>NC_134687.1:562104063-562423348 GCF_050947455.1 Rhinoderma darwinii | reverse complement strand
CGGTTTTTGAGGAGTTTTGCGGTGCGGTTTCCGCGTCAAAAAACTCGTCAAAAAAACTCTGTGTGAACAGGGCCTAAGGCTATGTTCACACGGGGTATTTTGCCGAGTTTTTTGATGCGGAAACCGCGTCACAAAACTCGGCAGAAACGGCCCGAGAACGCCTCCCATTGATTTCAATGGGAGGCGTCGGCGTCTTTTTCCCGCGAGCAGTAAAACTGCCTCGCGGGAAAAAGAAGCGACATGCCCTATCTTCGGGCGCTTCCGCCTCCGACCTCCCATTGACTTCAATGGGAGGCAGGAGAAAGCGTATTTCTCGCTGTTTTATGCCCGCGGCGCTCAATGGCCGCGGGCGAAAAACGGCGCGATAATTGCCGCGAAAATCGGCGTGCAGGGAGAGGAATATCTGCCTCAAAGTTCCAAACGGAATTTTGAGGCAGATATTCCTCCCCCAAAATACTCCGTGTGAACAGCAATTATCGCGCCGTTTTTCGCCCGCGGCCATTGAGCGCCGCGGGCATAAAACAGCGAGATATACGCTTTCTAATGCCTCCCATTGAAGTCAATGGGAGGTCGGAGGCGGAAGCGCCCGAAGATAGGGCATGTCGCTTCTTTTTCCCGCGAGGCAGTTTTACTGCTCGCGGGAAAAAGACGCCGACGCCTCCCATTGAAATCAATGGGAGGCGTTCTCGGGCCGTTTCTGCCGAGTTTTGCGACGCGGTTTCCGCGTCAAAAAACTCGGCAAAAGACCCCGTGTGAACATAGCCTAACAGCACCACACCTGTCCGTGGATTGTCTGATGCTGTTTTTGAAAGAAAGCAGCCATGTTTTTCCAATCCTTGACAACCACTTGAGGCCCCATGCACACGACCGTAAAAAAACCTCAGTTTTTGCGGACCGCAATTATGGTCCTCCTAAACGGACCCATTCACTTCCATTGAACGCGGACGCATTTCCGTATCGCTATGGATGAGTGTCCGTGCCTCAGAACCGTGCTGGGAATTATGGAGCATGTCCGTTCTTGTACCGCAATTACGGCACGGACTCCTCCATTGAAGTCTATGGATGAAGCCAAAATTGCGTATGGCTATGGAGGTGCGTCCGCAAATACTGATAGCCATCCACAAATACAGAAGTGTTGCTAAGCGAAACAAAGGGGATTTCCCATTCAGGCCTCATGCACATGACCGTAGCCATGTGCACGGCCGTGATTTCCGGGTCAGCCGGCCACGGAGTGACAGCCGCGAGCCGCCCGCAAATCGCGGGCCGTGCACATGGCCGCGCCCATTATTTTCAATAAGCCCGGACCACAGAACACGGCCGTAATAAGGCTTGCCCGTTCTTTCTGTGGCTCGGGCTCCGGGGCCATGCATGGACCGTGAAAACCAATGTCGTATGCATGGCCCCATAGGAATGAATGGGGCCACAATTCTCCCGTGTATTTTTGGAGGAATTGCGGCCGCAAAAGCGCGTTTGTGTGCATGGGGCCTAACTAGGCCTCTTTTTTTTTTTTTGCGGATCCGTATATATATACGGATGCCCTACGGACCGTATTTGCGGATACCATTCGGCAGAAATGGGTACGTCGCTGATGACTATAAAGCAATATGGAACCGTATTTACGGTCAGTATTTGCGGATACGGTCATGTGCATGAGGCCACTATATGGCGGTATATGTTTTTTTTTTTTGTTTGTTTTTTTCAATAGCAGTCATTGACAGGTGTATGTTACTGTATAGACAAAAGCTCTAGCTTAAAGAAAATATAGAACACAATGTGAATTTAGTATTGTAGCAGTGTTTCACAGTAGCGCTTTAATAGGAGGCTACAAGTCTGATGCGATTCACAGTACGAGCAGTGACAGCAGTGCAGGGGAAGCAGCGCTCGCACGACAGGGGAAGCAGCGCTCGCACGACAGGGGAAGCAGCGCTCGCACGACAGGGGAAGCAGCGCTCGCACGACAGGGGAAGCAGCGCTCGCACGACAGGGGAAGCAGCGCTCGCATGAGTGCTGCAGCCCCTTCAAAACAACAGTTGGGGTGCCGAGAGTCTGACTCTCAGCGATCAGATATTTATGGGCGATCCTGAGGATAGGCTATCAATTTCTTATAACTGGAAAACCGCTTTAAAAGGGTTGTCCAGGATTTAAAAAAAAAATAAAAAATTGCAAGGAGCAGGAAAATTGCTCAAAAAGAAACCAATTCTCACCTGTTCTGTAAGTTCTCAAAAACCGCTTTACTTTAGCAAATCTGACCGACCGCTGAAATCATCGTGTAATGCCTCAGTAAGAGCAGTATAATGTCGATGACAGGTTACCATTAAATCCATTCAGTCTGAAATTTATGCGCCTTTTTTATAGGTTGATGGTTATGGTGGAGTCATGAGCTGTATGTGCCGTCTGACAGTGGTAGTAAATTATTATTCATTGTGATGACACATTAATTCCCATTTCAGAGCGTCTATGGGTTCATGCAGATGGCCGTATTACTGATATGTGTGGTGCGGATCTGTTCTACAGCGCACAAACTGTATCTCAGTGTGCCTCCGATTTTATACATGGCAAATTACATTTCATATTACGGATGCACCATTTTGCGGAACACATTCAGGCACCTTGCACTTGTCTTGTATTGCCCCCTAGATGCCAAACTTGTAGGAAAGAACACCTTATTATGACATTATTGGCATGATGGCATATGGAAAACGTAATTTGGCATGTTGGAATATGTAAATACTTTCTTTCCCCACAGACTCAATATAAATCCATCAGAGAAAAAAAACCTCATGTGCACCCCTGTATGAAATAAGAGGAAACGTATGTGTCCATAGCAGGCTATAAGTGTTGTATTACGGATTATTAATATGACCGCGTGCATAAGGCCTATGCGTTTTGTATCAAATTTACCACATTGTCTTCAGTAACGAAAAAGTGCGTTAAAATGTTACATTCCCCTGTGAACTACTGGGGTCAGAAGTGCAGGTCTTGCCCTTTGGTGACACAGCCTAAACTTTGAGATACTCCTTTTATTTTGAAATACCCTAAAGAAAAATATTCTTATTTTTTATTGTTTGAAACCAAAATTGTCCCATCTATGGATGGTGATAGATGGAGATATATAGGAGTATATATATTACACCCACAATTATTACAACTGCAATCTAAAAAAAACAGTTTGCTAAACATCTGTATAGCCTTATGTGGCTCCCAACTAAGGGTATGTTCACACGAGGGCGTCCGTAACGGATGAAATTACGGGGATGTTTCAGCCTGAAAACATCCCCGTAATTTCAGCCGTAACGGCATGTGCAGGCGCTTGAACGCCGCGTCCATTACGGACGTAATTGGCGCTGCTATTCATTGGAGTCAATAAATAACGGCTCCAATTACGGCCAAAGAAGTGACAGGTCACTTCTTTGACGCGGGCGTCTATTTACGCGCCGTCATTTGACAGCGGCGCGTAAACTACGCCTCGTGTGAACAGACAAACGTCTGCCCATTGCTTTAAATGGGCAGATGTTTGTCAGCGCTATTTTCGGACGTAATTCGGGGCAAAAATGCCCGAATTTCGTCCGTAATTAGTGCGTGTGAACATACCCTAACTTTCCATTTGCAATGCCCTAGATCCTTATTGAATTCACAATCTGGCCATTTCACCATCTCTCTTATAAAGTAAATGGCCACTGACCTGTAGTTCTCTAGGTGTTGACTAATGGAGTACAGTGGAAATGTCACTTTTTTTTTTTTAAATATAAAACTTCTGCTTTGAGTAGTAGCATTGAAAACTGCAAGAAAACAGACATTTGTGTTGGCGCAGGGGGAAGCAGTCAGTATGCTGCCTTCTCCGAGCTTTGAGAGAAAACGTTATTGGCCGGTATTAAAGTAGATCTGTCATCAGACTATGCTGCCCTATGTAAGTCCGGCGTATTCATAAGGTAAGCGCTTTCCCCCCGCCTCTCAGCGGTGATTATCCACATACAGCAGTCAGCCAATCAGTCCGCTGTATTCTTTGCCAGCTGCTATTAGCCAAACTGTACAATACTTTTTTTTGTGCCCTTTTGGCTAAGAAGAGAGCTGACTTGTCCCCACACCATGCTGCCCTTACAAAGTGCAGTTTGGTCTGATGACAGATCCACATTAATTGCTACGTATCAGGTAACATGGCAAGAGCTGCACATTTTTTAGGACTTTTTAAAACTTTTTTTTTTTTAAATCCAACGGCAGCAAGCCTGGTACTTCACTTTAATGGCCAAAACCACTGTAAATGTGTTTATTGTAGTAGTGGTGAAACTTTGTGCCATTCTCCCAATTATCAACTGGATCTTGGGGTTAAAGGGTAAGTAAACGTTCAGAAAACTTTTGACATGTGATCGTTCCGCGACCCCCACTGATCGGTAAAACGAATCGGCCGAAGTGCTCGCGTGAGCGCTGGTCCGCTTGGTTTCTGAACGCCTTTTCTCGGAAAGCCGAGCAGTTGGTCTACAGGCTCAATAGAAAGTCTATGGGCCCATACAACAACTGCTTGGCTCTCCAAGAAAAGCCGATCAGAACGGAAGCGGCACAGCGCTCACCCTAGCGCTTCTGCCGTTTCATTTCAGCGATCAATGGAGGTCTCAATTCTCTGACCCCCAGCGATGAAAACTTCTGACATATCGCTATGACATGTCAGAAGTTTTCTGAAAGTTACCCTTTCAAAAATTACAGAAGTAGATTGGGGCAGGTGTATTAGTGTTAATTTCAAATGGAGATTTTTTGGTGCTGATTTTTGACGCGGAAAAAGCATTGGAGTCAGCACCAAAAACGTCCCAAATCGCCTCCCATTGATGTTAATAGAAGGCAGAGGCCTTTTTTTCCCAGGTGGCTTTGCTCTTTCTTCCAGTAGTTTCCAACTCTGACCTCCCATTGAATTTAATGGTAGGCAGAAAAATCCTGCAACTCTCATTTTGAGCTTTATTTTTCATTTACGTTTTGCATTAGATTCCAAGCGTCCAAAAATGCTGGCAATTGAAAATCTGCCTCAGAATTCCTGTAAGAATTTTGAGGCAGATTTTTTTTTCTGCTTGTCAAAAAAACCCAACTGTGTGAATTAGGCCTTAAATTATGTCTTTCAAACAGGAGGGGGTGTAGCTTGATAGATCATTTGTGGGACTATGATTTTTTTCAATGTCTAAAGACAGAATTTTCTTCTATAACAATAGAGGATATGTATGAAAGGTCAGGGCTGGCACATCGCCTGTTTTATAGGAGTCTTTACTACTTGGGGTATTTTTCATGAGACCTGTGGTATCCATTGCTCAAATAGTTTTACATAGTATTAAATCCTTGCGAACCCACTGTATTACCCCAAAATGTACATAATTTCTGCCCAAGCATCCTCTATTAACACTTAAGGCGGTTTTACACTGGGCGATTATCGGGCAGATGTGTGTTCTTAGAACGCTCGTTGACGATAATTGCACAGTGTAAACAGGGCAGAGACCAGCAGATGAACGAGCAAACGCTCCATAATCTGCTGATCGTATTGTTTTAAAAAAAGTAAAATATTATCGTTGTCGGCAGCACATCTCCGTGTGTAAACAGGAGTCACGCTGCCAACACGATGATAATGTATGGGGACAAGCGATCAAAGTAATGACCGCTCGTCCCCATCCATAGCGCCGTGTGACAGGAGCAAATCGGCACCGATCAACGATGTCTCGTTGATTGGCGCTCGCTGTACCGGCCACTTATAGGTCAGTGTAACAGGGCCTTTAATCAAGTTCAGCCAGCAGCTGTCTCTCTTGATCTGTAAACCTGTACACCGGGGCCAAACGTGAAGGTTTAATTCAATTGGGATGTGGAGATAAGTTGCTGCCTGACACCTATGCCAGTGCTGATCTCCCCAGGAAGCAAAGGTTTGGCATGTTGAAATTCATTCCTAGCCTAATGCTGCACATTGGAAGTGCAGTGCAACTGTATGGTGAATCCGTTTAGTGGGATTATTGGGGCATTTTTTCCTATTTTTTTATTTTTTATTTTTTTTTATATACAGAGACGTATCCAGCAGAAAACAAGATGGTAGGTTGCGGTTTCTCATGCCATATTAAATAATATCTATAGAGCTATGACATCTAATGGAGCATTGTATGACCGCACACAGAGTGCCGTACGACTGCGTTGTACTATCCTGTCACCTGTAGTTTTCTCCCATTTTTAATTCTGCTACAAAGCAGTCTACAAAGATGCAACCCTGAATTTCAGATGCGTAGAAACGTTCCATAGATCACTGGAGCTATTCTGCTGTGTAGCCCCAAATGCCCCCCTTCTGTGTTCTGGCTTATAGTACAGCCATAGAGGGGGCACATAATGGGGGACCTCACTCTGTGCATGTCATGTGTGCTAGTGGATAACCCATTTTAAACAGTGAAGGTGAATGTTCCTCTAAAAGGATTAGATGCAATAGTTGCACTGGAAATGTGTTCTTCTAAACTCATTGCAAATCGCATATGTAATCAGAAATCTATTTTGATGACTTCATGGAAAGTGAGATTGTACAGCTGGGACGATGAGAGGATGTTCCAGTTTTGTAAGGCATTTATCATGAAGTTGTGTGGCCATTGAATAGTTAGCCTGTTAAACTCTTCTATTCACTTTTTCCTCCTGCTAATGCAATAGATGAAAATGCTGGATAGCTTTTATTTACTTTTTTCCAGCTAATTTATTGTATTTGCAATTAAGAACGATGATATCAAAGTGATCGTCCTACAGACCCTTCACTGATGAGACCCCCTGCAGAAGAAAATGCTCACAGTCCCGCAGCTGTCAGAGAGCTAGAAATTGACTGATAGATTCTGTCAGCAGATCTGCATAGATAAATAGAAATGAGCTGCTGGTGTCATGTTGGTACAGACAGAAGGATAAATATCATATGGGTACTTGTTAAGACTTAAGCTGGCCATACACATAAGACAGCTGTCGGCTGACCTCCCACCTTGGCCGAATGTGCATATTTGCACAGAGGGACACAAGCCAGACCCCTCTGGCAGCAGCACAACAAAAGAATGAAATCCAACATACCCAATCATTGTTTACCTGACGTCTGCCATCAGGGAGCAGTCAGGAGACCACCATACATACAAAACATTATCCACAGGATATGCCATAAATGTCCTGACAGATGTGGGTCCCACGTCCATATGAGAGTTCTAGAAACAGCATTGCTCAGTGAGCTTGGCTGTTTCCGTACTCCTGTCCACCTTGTCAGTCAGTGGCTGGAGAGCAGCGGGAGCAGGACATGGTAGGATGGGGCTCAAGGGGCCCTGTTCTAGAGCTATGTGTGGATCTCAGAGGTGGGACGCGCATCTATTGGACATTTATGGCATATCAAAAGTCCAAGATGGAAAAACCCCTTTAATCTAATATGTATGACCAGCATTAGGGGGTTCTGGTATGTGAAGGACGCCATGCGGCGCCGTACAGACTCGCTTCCTCAGAGTGCAACATATATACAAGAAGACAATATCACATGTTTGTAAGCAATGTGAGGCAGGTCTTATGTCAAGAACGGTGATGGTGGTTACATAGGTGCAAACGATGCAATGTATTTATGAAAGTATTTATTTATGTATGGTCATTGTATTTTAATTTCCTATGGAATAAGTTCATTCTGACTTGGCCTTACAGTCTCCTCCACAATTTTCCACAGATACTTAATACCTGTAAAGTCATTAGTGATTCGTCATTGGTGCGACCAGTGTGATGACAGACGTTTCTCTAAATTACAAGTGTGGCTCCATTGTGTGTGTTTTTTTTTTTTTTTTCTTTGCTATTAACCTTAAAATTCCTTAAAGCTTCAAGCAATAACCTCTGGCCTTTTCTACTTAAGGTTAATTCATGCACGAAATAAACAAAGTGCTTTAAAGTAGGGGGTTTGAGGTTTTAAAGAGGGCCTGTCACCTCTCCTGACATGTCTATTTTAGTACATACTTCTATTCCCCATGAAATAACAATTCTGGAACATATTGCATTGTGCTATTCCTGTTACTCCTCCTAGAAATGTTTGAATACATTGACAACTGGATGTTACCATTCTCCTTGTCAATGGGGTGTGTCCCTAGTCTGTTACTGTCAGCACTGATTGGTCATTGTCAGTCTGTGTCGGGACACCCCTCCAACTGGTAACACTAAAGGCCCTTTTACACCGGCCGGTGCAGCGAGCGCAGATCGACGAGACATGGTTGATCGGCGCTCGTTTGCTCCTGTCACACGGAGATACTGATGGGGATGAGCGGTTGTTACTCCGATAGCTCGTCCACATACATCATCATGTCGGCAGCAAGTCTCCCTGTTTACACGGGGAGATGTGCTGCTGACAACGATAATCTTCTATCAGCAGATGATCGAGAGTTTGCTCATTCATCTGCTGAACACTGCCCTGTTTACACAGGGCAATTATTGGCAACGAACGCTGGTCTGCCCGATAATCGTCAGTGTAAAACCCCCTTTAGTGGTTAGTTTATTCTAGGAGGAATACCAGAGGAACAGGTCCTATTTAAGTGTCACATTTGTGTTGTCCCCCTTGTCATCTACCACAAGAAGACTCTAATCACACCAGAATAATGTATAATGATCTGAAAACCGATCACCAACAAAGTAGAAAATAGGTGTTAAAGAGACTGTCACCACGTTATAAGTGCCCTATCTCCTACATAAGGAGATGGGCGCTATAATATATGTATCAGCAGTGCTTTTTATTTAGAAAAATTATCTATTTTTACCACGTTATTAGCGATTTTAACTTTATGCTGATTAGCTTCTTAATGCCCAACTGGGCGTGTTTTTACTTTAGACCAAGTGGGCGTTGTACAGAGGAGTGTATGACGCTGACCAATCAGCGTCATGCACTTCTCTCCATTCATTTAGACAGCGCATAGTGACACTGCGTTGTTCACTATGTGCTGTCTTAGGGTATGTGCACACGTAGTGATCAAAAACGTCTGAAAATACGAAGCTGTTTTCAAGGGAAAACAGCCCCTGATTTTCAGACGTTCTTTGAGCAACTCGAGTTTTTCGCGCCGTTTTCGAGGCGTTTTTTACGTCCGTTTTCATTGGAGTCTATGAGAAAACGGCTCCAAAAACGTCCAAAGAAGTGTCCTGCACTTCTTTTGACGAGGCTGTATTTTTACGCGTCGTCGTTTGACAGCTGTCAAACGACGACGCGTAAATGACAGGTCGTCGGCACAGTACGTTGGCAAACCCATTCAAATGAATGGGAAGATGTTTGCCGACGTATTGGAGCCGTATTTTCAGGCGTAAATCGAGGCATAATACGCCTCGTTTACGCCTGAAAATAGGTCGTGTGAACCCAGCCTTATACTGACACATTAACGTTACTGAAGTGTTTAGACCTTGAGTAGACATTCCTTCCAGACAGGACGGGATGTCTGTTCACAATCCCTTCACTTCGTTAACGTTTGTTTGGTACTTACAGCAGAGCAAGCGTAATCTCGCGAGATCTCGCTGTAAATGACAGGTTACAGCGAGATTACGCTTTGCTCTGCTGTAAGTACCAAACAAACGTTAACGAAGTGCCGGGATGGTGAATAGACATCCCGTCCCGGCTGGAAGGAATGTCTATTCACTGTCTAAATACTTCAGTAACGTTAATATGTCAGTATAAGACAGCACATAGCGAACAACGCAGTGTCACTATGCGCTGACTAAACTAACGAAGTGCATGACGCTGATTCGTCACTGATTGGTCAGCGTCATACACTCCTCTGTACAACGCCCACTTGGTCTAAAGTAAAAACATGCCCACTTGGGCATTAAGAAGCTAATTAGCATAAAGCTCCTAATGTGGTGATAATAGATAGTTTTTCTAAATAAAAAGCACTACTGTCACCTGCATTATAGTGCCGATCTCCTTATGTAGGAGATAGGCCACTTATAATGTGGTGACAGAGTCTCTTTAAGGCATTTAACACAGTGAGGCTAGTTGTAAAAACTAGAGGAGGTGTCCACAGCAACCAGTCAATTCATTGCATTTGTTTCATGGATTCCATAGATATATTAAATTAAATCTTCTTTTTTTTTTTAATAAATTCTTTTATTTTAATTTTGTATCACAAAACGTTCAAAGTATACACAACATAGTTCGAAAATGGCAGTGCAAAACATTCAACAGGTCACATGTCAGTTATCAGCATCACATAAGTGCATGGGGTCACCTGAGAGTACCATGTCGCTGGAGACAAATGTTTAAGGAATCTCCGATATGCACCCTGAACCCGCAGCCGTGCATGGTATTCCAGAAGAGAGCATGAGAACATTAAAAGGAGGAAAGAAAAGCAGAGACAGTGAGAGGGAGAGGAAAAACGGAGAGGGAAAAAAAAAAAGGGGGGGAACTGACCTGACACATCGGATCTAGGTGGGAATTCACGAGGCCATGATGGTCTTGTATTCCAATCACGCCATGTTTTTAGGAAGGAGGCATGGGTCCCCTTCATTGATGCCGTGAGGTCCTCCATTCTCATGATCTCCTGAATCTTGCCGAACCACATGCCTACTGTCGGGGGACAGGACTGTCTCCACAGTGCAGGAACACACGCCCTAGCCGCGTTCACCAGGTGTCGAACTACCAAGCGTCTATACGAGGACAGGGGGACCTCACACAAATGAAGCAGGAAGAGGCCTGGGGATCGCGGGAGGGGGAAATCCGTAAATTTGGAGGAAATGCGCCACACCTCGGACCAGAACCTAGTCAGGAGTGGGCAGTCCCACAAAATATGCATGATTGTACCCACATGGTCCCCACATCTCCAGCATAATGGCGAGGCCGCCGGGATCATTTCATGCAATCTGGAAGGCGCCCTATACCAACGGGACAGAATCTTGAACCCTGCCTCCTGAAATCTACTGGCCATGGAGGACTTATGTGTCATGGTGAACAAGCGTTCCTGTTGTTCAGGGGTGAATGTTTCGCCCAAGTCCCTCTCCCAGCTAAGCAGGTAAGGGGGTGGAGGCAAATTGGAGGGTGAGATCAAGAGCGTATAGAGTCTGGATAACGAGTGACGGATCGTGCCCGTACATAGGAGTTCAAACGAGGAGCAGTCTCGTAGTTGCACTCCAGGATGGTCCAATGACGCCAGGAAATGTCGCAACTGGGTAACTTGCCATGCCGAGAAAGGGACCGGATTCGACAGACCGTATTTGAGCGCTCGACATCCACCTCCCATCCTGCTGAAAATGTATAGCCTGTCCGTTACCCGCCCTCAACCATACTTGAAATGGGCCACTATCCAGTCCCGGTGGAAAGGCAGGATTGCCTAAAATCGGAAATAGCAGGGAGGGGGACGGCGAGAACTCTGCCCGAGGAAACACCCGTGCTGCGACTTGAAGGGTGGGGCCTATTGTCGGGTGTGTCCGCGACCCGGGGAACATGTCTGCCCAACCAAGGTAGTGCCTGCAAGGGGATTGTCATAAAAGCCTGTTCCATAGATACCCATTCTTTTATCCCGCCGTGCCGGAACCAGTCTAAGATTCGTGCCAAGTGGGAGGCGTGATGATAGGAGACAAAGTCCGATAGACCAATGCCCCCCTCCCTCTTTACACGAAAAAGCAAGGATCGGGCGATACGTGCCGGTTTCCCTGCCCATATGAATTTGTGCACCAGGGACAGCGGAGATTGAAAGAACGGGCGCGGGATCTGTATCGGTAGGGCCTGTAGGAGATACAGAATCCGTGGTAAAATGTTCATTTTAAAAATCGCACACCTACCAAACCGGGTGAAGGTGCCCGACGTCCAAGAGTCCAGGTCCGCCTTTATACGTTGAAGAAGCAAGGGAAAGTTCACCGCATGAAGGCGAGATAGATCACTGGGAAGTCGGACTCCCAGGTATTTAAGGGAGTCCCTTGCCCACTTGAAAGAAAAGGACTCCGACAGGTCAGTAACCAGAGTCTGGGGTTAACGAGATGTTAAGAGCCTCTGACTTCTGGTAGTTTATTTTGAAGTTGGATAATCTCGAGTATCTTCTCAACTCCGCCATCAGGTTGGGCAAGGAAATTCTAGGGGCTGTGAGGAAGAACAGTAGATCGTCCGCGTATGCGGCAACCTTATGGGATTTGCCTCCCAGGTCCAAGCCTGTAATGTCTGGGTTGGAGCGGATATGACACAACAAGGGTTCCAAGCATAAAATGAAGATCAGTGGAGATAAGGGGCAGTCTTGTCGTGTACCGTTGGTGATCCTAATGGAGGATGAGAGGTGCCCATTGACCTTCACCTGAGCCGACGGGGAGGAATAGAGACCAGAGATCCAGGACATCATATGAGTCCCTATTCCTATATGTCGTAAAGTGGCCAACATAAAGTCCCAGCTGACCCTGTCGAAAGCCTTTTCCGCGTCCGTTGACAAAAAACAAGTGGGGTGTGACGAGACTGCCGCCTGGTACATTAAATTAATTGCCCGCGTGGTGTTATCTCTCGCTTACCATAAGGGCATAAAACCCACTTGGTCAGTATGTATCACGTTATGAAGGAGCGGAGACAACCGATATGCCATAATCTTCGCAAAGAGTTTCAAATCTACATCCAGTAGAGAAATAGGACGATAACTCTGGCATAGGGATGGGTCCTTCCCCTCCTTGGGTATAACCGTGATGTGCGCCCTCAACGTATCCCCAGGGATGGAGCCCCCCTCGGTAAGCGAATTAAAGGCCCGGATGAAATGAGGTGTGAGCACGTCTGAGTATGTCTTATAGTAAGGCAGGGACAGGCCGTCTGGTCCCGGGGCCTTCCCCGTGGGTGAGTCTTTCAGTGCCCATGACAACTCCTCTGGGGAGATGGGGGCCTCTAAGAACGCAATATCGTCCAGTGGGATGGATTTCATCCCGGAGGATCGAAGATACTCCTCGATCTTCTCCAGTTGGCTACCGCCGTCCTGTGAGGAGGGTGACTTTGGGAGGTTGTAGAGGGAGTGATAATAAGCACGGAAGGCCTCTGAAATGTCATGTGGGAGTTGCAGTCGTTCATTATGTGTGCCTAGGATGTGTGTAACGTATGTACGCAAGCGGGTTTTCCAGAGGGCACGGGCCAAGGTCCTACTGGGTTTATTACTGAATTCGTAAAAATGTTGTCTACATTTAACTAGGGTGGCCTTCGCCTTGGCAAGACAGAGTGAACGTACCTGCTCCCTCAATTGCCCCAATTCTGCCCCTAATAACCGGTCCTGTGATACCTTATGGGACTGTTCCTGTCTATGTATTCGGGACAGTGGGTCTCTAAGGTGGGCTGTCCGCTCCTTCTTAAGTTTGGCTCCCATTCGTATAAGGGACCCGCGCACCACACATTTATGCGCCTCCCATATACAAAAAGGATCCATCCCCGGTGTGTCATTTTTGTCAAAGTACTCCACCAGGTCTCGGCGTACATCGGAGACCACTGTCGTATCCTGCAGGAGCGACTCGTTCAGTCGCCACTGCCAAGAGTGAGGGTGGGCCATTGGACGAGCTAAGGTGAGGGTAATAAGGGCATGGTCAGATATCGTTATGTCATCTATTGAGGATGATGTAAGGCTAGGGAGATGTGCATGACGCAGGAAAAAGTCATCTAACCTGGAGTAGGAATTGTGTGGTGCCGAGTAGTACGTGTAGTCCTTGACTGAGGGATGCAAAACCCGCCACGCGTCAACAAGTTGGTGTTCATGCAGCAGTCGTCGTATACGCCGATGCGCTGCCCTGGATAGGGAGGAGTGCCCTCGTGATGTGCCTAAGACGGGGTCTAGGGTGACTTTTAAATCCCCCCCCCCCCCCAGGACTAGGGTGCCTTCCAGAAAGCCATCCAGAGCCCTCAAAACTCTGTCCAGGTAGGCAACCTGACCAGAGTTAGGGAGATAGTATGAGGCCAGTGTGTACAGTGCATTATCCAGCTTACCCTTCACGAAAACGTACCGTCCCGCTTCATCTGTGCAGGTGTCCACGTGTTCCCAGTGAAGGGAACGGGAGACCAGGATGGAGACTCCCTTGGTCTTGGAGTCAGGGGACGTACTACGATACCCATCGGGGTAGTTAGCGTCTGTGAGCTTCGGGATGCAGTCTGCCCGGAAGTGAGTTTCCTGCAGAAAGGCCGCGTGCGCTTTTCTTTTCCACAGAAGACGGAGAATGGAGGACCTCTTTTTCGGAACATTCAAACCCTGTGCATTTAGGGAGACAACGGTAATGTCAGACATGGTAGCGGAGTTTTTAGGGATGGACAGAGGGGGAAGGAGAGAGAAAGGAGAAGAAGAAAAAGAACGAGCTCCTACACAGGAGTGGTAGAACCTAATGTATCAAACGCAAGCTCTCTAAAGTCGGAGTACAATACCTCTCCACTACTCAACGCGAGCTGTGTCGCCCGCAGAAAGCCTTCAAACACGACACAGCTACACGGAACCCTAATAGGGAACGAGGAAAGACCGGAGTGCGTTAACAGCGTGTCAGCAATGAAAGTGTCAACTAGATAATTCAATTAACTAAAGCGCCTTGAAGCCCCGAACTCGCCCTATCAACAGTTAACATTCCCAGCACCCACCTTCCCCTACGTGATGACACAGATTAGGCAGGTGAAACAGTTAGAGCCGTTAAACCAGTTAAAACATCCCCCAACAGGTGTGAACCTTCCCGCCCCCCAGACCCACAGTAGTTCAACTGGCTATATGGCAGTACCAGCAATGTGTTCCTGACAGTCCTCCAAGAACCCTGTGGGAAAAAAGGGAGAAGGAAAAGGCAAAAAGTACAGGAAAAAGTCCACATAAAAGGTGTCGGCGAGCATTCAGTCCCTCCACGGCGAGCGTCGTCCAGAGGGATGGGAGTCAACGGGCCCTGACCCTCGGTCTCTGCGTGGAGGTCGACGTTCCGAGGTTCGCAGTTCGGGTGGCTCCGCTCCTGGTCGGAGGACGGGACCCATAATCCGCATACGGGCCTCCTCTGGGAGCGAATGGTGCCGGAGGTTCGGTCCAGTCTGGTAACCGCACTGGTGGGGTCTCCAAGAACCGGAATGCTTAAAGAGGCTCTGTCACCAGATTTTGCAACCCCCATCTGCTATTGCAGCAGATAGGCGCTGCAATGTAGATTACAGTAACAGTTTTTATTTTTAAAAAACGAGCATTTTTGGCCAAGTTATGACCATTTTCGTATTTATGCAAATGAGGCTTGCAAAAGTACAACTGGGCGTGTTGAAAAGTAAAAGTACAACTGGGCGTGTATTATGTGCGTACATCGGGGCGTGTTTACAACTTTTACTAGCTGGGCTTTCTGACGAGAAGTATCAGCCACTTCTCTTCAGAACGCCCAGCTTCTGGCAGTGCAGATCTGTGACGTCACTCACAGGTCCTGCATCGTGTCGGCACCAAAGGCTACAGTTGATTCTGCAGCAGCATCAGCGTTTGCAGGTAAGTAGCTACATCGACTTACCTGCAAACGCCGATGCTGCTGCAGAATCATCTTTAGCCTCTGGTGCCGGTGTCCTCGCTCGTCTGACACGATGCAGGACCTGTGAGTGACGACACAGCATGATCTCTCGAGAACACGCTGTGTCTGCACTGCCAGAAGCTGGGCATTCTGAAGAGAAGTGGATGATACTTCTATACACAACGCCCAGCTAGTAAAAGTAGTAAACACGCCCCGATGTATGCACATAATACACGCCCACTTGTACTTTTACTTTTCAACACGCCCAGTTGTACTTTTGCAAGCCTCATTTGCATAAATACGAAAATGGTCATAACTTGGCCAAAAATGCTCGTTTTTTTAAAAATAAAAACGTTACTGTAATCTACATTGCAGCGCCGATCTGCTGCAATAGCAGATAGGGGTTGCAAAATCTGGTGACAGAGCCTCTTTAAATCGAATCTTAACGCTACAAATTTTTAATCTCCCAGAGACCACTTTTCCTCTGCTCATCCAGCATCTGTTTGATGTGCCCAATTAGAATGGCGCCTTAGTGGTCTGAGGTTGTCATTCTCTCTTTGAATACCCACACTCAAAATTGTGATCACGGGATGCATGCACCCTCTCTTTGAAAATCCCACCAATCCCTATGTCCTCCGCTTCTTTGTTGTTACAGTAGTTCTCAGAAGGATTCTGTTGTATTTGTTATAATGTGGTGACAGAGCCTCTTTAAGTGCCCTATCTCCTACATAATCTGATCGGCGCTGTAATGTAGATAACAGCAGTGGTTTTTATTTTGCTCAAAAATTATCGTTTTTCAAGTTATGAGCAATTTTAGATTTATGCTAATTCGATTCTTAATGACCAACTGGGCGTGTTTTTACTTTTTACCAACTGGGCGTTGTACAGAGTGTATGATGCTGATCAATCCGCATCATACACTTCTCATTGTTCCAGCCCAGCTTCTTTCACTGCACAATCACACTGTAACAATGGGCTGTGGATCATGCTGGGCTGGAACAATGAGAAGTGTATGACCCTGATTTGGTCAGAGTTATACACTTCTCTTTACAATGCCCACTTGGCCAAAAGTAAAAACACGCCCAGTTGGTCATTAAGAAACAAATTAGCATAAATCTAAAATTGCTCATAACTTGCTAAAAAATGATAGTTTTTCAAAATAAAAACCACTCTTATCTACATTACAGCACCGATCACATTATGTAGGAGATAGGGCACTTATACTCTGGTGACAGAGCCTCCTTAATATCTACCTAGTAGTTTTAATCCCATTAAACTATTTATTTGAGAGGGAACAGTCATTGTCCTACAGTATGCGTTCCTCTCTTCCAGGCAGGGGGATTTAAATTAACATGTATAAATAAATACGGCCGCTGATGCAGCTTTGTAATGAGTTTGCTATGATGTGTGGAGTGATCTTCAGCTTTCCACATTATGTTAGGATTTTTGTGCATTTGTTTGCTTTTCTTATGTCATTTGCTTTCTTAGAAAGACATTTTCACCATTTTATATAAACCCATATGAAACTGCATATGTTTTATTCGTAATGAGTGAGGACATGGCTGCATGTGGTAGGGAGGTTACAAGTAAGTGGGAAATCTGAGCGTATTGTCGCCCTTATATTTAAAGGGGTTGTCCCACAAAACACATTTATCCCCTATCCACAGCATAAGGGATACGTGTGTGATCGCTGGGGGGGGTGCAACCGCTGGGACCCCCAGAGATAAGGAGAACGGGGAAACGAAAGTCCCCCGAAGTACTCCATGAGAAGCTTGGGACTTCCGGTGGTCTTTGTCCGGCTTATGTGTCTGGCATCTCCATAGAAATTAATGAAGCGCTGCTCACGCATGCACACAAACGTGATCGGTGCTCCATTCATTTTCTATAGAGCTGCCAGACACAGACCCCGGAAGTCCCATGCTTCTTATGTAGCACTTCGGTGGACTTTTGGTATGTGTGATACTGTCCGCGGGCCCTGTATCTAAGCCCGTCCAAGTTCCTGATAGCCCTGCGGGGGGTGGACTAAAAGGTTATACAATTTCTGCCTGCTAGGGCCCTGTATCTAAGGCTGTCATGCGTTAGCCTTAGATACAGGGCCCAGATTACTGTCTGCTGTATCTAAGCCTACCTTGGGCTAGGCTTCGAGACAGGGCCCAGCAGACCGTATCACACACAGGCCCTGTATCTAAGCCTACCATGTGTGATACTGTCCGCTGGGCCCTGTAGCTAAGCCTATCATGTGTGATACAGTCTTCTTTTTGGAGCTGTTTTTCTATTGAGACAATGAAAAACCGCTCCAAAAACGGCTCAAGAAGTGTCATGCTCTTCTTTTTTATGGGGCATTTTTAAGCACCGTTTTTACAAATGAAATGTGTTTTTTTCCATTTAAATCAATGGGCCGATGTTTGGTGGCGTTCAGCCCCCCGTATTATTAGCCGTTTTTCGAGGGGTTTATGGGCCGAAAAACTGTTGAAAATGGGCCGTGTGAACATACCCTTAATATGCGGTCCAAATAGGTGTCAATGGGAGTGAAGGAGGCCACCATTAAGTTGGTTTTTACAGTTCATAGGAGAGATTGAATTAACTTTAGGAGCGGCCCAATCAACAACAAACAGAAGGAATGCACTGGGAGCTCTGCAACGCCAAAATACCTGGAGGACCATGGAAGACAACTAATGTGGATCATCACAGAATTCTTTCCCTTCACAACATCTAGGCGTATCCTTGTCAAAGTCTACAATTAAGAGATGCCTTCATGATTGGAAATAAATTTATCTCAAGATTCAAACCACTGGTATTGGTAATACTCAAGAACACAAAGGCCAGATTACACTTTGCCTGGAAAAATCTAAAAAAGCCATCAGGTTCCGGAACAAGATTCTTTGGACAGATGACACCAATATGAACGAACTTGTTCCAGAATGATGGAAAGAGAACAGCATGGAGAAGGAAAGGAAGGGCACATGATCCGAAGCATACCACATCATCTCTCACACGTGGTTGAGGCAGGATTATGACATGGGCATGTATGGCTGTCGATGGAAATTAGTCACTTGTGTTTACTGACGATGTGACTACAGATAGAAGTAGCAGGATGAGATCAGAAGTGTTTAGACTGAGACCTTCTGCTCAGATTTCAGTGAAATGCTACAAAAGTGATAGGACAACGCTTCACAGTACAGATAGATAATGACCCAAAACATACTGCGAAAGCAACTCAAGAGCTTCTTAAGACAAAGAAGTGGAGATTTCTTCAATAACCGAGTCACCTGACCTCAACCCGATTGAGCTTTTCATTTCCAAATACAAAACTGAAGGCAGAAGGACCCGCAAACATGCAACAACTGAAGACCGCTGCAATAAAGGAAAGCACCTCAAGGGCGGGATCTCAACATTTGGTGATGTCCATTGGTTCCAGACTTTAGCCAGTCATTGACGACTACAAACGATTTGCATCTAATCAGAAATAATACTTATATTTATAATTCTGTTAGTTTGTCCTATTACTTTTGAGCCTGTAAAAATGGAAGGACTGTGTAAAAATGGCTGTCATTTCTAAACGGTTAATGTAATATTTGTGTTAAGCGAATTAAAGCTGAAACTCAACACTTCTATCAGATCTTTATTGCTTTGTTTAAAATCCATTGTGGTGTACAGAGGCTAAATTATGAAAATTATGTCACTGTCCAACTAAATCACCTAATAATGAGGACACTTTGGGGCTGATTTATTAATAATGGCTTAAAAATGTTAGGCTGAAGATGCCCCAATGTTTTTAATGCCTAGCACGCAGTTTGATAGGTTTGGTGCATCTTGGCACATGTGTGTTTCTTTCCCTTCTTTTACACCACCTATTGGGTTGTGTAATTTAGAACAGTATTTTGCTTCACAAAACTTTCGCACACCAATGATAAATCTGGTGCATGTCACGACTGGAGAGCCATATTCTAGGTATGCGTCACGAGCATGTCGAATAACAATGTTTTTTTTTTTTTGGTGCAAACATTTAATTAATTTAAAATGTGCCAAAAATCGAGGCATAACTGCATTGATACATCTGCCACTCTGTTTAACATCGAGATAATCATTCATTACATATATTTACTGCAGTATTCTCGTTCGCTCTGCAACAGCTGTGATAGATGTTGCCTTTGATGTAGAGCTTGAGTAGACAATCAGCAGGCAGAATCCCCCGCTGACAGGCACATGAGTGATCGGTGGTGTTTGCACGTTTTTTTTTCCCTCTGACAGTCTGTAGGGGATAGTCGTGGAAAATTCCAGGATGACCACTCCCTGTAAACTGCACAAACAATTTTTGTCAATTGATTTTTAGATATTGACTTTTGGATGATTCTCAGTGACTGCGAACAAAGGCAAAGTTACAAAACTGTTAGTAAAGTTGTCGGACACGCTTTTTCTGTATAGTGTTGAGTCAATACAAGTATCATATTTGTTCTGTTTTGTTCAGTACGAGTTTCATATGGGGTCCATATGAAGATAGAGAGAGCTAATTTTTCCATTTGCGAGATGAAAAATGGTTGTCTTACGGTATCCTTACGGAGATTTCTCGTGGATCCGAATGCAGGTTCCAATTTTTCAATCCCAATTGACTATTAGAGGGAAAAATTGGTGTTCATAAGCATCTGATTGGAGCATGCTACAATGTTTTTTTTTTTTTTCTTTTCTTTTATTGTTTTTTTTTTTTAATATACAGCAGTACACAAACTGCATTATAGTAATCTGGTCATGTTCATGATGTCTAAAATTGGTAATACAGAGAGAGAGAGAATATTCAACGGCACCAAAAGTATAAAATGCCATTCTACATTGAGTAATTTCTCTGTTGACTAGCCATGGTGTGTACCACTTCCAGTCAGCAAAGTCCCAACAAATTTTTTTTACGCAGAAACCGCGTCGGAACATGCGTCAAAAAACGGCCGAGAATGGCTTCAATTAATTTCAATGGGAGGCGGAGGCTTTTTCCCGTCTCGCGGGAAAAAGGAGCGACATGCCCTATCTTCGGGCGTTTACATTTCTGACCTCCCATTGACATCAATGGGACGCAGAGAAAGCGTATTTCGCTGCGTTTTGTTGCACGCCACGAAAATCGGCGTGCAAGCAGAGCAAAATCTGGCATCAATGGCAGGCTGAGAAAGCATATTTCGCTGCGTTTTTGTTGCACGCCACGAAAATCGGCGTGCAAGCAGAGCAAAATCTGGCGGCAGAGGTATTCTCTTTTAGAAGCAAAGCTTCTAGGGTAGAATAGCTGTGTAATATGGCATCTGATGGCACATGCCACCATACTTTTCTCTGATTCTGTAGAATGCGATCGGCGCTGTATTATGGCTCCATGCAATTCAGAGTTGTAATGTGTAAGGGTATGTGCACACGATATCGACCATTATGCCTGAAATTACGTACCTGTTTTCAGGAGAAAACAGCTCCGTAATTGCAGACTTAATTGCTCGTCCTCGCATTTTGCGAGGCGTCATTTACGGCCGTAATTTAGAGCTGTTCTTCATTGAATTCAATGAAAAACGGCTCAAATTACGTTCAAAGAAGTCTCCTGCACTTCTTTGACGAGGCAGTCATTTTACGCTTCGACGTTTGACAGCTGTCAAACGACGATGCGTAAATTACAGGTCGTCGGCACAGTACGTCGGCAAACCCATTCAAATGAATGGGCAGATGTTTGCCGACGTATTGGTGCCGTATTTTCAGGCGTAAATCGAGGCATAATACACCTCGTTTACGCCTGAAAATAGGTCGTGTGCACCCAGCCTAAGTGGTAGACCTCTCTCAATCTCAACGGAGTGCCTCCTAGAGTCAGAAAAATACTGTGTGTGTGTGTGTGTGTGTGTGTGTGTGTGTGTATATGTGTGTATATGTGTGTGTGTGTGTGTGTATATGTATATGTATATATATATATATATATATATATATATATATATATATTCTAATATTTTACAGGTTTCCTTTTAGTAAGCATGCTCAGAGTTCTAATTCAAAAAGAAAAAAAGTGTAATTCCAGGCTAATTGACTACATGATTCTAAGCCAGACACTAACTAATTCAACATGAGACAAGTTCTTTCCATAACACATGAACCCATGCCCATTTGAAAGTGCACTTAAAAACAAGCCTGGGGAGGGATCAATAACCCCATGCTGACAATAAAAGTAATCACTAACACTTTGTACGTTTTAGTTTTGATGACTAGTTTACATTATTGGCTGTATTTTTTGTCATTACTTGCTGGCTTGTTTTCTGGGGTTGAGATCTTCTGCTTCATCTTACAGAAGTGACGAGAGGCGAGTGTATATTGATGTGATGGAGAAGAATTGGAAAGTGTGTTTCTTGTAAGATAATATATTAACCACACAAGATGTATTCTTAAAGATCAATGTATGTATCGCCACTATATAGAAGGCTAGACCTTTATAAGTAAACGAACGCGGCCTCTTCCTGCAGCTGTAGTTCGACTAAATTTTAGCATGCTCTTCTGAAGTGGCGGCCAAACAGTAGATCTTGGACTGGGACAAGTAGATCTCAATGTTGGATCACCAGGCTGTTCTCTTGCTGCCATCTACACCGATTTGGATAAAAACGATATCTTTTTAGGTTCATCTTTCAGTGTTCCTGACAACGAATGATAAAATCCAACATGGCAGATCAACTTTTTCACGGATATCTGACTTTGGTCAGTGCGCATCACGTAAATAGTCTAAATAGAGACTTTGGGCGGTCAAAAATCCAAAACAGTGGCCAGCTTTACTCACGCGCAACGAAAAGTAGATCCCTCTACTGAAAAAGTGTGGCTACTATTGTACTGCTGTTTATTTCAGCAGTAGAGCGCGTTTAACATCTTGTTGCGATGCTAGTTCTTGTAATGGCAGGCCACACCGGTCATGCCTGCGCGATTACCCGGAATGGAGGCGGCTGCAAACAACAACCCAATGTAATGGCCGGGGATCGTAGAAAACGGCATTCTCAGTCATTTAGCCAATCTGATGCGGCATCACATAGTAGGAGGGCTCCCTGTGCCCGCTTGGGTGGGGGTGTGACCAAGTGTAGGAGAAAATGGTCACAATGGAGCTAATATGGCTGACAGACAGCTACTTCCTTTCTCAGAAATTAAACACTAAAGAAATGTATAGGACAAACATCTGAGCTTACAAGGGAACGAGTGTTTACTGTATGTAAGGACAAGTTTTTATTTTTGGCTAGAGATACTCGTGAAGTACCATGTTCACCTCGTGAATAGGATTCAGATATATAGATATACATAAAATGTATCTGTTTTTTCAATCTTTAAGACACATGTATTGTGAATACAGTCATTGTATTTTAAAGGGCCTGTTCACATCACGGAAGGCCCGACGTTCGGTATATGTGTCGGGAAAGCACCCGGGGGATACAGCGAACTAATCCATAGTCCTCCACTCATCCGGCATATGCCAAAAGAGCACCGGCATACTTTTTTATTTTTTAATAGACTTTACTATTTTGTACAAAGGTATGCATAAAATAACGTGTACTGCGCGATATGTTTATTTTTTTTACACACAATCGGGGAGTGGGCCTATTAGCGATGTATCTCACTGTATGCCTATAGAGTGGCATATGTCAAAGCCTAGCGTCTGAGGTATACATTGGGAGATCAGACGTTTACCTCCGACTTAGGGCTCTGACGTGGTGTGAGCACCGCCTTAACTTGTATGCTTTTAGAACTAGATTTTAACGTTGTCTTTTTTCCCAAACATTTCTATGGAGTCCTATTCACTTCGCTGGAGCTTAGTTGCAATACCACATATAGGCCATGCACATGTGTGGCACTGCTTTTTTAAGAGAGAATCAATGTTTTTCTAATTGTGTACAACATATGCTAAGAACCCAATTACATGTGTAGATATTCTTATTCGAGATTGCTGATACAATTGATGCAAGCAACTGGAAATCAATTATGTTACGTTCTAGAATAAATTATAGGTCTGAAATTTTTGTTGAGTCGCATAAAGGATTGTCGTTTGTTGCATTGACACCTGTACCACAGTAGAGATATATTGGTAGCTAACTAACTGGAGATACTAACTAAAAAGCAGAGATTTAGAATCCTTAGCAAGCATCTAGTCTGGACACCCTTTGGACAGAATGTAATACAGTTTTAAAGATGAATGAAACTATTTTCTGGAAAACAAAAACCCTCTCCTTTTAAATTAGTAAACATGGTGGGAATCATGTTCTTATGGTACAGTAGATGATTTGCCCTAGATCTCTGTCATTAATATAATGCCCAATGGAATGAATGGCTGTCCAAGAAGCGAATCATTATTTCAAATGGAGGAGGTTGCAGTCTACCGATGATAAAAGCCCCACCAGACGTATATCTTCCTGCTGTAGCTAATAGAGAGGGGTCCCGAGTGCATGTTGTTCTCCATTTAACTAAACATTCCCCAATTCAGAACTTGGAAGGGGGTTCCCAAAAGAACACGGTGTACTTTCTATACACAGTGTGCCATTTGTAATCCAAAAAGGAGACTTGAGCCTTCCAGAGTTCTAAGGAATTAAGATTGAGATGTCTATACAAACTTTTTTAATGTTGTATTGCACATTGACGGATGACAGATTTGCAAAGTCAGTGCGGGGGATTTATCAACCTTTCTACGCCAAATTTGCCCAAATGTCGTAATTTGCTTTGCAAATTGTAACTTTTGTCCTTTTTACGTCGTCCTCAACACTTTTGTGAACCTGGGCAGAGCTCAACAAATTTATTATAATTTATGACCAATAACTGGTGCAAGTTAGAGTGGAAATTTACGGCTCGTGCCCCCCTGAGCCCACCCGTATTTAAATAAAAACGTATGTGACGCAGCACTGATGACGTTAAGTGCTGTGTTGCATATAAGGCCCCTTATTCTGCTCGTGGTCGGGACGTTGTATTAGCCGAAGCATGCTGAGGTACCTCGGAGTGAAGGAAAGGTGAGTATACTTTATTTTTTTATTTTTTTTACAGTATGTCCGATGGGAAGGAAGCAACGGCCGTGGTCGTTGTGCCACAATTGGGACACACGGTCAGCCAAAAGATGTGAAACCTTTATTAATAAATGGGTCACATCTTACTCAATCTATCTTTATATTAAGACTGGCCTATAAAAAATGCCTATGAAAGTGGGTTTTCCACTACCGGACAACTGATGGATAGGTCATCAGTATATGATCGGTGCGTGTCCGACACCTGGACCCCGCACAGATCAGCTGCTCTGACCACCTCCGGGCACCGGACGTCCATGCCGGAAACAGTTGGCTCCGGTCACGGAATAGCGGTTGACCAAGTAAATAGCAGAGCTATGCAATGTACGGAGCCAACTGCTTCTGGCTCTGTACACTGCATAGTGTGCAATGACATCCAGTGGTCGCAGGTAGCCGGAGCAGCTGATCGGTGCGGGGTCCGGGTGTCGGACACACACCGATCATATACTGATGATCTATCCGGTGGATAGGTCATCAGTTGTCTGGTAATGAGAAACCTCTTAAAAAATTCTCCCCAGTGTGTTGAAAGGAAATATTCCTACTATTGTTGGGGAGTTAAAGCCAGTTTTCTACATTGCATTATTCTTAAATTCCTAATTTCTTTATCTTATTTATGTGGCTGTCTGTGCCAGGCAAGGTTAGTAAGCTGTGGGCTGGAATAGCCCATCATTTCTTGGCATGGTTTTTGGGCAATGTTTTCTCTAGACTCATCAGTTTTACTTTAACTTTTAGGTAGCATGTTGCTCAACAACTAATCTGTCGATTTTATCAGGTCGCTGCATCTCACGGCTAGGTGTTACATAATTACATAGGTTGAAAAAGACATAGGTCCATCAGGTTCAACCTTTCTCAATAAATGACCCATCATTCTTTGCTTGATTTACTAAAACCCTCAATGCCGTTTGTAAATAATCATCTAGCCTCTTTTTCAATGCTGACATAGTATCTGCCATCACTACCTCTTGGGGAAGGGCATTGCATAGTTTGACCACTCTAACTGTAAAGAACCCTTTCCTATATTGATGTCTGAAACCTCTTTCTTCTACACACAATGGGTGTCCCCTGGTCCTTTGTAGAAACCTTGGAAGGAACAGATCATGTGCTAGTTCTCTGTATTGACCAAACATATACTTATACATATTAATAAGATCCCCTCTAAGATGTCTTTTTTCCAAGCTGAACAAGCCCAGTTTTTCTAGCCTTTTATTGTAAGCTACACCTCCCATCTCATTTCATCATCTCGTTGCCCGCTTTAGTAGAACTGGAGAGGGTCCAATGTCTTTTTTACAATATGGAGCCCAAAACTGCATTCCATAATCTAGATGTGGCCTTACAAGGGATTTATAGAGTGGTAATATTACATTTGAAACCCGGGTTTTTATTTCCCTTTTTTATACACCCTAAAATCCCATTTGCTTTTGCAGCTGCTGCCTGACATTGAGTGCTTCTTAGCTTATTTGTTACCAGAATACCCAGGTCCTTCTCTTGTTCTGTTATCCCCAGTTTTATTCCATTTAATGTATATGAATTAATGCTATTATTGCACCCTAAGTACATTACTTTACATTTATCAACATTAAATTTCATATGCCATGTTTTTGCCCATGCTGCCAGCTTATCTAGGTCTTTCTGTAATATTTTAAAGTCAAGCTGAGTTTTAAGTATCCTGCAAAGTTTTAGACGGTAGTTACTCGGTTCCACCTTTTTACCCTTCTTAAATATTGGTACAACATCAGCCGTCCAATCCTGTGGCACTGATCCTGTTACAAGAGAGTCTTAAAGAGGCTCTGTCACCAGAGTATAAGTGCCCTATCTCCTACATAATGTGATCGGCGCTGTAATGTAGATAAGAGTGGTTTCTATTTTGAAAAACGATAATTTTTGAGCAAGTTATGAGCAATTTTAGATTTATGCTAATTAGTTTCTTAATAGACAAATGGGCGTGTTTTTACTTTGGTCACCGTCATACACTCCTCTGTACAACGCCCACTTGGTCAAAAGTAAAAACATGCCCAGTTGATCATTAAAAAACTAATTAGCATAAATCTAAAATTGCTCATAACTTGCTCAAAAATGATCGTTTTTCAAAATAAAAACCACTTATCTACATTACAGCGCTGATCAGATTATGTAGGAGATAGGACACTTATAATCTGGTGACAGAGCCTCTTTAAGATGATGAGATACAATGGTCTGTCCAATACTGAGCTTAGTTCCCTTAAGGCTATGTTCACACGGGGTCTTTTGCCGAGTTTCTTTGACGCGGAAACCGCGTCGCAAAACTCGGCAGAAACGGCCCGAGAACGCCTCCCATTGATTTCAATGGGAGGCGTCGGCGTCTTTTTCCCGCGAGCAGTAAAACTGCCTCGCGGGAAAAAGAAGCGACATGCCCTATCTTCGGGCGCTTCCGCCTCCGACCTCCCATTGACTTCAATGGGAGGCAGGAGAAAGCGTGTTTTATGCCCGCGGCGCTCAATGGCCGCGGGCGAAAAACGGCGCGATAATTGCTATTCACACGGAGTATTTTGGGGGAGGAATATCTGCCTCAAAATTCCGTTTGGAGCTTTGAGGCAGATATTCCTCCCCCAAAATACTCTGTGTGAACATAGCCTAATGCTTGTGGATAAATGCCGTCTGGGCCAGGGGATTTATCAATATTTAATTTGCTCAGATGAACACAGAGGAAAAGTATGTGTTTTAAAGAGAACCTTTCACCTGCCCATACATGTGCAGTATGTAATAGGCGGGGCTGCACAAACCCTGGGGCACTTTACATTTTTTCCCTATCTTCCTCCGTTATTTAGATATCGGTGCCATTATATTTGGCACCCCATATTTAAATAACCCCCTGAACTGTCAAGGGGGCGTGTTACTATTGCTATGACACTGTCCAATCAGCTACGGACAGTGCCACAGCAAGAGCTGGAGAGAGAAGTGCCTGTGCACGCTCTCACTCTCCAGCTCTCGGCAGACAAGGACAAGACTGATCTCTCGCGAGAGATCACACAGTCTTGTACTTGTCTGCCGAACTGGCAAGGGGGCGTGTAATGGCAAGGGGGCGTGTCACCGCTACGGACCGTGCAAGAGCTGGAGAGAGGAGAGCGTGTGCGCGCATATGCTCTTACTCACTCTTCAGCTCTCGGCAGACCAGTACAAGACTGTGATCTCTTGCGAGAGATCACAGTCTTGTATTGGTCTGCCGAGTGCTGAAGAGTGAAAGCGCACGCAGACGCTCTCCTCTCACCAGCTCTGCAATGTTACACGCCCCCATGCCATTACATGCCATATATGAAGGACGCTGGGTGAAAGGATTGTATACAAGCATAGGTATAGTGGGATAGATTGGTTTCAAGATGTAGGTATAAAATGGAATAATAAGGGGCCAAAGCTGACAGAAATATCAGTTTTCCCTTTTATACTTTTCCTTCTTTTGGGATCCACTCCTGCATTAAAAACTACGTGTGTGATTCCAGCCTAATGGTCTGTTTACACTGAGTTTTTGGGCGCTGATTTTGACACTGAAACCGCGTGGCAATCAGCACAAACTTCGGAAATCGCTCCCATTGATTTAAATGGGACGCAGAGGCGCTTATTTACCCAGGCAGCTTTTGGCCGCTCGTTGGAAAAA
Source organism: Rhinoderma darwinii (assembly GCF_050947455.1). Taxonomy (NCBI): domain Eukaryota; kingdom Metazoa; phylum Chordata; class Amphibia; order Anura; family Rhinodermatidae; genus Rhinoderma; species Rhinoderma darwinii. The sequence goes on along the minus strand of NC_134687.1, from coordinate 562,395,274 downwards.
AAAAAGCGGCATGTCCTTTTCTTTCTGTGGTTCCCGCCTCTGACCTCCCGTTGAATCAATGGGAGGCAGAAAAACCCTGCGGTTCTAGTTTCTGAGCGTTTTCTTGCTCATGGTCCTTGCATTCGCTTCAATGGCCGCTGTCGAAAAACGCTGCAAAATAAACGTGGAAAAATACGTGCAAGTAATTCAAAATCTGCCTCAAAATTCCTGAAGAAATTCTGCAGCAGATTTTTTTTTCTGCATGCCAAAAAACTGTGTGAACATCGCCTTAGGCTAGATTCACACATGCAGATTTCTTATGCAGTTTTTTTAATTCAGATTTTAAGCCAAAGTTTAAAAAAAATACACATTCAAAACTGCGTGTGTGAATCCAGCCCTTAGGTCAATACAATTTGAATTGTAAACTTTTTTTTTTTTTTTTTTTTTTTTGAATATATTTTCTTACATTAATTTTTTACAGGTTGGAACCTTTTATCTATGATCATTTTACATTGTAGGTATTCATTTTTTTTTTTGTAAAGCGGTGTAGCAGTAAGATCACAATACGTATTTGTTCTTCTCTCTCCATGCATATTTAGACTATTCTACATTAGCCAGAAATATTACAATAGTGTCCGGGAGAGGGCTGTGATCTTGAAGCTAGGAATGTCGTTTGTACACTTAAAACAGGAAACTGCTGGAATTCCCATTCCTATTGTGCTGTGGAGGGGGGGGGTAGCCTCTCTTTATGTATCAATGTGCTGGGTGACTGTTTTATTGAGCTGGGACCCGGTGAATCACTCAGATACACACTAGTTGGTGAGCGTAAACACATTATTCATTTAATCGTCACTTAAACCATAGAAGGAAACCTTAGCTATTTTATATAGAGTATTTTAAAGAGGCTCTGTCACCAGATTTTGCAACCCCTATCTGCTATTGCAGTAGATAGGCGCTGCAATGTAGATTACAGTAACGTTTTTATTTTAAAAAAACGAGCATTTTTGGCCAAGTTATGACAATTTTTGTATTTATGCAAATGAGGCTTGCAAAAGTCCAAGTGGGCGTGTATTATGTGCGTACATCGGGGCGTTCTGACGAGAAGTATCATCCACTTCTCTTCAGAACGCCCAGCTTCTGGCAGTGCAGACACACAGCGTGTTCTCGAGAGATCGCGCTGTGACGTCACTCACTTCCTGTCCCAGGTCCTGCATCGTGTCAGACGAGCGAGGACACACCGGCACCAGAGGCTACAGTTGATTCTGCAGCAGCATCGGCGTTTGCAGGTAAGTCGATGTAGCTACTTACCTGCAAAATCTGGTGACAGAGCCTCTTTAATTTTAGGTTCAGAACTGTTCATATCGTTCTTGTATTTCCAGTGGTAGTAATTCTATATAATGCCAATGCATTTCCCAGCACTGCAAAATTACTGGGAATCCAAGACTTCGAGTAGCTCCACCTTTTGTACTATGTAGCTTTTTTGTGGCAAAAATACAAATCTTAAGAGAATTTTAAAATTAAAATCTTATACTGTGTCTTTAGAGCCCTCATGCTTCTATAGGAAATTAGAGAAAAACACTGGTTGCCTTCTCAAACTCACCGTATAGCCACACCTTCACTGCAGCGTCAGGTTTGTGCATTAGGATCCATCTTTACATGTAAGCCCCAAGTTCGTTATTTGTTAGTGCGCATTCACTAGCAAGTCCGTTAATCCTATAGAGTATGTCGGTCAACTTGAGCACAAGAAAGGATCGCCAGTGCAGTAAAAGGGGGCAACTAATCGTGCGCATTCGCAGTACCATATAAGTTGTCAGGCAAATTGAGCAGTAGTCACATGGGCCACCATTAAGAAAATACCTTCTTTTGCAATCCTTTCAAAAAATGTCTATAGGAGAAAATAAAAAAAATAGTAGTATCTTTGCATCCTTGTAGTTTATAAACACACAGATGGAATCATTTTTAAGGGCTATGTAAACCTTCTAAAGTTATTATTCTTTTTTAATAAATATGTCAGTCAGTGTGTTTGATGCCACTTTCTGTATACAGAATACAAAGCAGCTGTAACTCAAAGTAAGAATTTTTAATAAAAAGTAACTTGAAAGTTGCATGAAACACACTGACATTTTTATTAAAAATAAATACTCCCTTTCAAAGGTTTACATTGCCCTTAAGGCTACATTCACACGAGCGTATCAGATACACGCGCGTGAATCTGGTCCGTGTGTGTTGCGTTATGCATCAGTGTGCTTTGCGAGTGGCATGTGTTATTCACGCACTCGCAAAGCACACCTTTATTTTTATTTTTTTAGTACTTTGAATTGATGCGCACATCACGCACTGCACACGGATGTGAATCCGTGTGCAGTGCATGGTTCTTCACGCACCCATTGACTTCAATGGGCGCGTAGGTGTGTGAAAAGGCACCAATATAGGACATGCAGTGAGTTTCACGCAATGGACTCTCGCTGCGTGAAAACTCCTGCATGTGTTTACGGCCCCATTGAAATCAATGGGTCCATGTGCTGCGCGTGATTTCCATGCACAGCACACGGACGTTATTCATGTTCGTCTGAATGAGGCCTAAGGCTGGGTTCACACAACCTATTTTCAGGCGTAAACGAGGCGTATTATGCCTTGATTTACGGCTCCAATACGTCGGCAAACATCTGCCCATTCATTTGAATGGGTTTGCCGACGTACTGTGCCGACGACGCGTAAAAGGACTGCCTCGTCAAAGAAGTGCAGGACACTTCTTTGGACGTTTTTGGAGCCGTTTTCTCATAGACTCCAATGAAAACAGCTCCAAAAACGGACGTGAAAAACGCGTGTTGCTCAAAAAACGTCTGAAAATCAGGGGCTGGTTTCCCTTGAAAACAGCTCAATATTTTCAGACGTTTTTGGTTACTATGTGTGCACATACCCTTAGGCTGGGTTCCCACGACCTATTTTGAGACGTAAACGAGGCGTATTATGCCTCGTTTTACGTCTGAAAATAGGGCTACAATACGTCGGCAAACATCTGCCCATTCATTTGAATGGGTTTGCCGACGTACTGTGCAGACAACCTGTCATTTACACGTCGTCGTTTTACAGCTGTCAAACGACGACGCGTAAAAATACAGCCTCGTCAAAAGAAGTGCAGGACACTTCTTTCAGACGTAATTTGAGCCGTTCTTCATTGAACTCAATGAAGAGCAGCTCAAAATTTACGGCTGTCTGAGAAGCCTCGCAAAATGCGAGGAGGAGCATTTACGACTGAAACGAAGCGGCTGTTTTCTCCTGAAAACAGTCTGTCTTTTCAGACGTAAAAGCCAGTTATCGTGTGAACATACCCTTAGTCTTTTATGCAGAGTATTTTGACTGAATAATGATCTGTATGTGTTGTTTCTGGAGCTTTACAACTATCTAAAATACTTCTAAAGAAATACATAGAAGATACGGGCAGCATATTGTAATCTCAATAGTAAATTATTGAGCATTATCACTTTTGTTTGTCCCATTTATAGGGGTGCCCAGTTTGGACAACCCTATTTTTTTTAATTATGGGTCCCCTGTCACAACTGAGGGACAAATTAATGCTCGGATGCCCACCAAAGTCAGCTGCTCAAGAGGGCTACCACTGAAAATAATGGACTTTTTTATGTGAACGTCCTTGCAGTATCCACTTGGCTAATACAGGTAGGTCCAAAATGGAAGTCTCAACCCTTTAGCTAAATTAGGTATCATTTAGAAACAATACATTATATGTCCTACTAGGGTAAGGACCCATGTGAATACAGTCCTGTATTTATTGTTTTATATTGGAGTAGTTTGATGTTTTATAAGTAAAGAGTAATAAATAATGTTTAATGCTAAGCATGTTTCACTATAGTGCATTGTTAACCATTACAATATGTGCCATCTGCTGCTAATAAAATATTTTCTCAGACAAAATATGCTTTATAATGGCATTTTATTGAAATTGTTTCCCTCTTTTTTGGGGGGTGAGCATTAAGGTATTTCTATATTGTTTCCAAACCTTTGTCTTGTTTCACTGTTGACGTAGCTGCTGCCTGTCTATAATGGCATTGTGTATTCTCTGAGGGTGGTATGCTACAGAATATCGGGTTACCCAAGACTCCAGCCAGTGGGAAGACATCTAATGCCCGACCAATATATTTAGAGAAGGTGGAACTTGGCACCTCCTGCTGAAGGTCGTGATCCATCCTTGATTACAGGATGTTGCTTTTGTGCCATGGTGGAGATTTGTTTAAATTTGGATCCTAGCATTTGTTTAATTTCCTTTTAAACTCTTCCTGACCTGCAAAGCAATGACCCTACATGTGTTTCAGAATGTGATAGTCTCTAATGACTGTGTCCGTCTTAATGAGGGTTAAATATAGAGGTTGTCTGCCCCTTTTCCTTAATCTCAAAGAACTCCTTTAACTGTACTATTCATCATTCTCAAGGCTTAAAGAGGCTCTGTCACCAGATTATAAGTGCCCTATCTCCTACATAATCTGATTGGACCTGTAATGCACATAACAGCAGTGGTTTTTATTTTGAAAAACGATAATTTTTGAGCAAGTTATGAGCAATTTTAGATTTAGTTTCTTAATGCCCAACTGGGCGTGTTTTTACTTTTGACCAAGTGGGTGTTGTAAAGAAGTGTGTATGACGGTGACCAATCAGTGACCAATCAGCATCATACACTTCTCATTGTTCCAGCCCAGCTTGTTTCACTGCATAACCACACTGTGCTGTGGATCATGCTGGGCTGGAACAATGAGAAGTGTATGTGGCTGATTGGTCACTGATTGGTCACCGTCATACACACTTCTTTACAACACCCACTTGGTCAAAAAGTAAAAACACGCCCAGTTGGGCATTAAGAAACTAAATCTAAAATTGCTCATAACTTGCTCAAAAATGATCGTTTTTCAAAATAAAAACCACTGCTGTTATCTACATTACAGCGCCGATCAGATTATGTAGGAGACAGGGCACTTATAATCTGGTGACAGAGCCTCTTTAACAAATCCCAGGAGCCAGGTAGACCGAGCGCCTAGAAATGTACGGCAAAGCTACTTTTTGGTAGATTTATAAATCTTTGTATTACCGAGCCATTAAAAGAGACAAATTTGGTTCCTGGAAGTGTCTGTATCCTAAAATCAAATATTGTCCACGTATGACCATGCTACCACAAGGGAAGATTTTCACTGTACCTGACTTGCGTTATATAGATTTCCTTTCATGTGGTTGAGTGTTTTTCGGAAGCTTCCACGAATCCTCAGAGAGGTGCGTTCTCTGTACCACTAAAAATAAGGTGCGGACTCCCCTGAACCTTGGATTTTAAAACTGGCCTTTCACCTGAGAAAGGTCAGCAAAATTGTTGTTTTACTGATCTCTTTTTCCACTCAACCATCCCATAAAAATGCATGCTCATATTGGCTTACTGTTAGGAGAGCGAGATAAGCCAATGTCAGACTCTTCTTCATGCGTCTTATTATTTTCCGGCATGACAAAGGAACAAGCCTGTTGAAATGTTACCCTAATATCTGCTGTCAGTCAGGAGGCCTCCATAGATATTAGATTATCAGCTGGATCTGTAGATCTTATGTTTGGCCATCTTAACAGGTAGCCAGCCACTTTTCACCGAGAAAAAATAGTGTTTGCTTTGTGCTATCCAGCAGGTATGCTATCCTTCTCATTTTCTCCTGAATGCTGCAGTCAGCTCATTCAGGAGAATAGCGGCGGAGATGAGGTTTCTCTGATCTCCGCCGTTTTATAGAGCGGGGCTGCGGCTGTGTAATATATCCGTTTGGGGATGCACCGTATCGAAACAGTATCGAAGTTTTGATGCATCGTGCATCCCTATTCTGAAGAGAGCACGTCAACATGCGGTGTCCTGTAACAGAATGGACCTGCTGGTTCCACACCGTAACGACGAGAATGATGAATTCAAATGTACTTTACGCATGATAGGAACCTATGATGGTGCGTCAAATCACATATTGAGAGTACTCCAGTCCTATTGGGCGATATTGAAAATGCACCCTGATATCAAGGAGGTAATTTCACCTAAAGCCTCAGTTACATATAGGAGAGGTCGTAATTTGAGGGACAGACGTGTAAAGAGCCACCTAGCCATGAATAGTATTGGAAATAACTGGTTAGGACGTGCTAATTTAAAGGGCACATATTGTTGTAGTTCTTGCAAAGCTTGCCAATATATTAACACTAGCAAAACTTTTACTAGTTTATCAACTGGTATGGAATATTCCAACAGGGAATTCATCAATTGCAAGACTACTGGTGTGGTATATTTGGTTACATGTCCATGTCCCTTAAATTACGTAGGCAAGACCATTCGCCAACTTAGACGACACATCCTAGAACATGTGGGTAATATCCTGAGACAGGAAGATCGCACCCTGTCCAGAAACGTCTGCCAGCATCATGGAGGAGACCCTGGGTGCCTCAAATTCCAGGGTATTGAAAGGATTCGCCCATCTCCTAGGGGAGATGACCTTGATAATTGGCTCCTAAATAAAGAGGCACAGTGGACGTTCAGACTCAATTGCGTCAAACCATGCGGCCTGAATGACACTATTTCGTATGCACCATTCATAGAGTAAGGTGGTTACCCTTCTACTCCATTTTTCGTACAAGCTTATGTGGCTTTCTAAATTGTAAACACGATATGAATATACTAATTCCTAACAAATTCTCATGTGAGGTTCACAAATACGGCCGTTTTATCGCTATTGTAACAGGATTACAGCCTGCACTGATTGCAGACCGGTAATATTGTCTAATACATTAGGTGCTATATGTTTTCTATTGGAATCTTTGTCTTCAGCCCAGCAGCGTCTTTCTGCCATGACACCAGACCCCCGTCCTCATAAGACACACCTACCACTCTCCTGTCCAATCAAACGATGGGATGACGTGGTGTTGTGGGAGGTATTTTTATTTATTATTTATTTCAGTTACTTATATAGCGCCAACATATTACACAGCGCTGTACAGAGGTCCTCTTTTACTGTCCCCATTGGGGCTCACAATCTAAATTCCCTATTGGTATGTTTGTGGGGGGAAACCGGAGAGAACATACAAACTCCATGCAGATGTTGTCCTTGGTTGGATTTGAACCCAGGACCCCAGCGCTGCAAGGCAACAGTGTTAGCTCCACCTCAGCATGGTGGCTCAGTGGTTAAGTCTCCTTATAGTCTGTGTTTTCGTCGCCGCGAACCACTATCTGAACCTGAGCGTTAGTTCACCATCAGGACTAACGCTCAGCAGTTTTAAAGAGACTCCCCACATTATAAGTGCCCTATCTCCTACATAAGGAGATGGTCGCTATAATATAAGTGACTGCAGTGGTTTCTATTTAGGAAAAACGATCTATTTTTACCACGTTAGGAGCGATTTTAGCTTTATGCTAATTTGTTTATTAATGCCCAAGTGGGCGTGTTTTTACTTTAGACCAAGTGGGCGTTGTACAGAGGAGTGTATGACGCTGACCAATCAGCGTCATGCACTTCTCTCCATTCATTTAGTCAGCGCATAGTGACACTGCGTTGTTCGCTATGTGCTGTCTTATACTGACACATTAACATTACTGAAGTGTTTAGACAGTGAATAGACATTCCTTCCAGACAGGACGGGATGTCTATTCACAATCCCTGCACTTCGTTAACGTTTGTTTGGTACTTACAGCAGAGCAAAGCATAATCTCGCTGTAACCTGTCATTTAGGCCGGATTCACACAAAAGGTCCATAAAAGGTCAGTGTGTCAGCCCTGTATGATGCGCGGCTGCGTGATTTTCGCACAGCCGTCATCATTATGACACTCTGTATTTATGTTTGTACACCAAAAAGCACGTGGTGCTTTTCTGTTTTCATTCATAGTTTTGACTACTGTAGCGCGCATCACACGGAAGTGCGTCCGTGTGCCGTACACATTTTTCACGCACCCATTGACTTCAATGGGTGCGTGATGTGCGAAAAACGGGCAAATATAGGACATGTCGTGAGTTTTACGCAGCGGACATACGCTGCGTGAAAATCACTGACAGTCTGAACGGCCCATTGACTAACATAGGTCCGTGCGACGCGCGTGAAAATCATGCGCGTAGCACGGACGTATTATACGTTCGTCTGAATAAGCCCTTACAGCGAGATCTAGCAAGCTTACGCTTGCTCTGCTGTAAGTACCGCAGAAACGTTAGCGAAGTGTCGGGATTGTGAATAGACATCCCGTCCTGGCTGGAAGGAATGTCTAGTCACTGTCTAAACACTTCAGTAACGTTAATATGTCAGTATAAGACCGCACATAGTGAACAACGCAGTGTCACTATGCGCTGACTAAATGAATGGAGAGAAGTGCATGGCGCTGATTAGTCACTGATTGGTCAGCGTCATACACTCCTCTGTACAACGCTCACTTGGTCTAAAGTAAAAACACGCCCAGTTGGGCATTAAGAAAGTCATTAGCATAAAGCTAAAATCGCTCCTAAGATCGTTAACTTATAGTGTGGTGACAGAGCCTCTTTAACTGCTCAGTTACTACTTCATCGCAAATAGCAGTAAACAAAAGTTTTACTGCTAGGATTCTACTATTTTCTCATCAGTTTAGATTGCTCACTAGCTACTATATCGCAACAGCAAATGTGACTGCAATCGCAGTCTATCATATCTGTTAAAGCTCTATAACAGCAGTTTTTACCGCTACAAATCCAATATTGTATAACACTCCTGATGATTCCCCGCTTGTGTAGCGAATGGGAGAAACGCGTAGAGTTAGCCTTGCAATTGGAGTTCTATTTATAATTGAGAAAAGTAGCGCCACAGGATGTATACTGAAGTAAATGAATGTTAGGATCCAGCAGGTATCAGCTTGGGTCACATAGCGTAGCTGGGAGCTAGGTCCCCCCCCCCCCCATCACATTTACGTGTACCTACTGTGGCGCATGAGTTGTCTTTACTATCAGAGTTTACCTTAATTGAGAAAATCTAGCACTACAGCACTTGTCGTTGAGTTAATGAGTGAAAGTGTCTAGCAATTATCAGCACGGTGTGTATAGTGTGGATGGGAGCCAAGTCCCCCTCAGTCTCATTTGCTTTCAACCACTGTGGTGTATAATCAACAATTAGTATTTTAATTACTTATGCAGCAACAATAATACTGCATATTATTATCTCTTGGTTGCAAACATATCAAGACACTGGGTGTTCTAGTGTCCAATTATTGCAAGTAACATCAATCTTGAAAGCCACTATATTTTAAATGTACTTATTAACATTTATATCTTCATTTACTTATATCCATTCCACTTTCTTTTAGTGAACAGCATTTCTCACTGCTCAAAATGCTCAAAAAACAGAATTGGATTGGACAACCGTTATTGTGGACTGGAAAACGTCTTCTAGTGACTTGTACTATTTTAATGCTATGGATTTTAGTTTTCCACTTTCTTTTCCTCAAGCGACAAACACAATTGATGTATTGAGCCTAGGGATGCACGATGCATCGAAACTTCAATACGGTTTCGATACCGTGCATCCCCAAACGGTTCGATACCGTTATTTCATGTGTTACTATAATAAGCTGTGCTCAGTATAGTAACACATTAATGTGTGAGAGCGGGGCTGCGGCTGTGTAATACAGTCATTGCCGCGCTCCTTAGTCCTGACAAGTGCGCTACGTCAGGATGATTTGATGCGGCCAGCGCTGCACTAATGAGAGCCGGCAAAGAAGACCGAACATGGCGGGCGCACTGCAAAACACCACCATGTTCTGTCTTCAGTACTGCCCCGCCGCTCATTAGTGCAGTGCCGGCCGCATCGCCTCATGCTGACCGCGCACGCACTTACTGTCAGGAGCGGGGCAATGACTGTATTACACAGCCGCAGCCCCGCTCTATAACGGCGGAGATCAGAGAAACCTCTCATCTCCGCCACTATTCTCCTGAATGCTGCCATCAAAGCTGACAACCACTGCAGCATTCAAGAGGAAGTGAGAAGGGGAATGCCCCATGGATCGCATCCACCCCTTTTCCCTGTGACACGACTGAGGGACATACCATATATCGGCAGACAGCCCAGGGTCCATTGAAGGACCCCAGGACTGTCTTACCATATTTCCTGTTGCTAGGGCATACTTAGGTATGTCCTAACAACTGCCTGTGTACGATCAGTACACAGGCTAATGTGCTGGTATATATATATATATATATATATATGCCAGTACATTAAAGTTTAAAAACAAAGTTAAAAACATAAAGTAATATTAAAGGGAACCTGTCATCAGCATTTCACCTATTGAACTTTACATATCCCTCACTGGCCGCTGCTATAAAAAGTTAATTGCTGTTATCGCCTCTCCCAATCTCCTCCTCCGACGGTAAATAATGGTCTGCAAACATTTTGCGTTTTTTATCGTAATAATCCGGTGGCCCTTTGTGCGCACACCAGAAGAGAACATCAATGCACGAGCGCAGGATTTTGTGTACTGGGGGAAGGCGAGGAGCTGTCAATCAAAAGTAAGGAGGCGGGGTAAACTCCGAAATACTTGAGGAATGAAGATTTGACTCTTTTCAAACGAAGATTTGACTCTTTTCAAACGAAGATTTGACTCTTTTCAAACGAAGATTTGACTCTTTTCAAACGAAGATTTGACTCTTTTCAAACGAAGATTTGACTCTTTTCAAACGAAGATTTGACTCTTTTCAAACGAAGATTTGACTCTTTTCAAACGAAGATTTGACTCTTTTCAAACGAAGATTTGACTCTTATGCTCATTAGCATACGGTGTGGGAACACTAAAAAACTGAATACTAAAGCTACAGAGCCGACTAAGAAGATAATTATAGGTCATATAGTAATGATTTTTCACCCGCTACCACCAGGTAGTGCTGGTTTAATAGGTGAAATGCTGGTGACAGGTTCCCTTTAAATTAAAAAAAATACACAGACACCTTTTTTACAATAAACATTAAAATAAGTCTCAATACATAAAATATTCACATATTCGGTATTGGCACGGCTGTAATAACCTGCACAACAATTTTTTTGCATCATTTATGATGTGTGCGCTGTAAAAAAATAAAATAGAAACGGCTTTCTTTCACTTATTGTGGGGCACAAGGTCTGATGAATTTAACCTCCATGTTCCTCACATTAACCCCTTAAGGACAGAACAATTTTTTTAGATTTCCCTCTTTGAATCCCGACGCTCATAACTCTTATTTTTTGTACAACGTAGTTGTATGAGACTTTGTTTTTTGCGGGACAAGTTGTACTTTATGTAGGTACCATTTTTTGATACAAATACATTATCGTTTAATTTCTATAAATTTTTATTTTGGCGAAAATGCAGAAAAAAGCAGTTCTGCAGCAGTTTTAATATATATATATTTTTTTTACACCATACACCGATCATCATAAATAATGTTATACATTTATTGCACAGGTTGTTACGGTCGTGGCAATACCAAATATGTCTATTATTTCATGTTTTGGGACTTATATTTTAAAAAGTTTATTATAAAAAAGTGTGTTCTGTGTATTTTTTTTACTTTATCATTTAATTTTTTTTACATTCATTTTAACTTTTTTTTTTCAATCCCATAAAGGGATTTTGATTTAGATTGTTTTAACTGTAATGTTCTGGCATAGATCTATATGCCAGTACATTAGCCTGTCTACTGATTGTACACAGGCAGTTGTTAGGGCACACCTCAGTATGCCCTAACAACAGGAAATATGTTCAGACAGCCCTGGGGACCTTCAATGGACCCTACTAGGCTGTCTGGCCATACGAGTTATGGGCTTTGATCACGTCACCATTATCTTCTGTGACGCGATCAAAGTGCAGTCCCCTCTCCTTGAACGGCGCGATCAGCTTTCATCGCGGCATTCAAAGGGTTAACGGCGGAGAGAAGATGTTTCTCACCTCTCCGTTGTCAGAGCGGGGCCGTGGTTGTGTATTACAGCCGTTGCCCCGCTCTCGATCGCGCGCACAGATGGCTGTCACACAGGACGAGAATGCTCATCCCAATGCACAAAGTGCTCGCCGCTCAGGTTGAGCATTCTCGTCCTGTGTCGGCAACCAGTTAATAGTAATTAACCCCATCATGTACCTTACACATTAACCCATTATGATTAAGAAACAAGATGGGGTTAATTACTATTAATGTGAGGCACATTCAAAATTCATCACACCTCGCGCCTCATCAGAAAATTTACTTTTTTTTTTTTTTTTATTACTGCTGTTGGCAAAGTATCGTTTTGGTATCGAAATCGCAATACTTCACTTAGTATCGGTATCGAAGTCCAAATTCTGGTATCGGGACATCCCTAATTGAGCCAACTGCTCTTTCTGTTTTAAAAGACTATATTTCTGTTGACTTATATGTTTCTTTCCTTTTGATGTCAGTGTAAAACAGAATAGGGGCTGTTGACTATTGAAATTAACTCCTGCACCGTGCTTTACGAACCGTGGCCTTTATAAGGTGGATTGTTAATGATAAAATCATAAAACCGATGTACTGTAACACATGCTTATAAGATTACGTTTACATTCATGGAATTTCAGGTTTCAAGTAGAATCTCCATCCATTGCCCTTACAGAAATATCAAACCTACATTAACAATATGTATATAAATACAGATTAGAAAAATGTCTACTAATACTATTTCACACATATGTAATGCCGATGTTTCTGGATGTTCTCTGAATGAAGCAATAGATTCATTAAACTGCACCCCAAATGCAAATAAAACTGGGGCCTCATTTATCAAAACTTTCTTAAAGGAAAAACTGGCAACCAATCGCAGAGCAGCTTTTATTTTTCCAGAGCAATTTAAGTTCTGATTGGTAACTCTGGGCTACACGGACAGTTTTTCGGTTAGAGAGTTTTGTTAAATATCTCGTAAAACTTTTTGATTTTTGCATCTTGAATTCATACTATGGTGCTCTGACAATGTAGGCTATATATTCATATTTATGTTGTGGCTTATGAACGGAAACCGCGACGATCTAATGGACTGGTCGTACCCCATTGACTTATGAGTGTCTGTGGTTCTGCAATGGGGCCTCCAATGCATATGAAACAGTCTAACTTACAGAACATATCCATCTCAAATCACACTCAAATTAAAAATGGCAGCCAATAAAAATTTATCAAATGAGTATATTCTGTAATACATCATTAGTAATGTTCTGTCTTCAATCCTGACTTCAACAAATCTTGCATTTTCAGTGTTGCCTGATTCTGTATATGGAGATCGTGAAAGGCGCAGGTTAAAATGTGAGTTGTCTGAGCCAGTGTTGTAAAAAGCACATTAAATTGCAAGAGAACTTTTGCACATTTTTGAGGCATAAGAGTCTTCGAAAGTCCCACGTAATACTAGCGTGCAAGGGTACTGTTGTGCTTTTTTTTTGGACTGTACATCTTTTCTTATCCAATGGAAATCGGGTGGAAAATATGACATTACCCATGATGCAAAGTACTGATATAGCCATGTATGCACATGGATCACCCTCCCTGGAAGTGTGGTTACGGTGTCACAACATTTTGACTTAAGCTGCTTATACATTACGTAATTATCGGCAGATCCTTTCAGGATCCGCCAACAATCAAGTTAATGAGGGCCTTACGACTGTCCATGCCTCCCTCGGGGCAAATGATTGTTGGATTCTAGGTGAGTAGCCTATTAATGGGGTGATCGGGGGACATAGCTTTGCTTAGTCCTGAATCAGTCTTGCAACCATATGATACAGTATGCTTCCAGCTGATCACTGCGGACACCTGTCTACATAACCAACTCGAATTGGCAACTTCCTTGGGAGTGAGGGATCCTTCTAGCTTATGATGTCAGAACAATATCCTAAATAAATATCCATCAGCTTCCCTGTATGAGCTGTGAATGTTATATACTGCGCTTACTTTTGTTTTTCAAAGAAGTTGACGGATTTGAGGCTTTTACATGATGTGATATTATCTAAAGTGGGAAGAATACGAATATATAGCTGAGCACTAGAAATGAGAATCCCCATGACCTGTTCCGTAGACAGACAGCCTGTCTCAAATTCATGTCTCTTGTTAATTTTTAACCCCTTAACGCTCAGTGACGTACTATTACGTCATGGAAAGCGCCCTGTTCGCGCTCCATGACGGTATAGTACGTCTCGGGAGTAACGGCCGTTTCGGCCGTCCTCCCGACACATACAGGAGCTGTGACAGCTGCTGTCTCGTACAGCAGCTGTCACAGCTCCTACAGCGGGGACCGATCGCTGTGTCCCCGCTGATTAACCCCTTAAAAGCTGCGTTCTATAGAGATCGCTGCTTTTTAGGGGTTAAGCTGCCATCGCCGGCCTGCTACACGATAGCGGCCGGCGATGGTGACTATGGCAACCGGACACCAAACAATGGCGTCCGGCTATGCCATAGACGGAAGCCTAGTGGGTCCTGACAACGTCAGGACCTACTATGCTTGCTGTCAGTGAGTAGCTGACAGTTCTAATACACTGCACTACGCATGTAGTGCAGTGTATTAGAATAGCGATCAGGGCCTCCTGCCCTCAAGTCCCCTAGTGGGACAAAGTAAAAAAGTTAAAAAAAGATGTGTAAAAATAAGAAAATAAAAGATTTAAAAGTATTAAAAGTAAAAATCCCCCCTTTTCCCTTATCAGTCATTTATTATTAATAAAAATATATAAACAAACAAATAAACTATACATAATTGGTATCGCCGTGTCCGTAACGGCCTGAACTACAAAATTATTTCGTTATTTATCCCGCACGGTGAACGCCGCAAAAGAAAATAATAATAAACCGTCCCACAATCACAATTGTTTGGTCACTTCATCTCTCAAAAAATGGAATAAAAAGAGATCAAAAAGTCGCATGTACCTAAAAATGGTATTAATGGAAACTACAGTTCGTTACGCAAAAAATAAGTCCTCGCACGGCTTTATTGATAGAAAAATAAAAACGTTCTGGCTCTTAGAATAAGGTAACACAAAAAGTGAATGATTTATTACAAAACGTATTTTATTGCGCAAACGCCATAAGACATAAAAAAAAACTATAAACATCTGGTATCGGCGTAATCATATCGCCCCGCAGAATAAAGTGAATGTCATTTATAGCGCACGGTGAACGCTGTAAAAAAAAATTGAATAAAAAAACAATAGTAGAATTGCTGTTTTTTAGTCACCACGCCACCTAAAAATAGAATAAAAACTGATCAAAAAGCCGCATGCACCCCATGAAAACTACAATGAATTCCTCAAGGGGTTTAGTGTCCAAAATGGGGTCACTTTTGGGGGGTTTCCAATGTTTTGGCACCACAAGACCTCTTCAAACCGGACATGGTGCCTAATAAAAAAGAGGTCTCATAATCCACTGGGTGCTCCTTTGCTTCTGAGGCCGGTGCTTCAGTCCATTACCGCCCAAGGGCCACATGTGGGATATTTCTCTAAACTGCAGAATCTGGGCAATACGTATTAAGTTGCGTTTCTCTGATAAATCCTTTTGTGTTGTAAAAAAAATGGTATAAAGAGGATTTTCTGACAAAAAAAAAAATGTAAATTTCACACCTACTTTGCTCTAAATTTCTGTAAAACACCTAAAGGGTTCATAAACTTTCTAAATGCTGTTGTGAATACTTTGAGGGGTCTAGTTTCTAAAATGGGGTGTTTGATAGGGGTTTCTAATATATACGCCCCTCAAAGCAACTTCAGAACTGAACTGGAACCTAAAAAAATAAATAAATGAGGCAATACTTCGCTTCTTACATTATACTGTTAATGAGCCGTGCCCACCCCGAGATGACCCCAGTTTTGACCGTTTGTATAAACGGAGACCCCTCTTAGACCGTTTTCAGTGCCCGGTTTTCCCAAGCATTCACCCCCGAGACGTGTATTTCTATTGATGAGTCCTTGGTACATTTTAAAGGGAGGGTTCAATTCCGCGAGTACCTGCCGAGTAAGAGGGCAATGTATGGCGTGAAGATGTATAAGCTGCGAGAGTGCATCAGGGTATACCTACAAATTTAGGATATATGAAGGAAAGGCCACCCCCAAACCAGACTGCATCCTGGACTACAATAGGTACATGGGAGAGGTGGACTTGTCAGATCAAATCCTGAAGCCCTACAGCGCCATGCGGTGTGGTATAAGAAGCTGGCCGGGCACATCATACAGATGGCTTTGTACAATGCGTACGTGCTACGTCGATGTGCAGTACAGACGGGAACTTTCCTGGAATTTCAAGAGGTGATTATCAAGAACCTAATCTTTAGGGACCAAGAAGGGGGGGCACCCAGTACTTCTGGAAGCGGGGCCACACGCATCGTACCAGGGCGGCAACACTTTCCAGGAGAAGTTCCCCAAACTGGCAAGAAGGGAAAAAGTCAAAAGAGGTGCAAAGTCTGTTATAAGGGATGACAAAATATACCAATGTGACCCGTGTCCCGAATAACCAGAGCTCTGTATGAAAGAGTGTTTTAAAATTTATCATACATCCCTTGGTTTATAATTTACCCCAATTTTACTTACCCTGACGCCCCCCGCACAGCTTATCCCCCCTCGTCTTTCCCCTCTGAGCCCTGCTGTGTGCCCAGGCAGCTGATAACAGCCACATGTAGGGTATTGCCGTACCCAGGAGAACCCACATTACAGTTTATGGGGTGTAGGTCTCCGGTGAAAATGCTCACTACACCTCTAGATGAATGCCTTAAGGGTGTTTTTTTTAAAACGGGGTCACTTCTTGCGGGTTTCAACTGTACTGGTACCTCAGGTGCTTCTGCATACATGACTTCGCACTAGAAAATCCCCAGTAGGCCAAATGGTGGTCCTTTCCGTCTGAGCCCTCCCATGGGCCCAAACGGCAGTTTATCCCAACAAATGGGGTATTGCGGCACTCAGAACAAATTGCGCAACAGAATGGGGTATTTTGTTCCCTGTGAAAATAAGAAATTTTGATCACAAATGACATTTTATTGGAAAAAATGTCATTTTTTTCATTTCACAGCCCAATTCAAATACGTGCTGTGAAAAAACTGTGTGGTCCAAATGGTAACAACAACCATAAATGATTTCCTTGAGGGGTGTAGTTTCCAAAATGGGGTCACTATTGGGGAATTCCTACTGTTCTGGCACCTCAACACCTCTTCAAACCTGGCATGCTGCCTAAAATATATTCTAATAAAAAAGAGGACTCAAAATGCACTAGGTGCTTCTTTGCTTCTAGGGCTTGTGTTTTATTCCACGAGCGCAGTAGAGCCACATGTGGGACATTTCTAAAAACTGCAGAATCTGGACAATACATATTTAGTAGTGTTTCTCTGGTAAAACCTTCTTTGTTACAGAAAAAAAAATGAATAAAATTGAAATTCAGCAAGAAAAATGAAATTTGCAAATTTCACCTCCACTTTGCTTTAATTCCTGTGAAATCCCTGAAGGGTTAAAAAACTTTCTAAATGCTTTTGAATACTTTGAGGGGTCTAGTTTTTAAAATGGGGTGTTTTATCAGGGTTTCTAATACATAGGCCCCTCAAAGCCACTTCAGAACTGAAAAGGTACCTTAAAAAAAAGGCTTTTGAAATTTACTTAAAAATATGAGAAATTGCTGTTTATGTTCTAAGCCTTGTAACGTCCAAGAAAAATAAAAGAATGTTCAAAAAACGATGCCAATCTAAAGTAGACATATGGGAAATGTGAACTAGTAACTATTTTGGGTGGTATAACCGTCTGTTTTACAAGCAGATGCATTTAAATTCTGAAAAATTCTATTTTTTCAAAATTTTCTCTACATTTTGCAATTTTTCACCAATAAACACTGAATATATCGACCAAATTTTACCACGAACATGAAGCCCAATGTGTCACGAGAAATCAATTTCAGAATCGCTTGGGTAGGTTTAAGCATTCCGACGTTATTACCACATAAAGTGAAATATGTCAGATTTGAAAAATGGGCTCTGAGCCTTAAAGAGGCTCTGTCACCAGATTTTGCAACCCCTATCTGCTATTGCAGCAGATAGGCGCTGCAATGTAGATTACAGTAACGTTTTTATTTTAAAAAAACGAGCATTTTTGGCCAAGTTATGACCATTTTTGTAGTTATGCAAATGAGGCTTGCAAAAGTCCAAGTGGGTGTGTTTAACTCCTTAACGCCGAAGGACGGATATATCCTTCCTCAGCAGCTGCTAGTTCGCGCAGGAGGACGGATATATCCGTCCTGTGATGGCGCGGGTACTGAGACTGTAACCACGCGATCAGCGGCAGGAGCACGGCTGTTATACACAGCCTGGCTCCTGCTGCAACTGCCGGAATCGAAGCGCGCGCCGATTCCGGCAGTTTAACCCATTAAATGCCGCTGTCAATAGTGACAGCGGCATTTAATGTGTTTGACAGAGGGGGGAGCTCCCTCTGTCACCCGATCGGCGCCCCCGCAAACAAATCGCGGGTCGCCGTCGGGTTTCCATGACAGCCGGGGGTCTAACAAAGACCCCCAGGTCTGCCTTCAGCATCTGCCTGTTAGGCGATACCGGAGGCATGACCTAACAGGTTGCCTGTCAGTTTTACACTGACAGGCAATAATGCTTTGGTATACGAAGTATACCAAAGCATTATATATGTGATCGGCACATCGCATAGTGAAGTCCCCTGGTGGGACTAAAAAAAAAAATGTAAAACAGTTAAATAAAGTTTGTGAAAAAAATAAATAAATAATTACAGTCAAAGTCAAATAAAACTACTTTTTTGGCCCAAAAAGTGGTTTTATTTAGTAAAACGGTCAAAACAAATCACACATACACATATATGGTATCCCCACGTTCGTAACAACTTGACCAATAAAATGAACATATTAATTAAACCGCCGGATGAACGGCGTCCAAAGAAAACGCAAAAAACGTAGTCAAAATTCTCTCTTTTCTCCCATTCCCCCCATAAAAAATAAAATAAAAGTTAATCTATAAGTCCTATGTACCCCAAAATAGTACTAATAAAAACTACACATTGTCCCGCAAAAATCAAGCCCACGTACGGCCACATCGACGGAAAAATAAAAACGTTACGCCTCTTGGAATGCGGCGATGCAAAAACAAGTAATTTTTTTCTAAAAGGCTTTTTATTGTGCAAACGTAGGAAAACATATAAAACCTTTACATATTTGGTATCCCTGTAATCGTGCCGACCCATAGAATAAAGTTAACATGTTATTTACGCTGCATAGTAAACGGCGTAAATTTATAACGTGAAAATTAATGCTGGAATAGCTGCTTATTTTCAATTCTCTCCTAAAATAAAGTTAATAAAAGTTAATCAATATGTTATAAGCATCTAAAAATGGTACAATTACAAAATACAACTCGTCCCGCAAAAAACAAGCCCTTATACGGCTATGTCGACGGAATAAAAAAAGAGTTACGACTCTTGGAATGCGACCGTGAAAAAACAAAAAATAATCCTTGGTCATTAACGTGCAAAATGGCCCGGACATTAAGGGGTTAAAAGTAAAAGTCCAAGTGGGCGTGTATTATGTGCGTACATCGGGGCGTTTTTAATACTTTTACTAGCTGGGCGTTCTGATGAGAAGTATCATCCACTTCTCTTCAGAACGCCCAGCTTCTTCCAGATCACGCTGTGACGTCACTCACAGGTCCTGCATCGTGTCAGACGAGTGAGGACACATCGGCACCAGAGGCTACAGTTGATTCTGCAGCAGCATCAGCGTTTGCAGGTAAGTAGCTACATCGACTTACCTGCTAACGCCGATGCTGCTGCAGAATCAACTGAAGCCTCTGGTGCCGATGTGTCCTCGCTCGTCTGACACGATGCAGGACCTGTGAGTGACGTCACAGCGTGATCTGGCAGAAGCTGGGCGTTCTGAAGAGAAGTGGATGATACTTCTCTTCAGAGCGCCCAGCTAGTAAAAGTATTAAAAACGCCCCGATGTACGCACATAATACACGCCCACTTGGACTTTTACTTTTAAACACATCCACTTGGACTTTTGCAAGCCTCATTTGCATAACTACAAAAATGGTCATAACTTGGCCAAAAATGCTCGTTTTTTAAAAATAAAAACGTTACTGTAATCTACATTGCAGCGCCTATCTGCTGCAATAGCAGATAGGGGTTGCAAAATCTGGTGACAGAGCCTCTTTAAGGCCAAAACTAGGCTGTGTCCTTAAGGGGTTAAGGAGTAACCCCCCCCCCCCCGCTACAACATGCACTACATGACTATTATAAAATAAGCTTTTAGTGTTAATAGCAAACATCAATCTTCTTTTACCGCCCCGTTCACTTACAAAGGACCGCTGTTCCACCTTTGCTCTATACATTTTTAGGCTCCTATACAGACAAAAAACGAAATCTGGTGGTTTTAATCGTTGCGGGCTACATAGGAATGCATTTAGAAGCTTATGTGTTGAGCAAAAGATGCAGTTGAGTCAATCACTTGACAGCGACACCAAATCAATGTTAAATTTTAAATTAGAGGTGGGCCTTGTTCACATTGCCTTAATTTCGTTCCATCTGAGGTATACGTCGAGAGGAGTACCGACGGAAGGTAGCGACGTATCTCACTACAACATCTACGTATAATACGTCTCCTGCAGATACGTCACCTCGGGTCTCCGGTCCTGGAAAAGCCCTTGATGTTACTGTCCATGTATGGACAGTGAGGTTAAGAGCTTTAAAGAGGCTCTGTCACCAGATTATAAATGCCCTATCTCTTACATAATCTGATCGGCGCTGTATTGTAGATTACAGTGGTTTTTATTTTGAAAAATTAACAATTTTAGATTTATGCTAATTAGTTTCTTAATGACCAACTGGGCGTGTTTTTACTTTTTACCAACTGGGCGTTTTACAGAGAAGTGTATGACGCTGATCAATCAGTGACCAATCAGTGTCATACATTTCTCATTGTTCCAGCCCATTGTTACAGTGTGATTGTGCAGTGAAAGAAGCTGGGCTGGAACAATGAGAAGTGTATGACCCTGATTGGTCATACACTTTACTTTTGTATTTCAGTGTATTAAGCCTGTCCGTGTAAAACGGACAGGCATCTGCTAGGTCATGCCACAGGCATACACTACAGGCAGACCTGGGGGCCTTTATTAGGCCCTCTGGCTGCCATAGAAGCCAGACACTCGGCGATCTTATCGCCGGGTATGGCAGGAGAGAGAGAGGGAGGGCGCTCCCTCTCTCCAAAACAACTCAGATGCGGCGCTCGCTATTGAGCGCCGCATCTGAGGGGTTAGATCGATACTAATATCGATCTCACACGGTCGAGCAGGGATGCCCTCAGCTACATCTGGTAGCTCTCCCTGCTCTGTTTATTTATTCTGATGCAGCACCGTAAAATGGCTATTGCGTCGGAATAAAGCCCATTAGTGGCCGTCGTAAAAACGAATGAAAAATCTGTTTTCGTAAATAATTGTATGCCCCATGAAATAACAGTTTTGGAGCATATTTTCTTTAAACCCTACCTTGTGCCATTCCTCTGTTATTCTTCTCAGAAATGTAAGAATAAATTGTCAACTGGGAGTTACAAGTTGGATGTGTCCCTACGCCCCCTTTGACAAGGGGAATGACAACATCCAGTTGTCAATTTATTCATTCATTTCTAGGAGGAATAACAGAGGAATGGGATAATGCAGAGTTCTAAGACCATATGTTCCAGAATTCTTATTTCATGGGGAATACGAGTATTTACTAAAATAGACAAGTCAGGAGAAGTGACAGGTCCTCTTTAAATGACGCCCACTAGGTAACATATGAAACATTACGTAGTTGGGTTAATGCAATGTAGCAGAACCATAATTCTAAGTTGTCCTTCTGAAATATATTCCAGTTAAGTAGATAATGGTGCGTTACATCACTATATTCTATGGCTGTTTTCTCATGCCTACTGAACGGAGAGCACATCTCCACCTCCTGCAGTCTAATTGAGTGGAGTGCTGGTAATCATTTACCCTGCAGCTTGCACGCTTCCTGCTATTACAGGAAAGCTTTCATTGAGAAGGAACTAGCTGTTTCGTATTATATGTAATAATATGTCATATCAACGTTGTTCTGTTCACCATTATGTAAGTATTTTTTTACGGCTTTGAACTAAGGCCTTATTCACATGAATGTGTGCGTTTTGCGCATTTCAGTTCCGTGTGTCATCAGTATGTGCTGCGTGGCTGCGTGATTTTCACGCATATGCCATGCTTATGACATGCGGTTTTGATGTTTAGAAAAAGAAATGAAGTGCTTTTATTTTTTCCTTCATTTCTTTATCTACTGTTACGCGAATCACGCACGACACACGGAAGTGCTTCCATGTGCCGTGTGCGATTTTTCACGCACCCATTGACTTCAATGGGTGTGGGATGCGCGAAAAACGGCAAAGTATAGGACATGTAGTGAGTTTTACGCAGCGGACATACGCTACGTGAAAATCACGGACTGTCTAAACGGCCCCATTCACTAACATAGGTCCGTGCGACGCACAAGATTTTCACGCGCGTATCACGGACGTAAAACACGTTCGTATGAATAAGGCCTAAAGTTCACATTCTAGAGGATTTGTCGTGTGAACATTTTCATTGAGTGCAAGGCAGACTATTCTCAAGTACTTTTCATACAGCTTCAGGGGGAAGGTTCTGATCTGGGAGTGACCTCGCATAAAGTTGCTGAAATGACCATCCGCTTTGTATTGAGAAATACCAGAATTTAAATTGATCAGGAGGATGATTTCCAGCATGTTAGAAAATATCTTAACGCTCAAATCTTTCCTTTTCAAATAGATTAGATTATATTTGGACACAGTCCTGCTAAATTTAAAGAGGTTCTGTCACCACATTATAAGTGGTCTATCTTGTACATGATGTGATTGTCGCTGTAATGTAGATTACAGCAGTGTTTTTTATTTAGAAAAACAATCATTTTTGACGGAGTTATGACCTATTTTAGCTTTATGCTAATGAGTTTCTTAATGGACAACTGGGCGTGTTTTACTATATGGCCAAGTGGGCGTTGTGGAGAGGAGTGTATGACGCTGACCAATCAGTGACCAATCAGCATCATACACTTCTCCCCATTCATTTACACAGCACATAGCAATATAGCTATATTGCTATGTGCAGCCACATAAACACACTATAACGTTACTGCAGTGTCATGACAATGAATATACATTACCTCCTGCCAGGACGTGATGTCTATTCAGAATCCTGTCACTTCTATAGTGTCTGTGTGATATTTACAGCAAGGCAAGCATAATCTCGTTTGAAATGACAGGTTAAATCGTAATCTCGCGAGATTACGCTTGCCTTGCTGTAAATATCACAGAGACGCTACAAAAGTGACAGGATTCTGAATACACGTCATGTCCTGGCTGGAGGTAATGTATATTCATTGTCATGACACTGCAGTAACGTTATAGTGTGTTTATGTGGCTGCACATAGCGATATAGCTATATCGCTATGTGCTGTGTAAATGAACGGAGAGAAGTGTATGACGCTGATTGGTCAGTGTCATACACTCCTCTGTACAACGCCCACTTGGCCAAAAAGTAAAACACGCCCAGTTGTCCATTAAGAAAGTCAAAAGCATAAATCTAAAATAGGTCATAACTCCGTAAAAAATGATTGTTTTTCTAATTAAAAAACACTGCTGTAATCTACATTACAGCGCCTATCATATTATGTACAAGATAGGGCACTTATAATGTGGTGACAGAGACTCTTTTAAAGGCTATGTACAGACTAGCACTAAAATTAGTTTTCTTGTTCATTTACTTCATAAATGCAAAATTAAGCAACTTTCTAAACAGTCTAAATCAGGGCCGCAAAGACCGGAAGAGCAGGGGGATCTCAACACTCGCTGTTGGAATGGGGTTATGTGGGTATGTATTTTATGAGCCACTATTGGGGCTGTGTGGGGGCAGCTAAGGGGTACTTTATACTGTGTGAAGGGCAGCTTTGGGGGCAGTTATGGAAGTATTATACTGTGTGAAGGGCAGCTATAGGGGGCATTATGCTGTGGAGAGCAGCTATAGGGAACATTATACTGTGGAGGGCAGTTATAGGGGGCATTACACCGTGTGGAGTGCAGATGTAGGGGCATTATACTATGTGGAGGGCAGCTATAGGGGGCATTATACAGTGTGGAGGCAGGTATGGGGCATTATACTGTGTAGGGGACAGCTATAGGAGCATATAGTTACCCCTTGAGAAAGCTATTTTACGCGAATAGCGCGTCGGGGCAATTGTCTGGCATACCTTCACCACACTAAATGGGTAAGACATTACTTCGTTATAAACGTGTGACTTAGTGTCCCAAATTTGGGACTCTTTTCCCTTATTACCCAGAATCTTACCGATTTGTGGGTTTTTGTTTCAGTGCACTTAAAGAGGCTCTGTCACCAGATTCTCAAATCCCTATCTTCTATTGCATGTGATCGGCGCTGCAATGTAGATAACAGTAACGTTTTGTTTTTTAAAAAAACTTGCATTTTTGGCCAAGTTATGAGCTATTTTATATATATGCAAATGAGCTTTGAAATGGACAATTGGGCGTTTTTTTTTTTCGTTATGTACAACTGGGCGTGTATTGTGTTTTTAACTGGGCGTGTTTACGTGTATGACACTGACCAATCCGTGACCAGTCAGCGTCATACACTCATCTCCATTGATTTCCACAGCAGCGATGTGCAGCCGCATACACAGAGATTAACGTTAATCAAGTGTCCTGATAATGAATACACATGATCATCCAGCCTGGACGGTCATGTGTATTCAGAATCCTGACACTTCTGACTCTTTTCTTTGAGATTTCTAGCAAGGGAAACAAAATCTCGCGAGATTACGATGTAAACGAGATTTCGTTTCCCTTGCTGCAAATCTCACAGAAAAGATTCAGAAGTGTCCTGATAATGAATACACATGATCATCGAGCTAGGCCCTAATTCTGTTTGGATCTTCTGGGTTTTACCATTTGTTTTAGCTTTTTGCTACAATAAAGATTATTTTCTATTTTCAATAGTGCGTGACTCCCTGTCCTCCTTGTTTTTCATATGGTAGGATTATTATGTGTGGCGGCAGCTATGGTAGCTTTATAATATGTGGGTCAGCTATGGGGCATTGTACTGTGTAGGGGCATCTATGGAGCATTATACTGTGTGGGGGCAGTGTCGGGGTATATTCTAAACCGCAGTATACAGCAGGATCAGGGGACAAATAGTAATTCACTGGCGTAGCATTCAAATAGGGGGCGTGGTATGCAAAAAAAGTATGTGGCCTAAATAATCGTTAATTAATGGTAATCCAGGTTACATGTTCAATTAATTGTGATTTTGATTTAGGTCATAATCGCCCAGCCCTACTGTAGAGTCTGTGGTACTGCTGTATATAACTGGCTGTCCTGCTGTTTTTGACAGCACACTGATCCTCGCTGTGTCTGCTCTCTGTTCTCCCCTTCCCTTCTCAGTGTTAGGGTATGGTCACACAGGCTAATTTCAGCTATTTTTCAGGCCGTAAACATCTCGAAAAACGGCAGAAAAATCGGAAGCAAAATGCCTACAAACATCTGCCCATTGATTTCAATGGGAAATACCGTGTTCTGTTCCGATGGGGTGTTATTTTACACCTCATTTTCAAATAACGGCGCGTAAAAAGAAGTGCATGACGCTTCTTGAGACGTTTTTTCATTGACTCAAAAGAAAAACCGCTCCAAAAACGGCCGTAAAAAACACTAGTTTGATTAAAATACGGCTGAAAATCAGGAGCTGTTTTCCCTTGAAGACAGCTCCATATGTTCATCTGTATTTTGTTAAGCGTGTGAACATAGCCTTAGGGATATCAACAAGGAGGGGAAGAGGGTGTACACAGAAAATCAGTGTGTAAAGAGGGAGGAAAGTATCCAAGTCTTCAGGAAGGGCAGATCACATAAGCAGTCAGTAGCAGAGTGAAGATAGGGAGGAAAGCACAAGGCAGTCTGATGGAGGTGATTTACTGATGTGTATCAGTATGTGTATATATATATATATATATATATATATATATATATACATATACACACACACAGAGAGAGAGAATCTATGGCATGCTCTGCAGGGGATGGAGGGGCAAATTACACATTCTTAAACATCAATATCTGTCAGCACAAGGGAGTAGAGATCCCTGGGCTGTGGAAGGAGAAAGCAGTGCAGAGATAAAGCTGTGCTGATACATGCTTGTGAAGTCAGCAGCATCCTGAAGTCACAGGACTCTCATGCAGCATGTATTTCTGGGAGGGACATGTTCACATGAAAAAAGTTAGAAACTAGAAGCAGGTTGCAAGCTGAATATCATGGGGTTTGAAAATAAAAAACGGAAGGAAGATTGCAGCCTGAAACCTGTT
The DNA here is from genome assembly GCF_050947455.1 of Rhinoderma darwinii. Classification (NCBI taxonomy): domain Eukaryota; kingdom Metazoa; phylum Chordata; class Amphibia; order Anura; family Rhinodermatidae; genus Rhinoderma; species Rhinoderma darwinii. Next base: position 562,368,899 of record NC_134687.1, on the reverse strand, counting down.
TAACTAAAAGTAACCGCTAACAAATGTAAGTCTTTGTTCACATCTGCGTTGATGCCTCCATAGCAGATTCCGACAAATGAACCAGACCTAATACTGCAGCATGCAGCACTATTTTGTCAGGGAAAATGATGGAAACCCAACGGGACCTATTAAGGTCAATGGGTTCCGATGGGCAACGTTGCTATCTGTCATTTCACAGATCCAGCCCTTCTGTGCAGATGTGAACAGAGTTTCAAATTCATTTTTTCCATGTCAAACGTGTCCATAGCCATTAAGAGTGGGTTAAACCACTCCATGGGCCAAATTTACATTTTTAATTTCTTGCAATAAGAACTGACTTAGGCATGAGTGAATGCAACACAAAAAGTTAGGCACCAGTTGCTTATTTTGGGCTCCTCGTCTACCTGGCTCCGAAAGATCCCTTTTTCCGCCAGGGGTCTTTGTTTCCTCATAGGGTCTCTTATAGGATTTAATAACTGGAGTACATTGTCTTTGGCTTAAATTCTTTCAGAAAAAGTGATATTTGTAAGAAGAAATATTATCTTCTAGTACGCTTGTAATCTATAGAACGTAAAGCAGGGTCTGTTTTAATCTTGTGGTTTTAGATGTTCTTCAACCTTTTAGCTGAAGTACTAAATCCCCATCTCTACTAATCAGTCTATCTCTTTTACAACAGAAAGGAAATTTAATATTATGACTTCCATTTCCTTTTTCATTTGAAAAAATAAAATTTAATTGCAATGTGACAAAAGCGAAGTTTTCAGATTTTGAAATGATAAAAGCGGGAGGAAAGCCATAGGGTGTGATGTGCTGCAGCCTGATACACTGTTGCAGATGCTTGTGATTACATCCTCCGCAGACCATTGTTGGAAAGCTTCATCCCATTTCCAATGGCTCTCGAGTAGCAGATGTGGAATTACGTTTCAAACAAAGTGTATATGTAATAGTTTGCATGTGGGTAGAAACACATAACATCAGGCTAGTCGTAGGGGGAAATGAACAACACAGCCACTTTCTTCCTATTACAGATCAATGCAAAGTCTTGCTGCAGGCCTAATTTTGAAAACTGATGTGTCATCAATGGTTAACATTATATATGTCCCCTTCCCCCTCCTTGCTCCAGGTTATTTTTACTGCTGATACCAACCAAAACAGTTGTTTATATAGGCGATTATCTCTCTTTATCCATATAGATTTACATCTGGTTTCATCTATATTTCGCTTCTCATTGACCATCGTTGTATTAACATTGACTCGTTTTGTTATGTAATGTGTCATTTGACTGTTCTCAAATGTACATGCCATTTATTGTATTTGATATACCTTTTCAATAAAAATGTAATTGAAAAAATAAATAAATAACATTATTGTCACGTTGGGTTCGTGGACCCACTGGCCCGTACCGCCTTAGCGGTAAGGCAGCTGGCCAACAGGGCGCAGGTTACAGTCTATAGTTCGTATAGGGTACCTGTGGCAGCTTGGACAGTAGCAAGGCAGGCTCGGCTGGGACTAGGCAGCAGGCAGGCGTCCGGCGTGGTGTTGCAGGACAGGCGTGGTATACAGCACAGCACAACTACAGCTCTGCACGGCACTTGACCAGGATAGCACGAGATACAGGATACAGGTACGGGAAAAACTGGGAACTGGAAGACACTAGGAGACCATTTGCATAGGCAAACTAGAGGTATGACAACAATTCTCAGGCATGGGAGGAAGGGGTTGGGGCCTTCTTAAAGTCCAGCGTGCTCATGGGCTAATTAAACATAAAAGTCCGGCCGAGGTGAGCGCTGGAGTCTCCTGAGTAGGAGACGGGGGCCAGCGCTCGCGGACCCATGGCTGCGGCCTTCAGGAGGTGAGTGAGCCTGACGGCGTGCGGCCATGGGCATGACAATTATATACATGATGATGTGTATTTTATACAGGGCATTATTTACCAGACACTGGTATATAGGCTTGTTATAAAGAGTCACTAAATTGGGCTCCCGATGGCGACTGAAATGGTCGTAAATTACCCAAAAATATAATTTGGTTCTTAAGGTTTTTGAATAAAGAGCCACAGCTGGCCTAGTGATTATTTTATTTATTCGTTTTTTGGCATGGACCTGTGCTGCAAAGTCATTAATTTAAAACATAACATTATCACCACCTGTGGCAGCCACTTGAGGGAGCATACTGTATAATATCTTATTATTGATTTCAATGTATAACATGCAGTAAGTTCCTATGCTCCCTCTAGTGGCAGCTTCAGGTAGTCCGAACGTTGAGCACATAGATTCCTCTAAATGAGTCAGTCAGTCATTCAGTCCATTGTCTAGTGTAAACACTGTCATACCACAGTTTAAGGCCCTTTTACACCGGCTGATAAGCGGCCGATGCAGGGAGCGCCGATCAACGAGATATCGTTGATTGGTGCTAGTTTGCTCCGGTCACACGGACCTATGCATGGGGACGAGCGGTCGTTACCCCAATCGCTCATCCTCAATCCATTATTATCATGTCGGCAGCGTGTCTCCCTGTTTACACAGGGAAATGTGCTGCCGACAAAAAAATGTCACTTTAAAGAGGCTCTGTCACTAGATTATAAGTGGCCTATCTTCTACATAATGTGATCAGCGCTGTAATGTAAATTACAGCATTGTGTTTTATTTAGAAAACAGATAATTTTTGACTGAGTTTTGACCTATTTTAGCTTTATGCTAATGACTTTCTTAATAGACAACTGGGCGTGTTTTACTTTACGACCAAGTGGGCGTTGTGGAGAGAAGTGTATGGCGCTGACCAATCAGCGTCATACACTTCTCTCCATTAATTTACACAGCACATAGTGATCTTACTAGATCACAATGTGTAGCCACATACTCACATATTTAACGTTACTCAAGTGTCCTGACAGTGAATAGACCTCACTACCAGCCAGGACGTGATGTCTATTCAGAATCCTGACACTTTGGTAACGTTTGTGGTTGATTTACAGCACAGCAAGCGTAGTCTCGCGAGCCAGTGAATTTACAGTCTAGGCTTCTTTATTTTAAATGTAATAATATTGAACGTAGTTTTTCCTGTCCGTAAATACTGGCGGAAATATGGGTCCTTGGTCACACGTATTCCACCAGTATTTACGGACCCGTGCCCGTAAATACGGGTCCGGTGTCACCAGTATTGGACCCGTTTTCTCTGCACTAATCGGCAGCCCCTTCTCTCTCAGCTCTAAAAAGAGAGAAGGGGCAGCCCTTTTAGGCAGAGTTTCTGCAGCGATTGAAAGTAATAGAAGTTCATACGTACCCCGGCCGTTGTCTTGGTGACGTGTCCCTCTTTTGACATCCAGTCCGACCTCCCTGGATGACGCGGCAGTCCATGTGACCGCTGCAGCCTGTGATTGGCTGCGGCAGTCCATGTGACCGCTGCAGCCTGTGATTGGCTACAGCGGTCACATGGGCTGAAACGTGATCCCAGGAGGCCGGACTGCAGGAAAAAGCAGGTTAGGTTTGTAGGGAACTCCGATCTTGGGTGATCAATAGCGACTGCGGAGTTTTATGAAGGGGGAGGGGTGGCCTGTCTGTGTATTTCATTGTTTTATATATAGAAGCGATTAGTGGATCGCATCTCCAAGTCCCACAGACAGACTAAAAAATAAATAAAAATTACTAAAAAAGTATTGAATAACGTTTGCAGAAAAAGAGAATAAAAATCCCAAGAATAAAATAGAAAAAACATTTTTTTTTCCCTTACAGAATGTTTTATTGTGAGGGGGAAAAAAAATACACATAATTCGTATTGCTGCATTCGTAGCAACCCATACTATAAAATTAAAATAATATTTATCCCCCATGGTGATCGCCGTAGAAAATTAAATAAACTATACAACAATGGCAGAATTGCAGTATTTTGGGCATCCTCCCAAAAAAAGCAATAGAAAGTATTAAATTCATATGTACTCCAAAATGGTACCATTGAAAACTTCAACTTGTCCCACTAAAAATAATAATAAATAATACAGCTCTGTCGACTGTTACAAAAAAAAAAAAAATTGCCTCTCAGGCCTCATTTACACGATTGTAATATACGCGCGTGCGATGCGCGTGCTTTTCACGCGTGTCGTACGCACCTATATTACTCTATGGGGCAGTTTAGACGATGCGTGAATTTTGCGCAGCGTGAGTGCGTTGCGTAAAACTCACATGTTCTATAATCATGCGTTTTTCGCGCATCCACGCACCCATTGAAGTCAATGGGTGCGTGAAAACCACGCATGCCGCGCGGAAGCACTTCCGTGCGAACTGCGTGATTCGCGCAAGAGCTGTCAAAAGGATGAATGTAAACAGAAAAGCACCACGTGCTTTTCTGTTTACAAATATCCAAACGGAGTGTCAAATTAGAGATGAGCGCACCGAACTTCACCGGGTTCGGCCGAACTCGTTTTGACCGAACCCGGCAAAAAATGTTCGGGTACGCGACGTCAGGAGACAGCGACTGCCCACGGTGCTGAAAGACTTAAACTGTTTCAGCACCATGGACAGTGACTTTCGATCACAATATACGTGTAAAAAAAAACAGAAGTTCGGACTTACCGATAAGTCCCGGCTCCTTCCTCCAGTCCGACCTCCCGGGATGACAAATCAGTCCACGTGACAGCTGCAGCCAAGCACAGGCTGCAGCCAATCACAGGCTGCAGCGGTCTCATGGACTGCCGCGTCATCCTGGGAGGTGGGGCCGGGTGACAAGAGAGGGACGCGTCACCAAGGCAACGGCCGGGAGACCGGACTGGAGGAAGCAGGCAGTTCATGGTAAGTTTGAACGTCTTTTTTTTTATTCACAGGTTGGTGTATATTGTGATCGGCATTCACTGTCGAGGGTGCTGAAAGAGTTACTGCCGATCAGTTAGCTCTTTCAGCACCTTGGACAGTGACGGGCGTCGACTAGCCTCATCTCTATGATGGCGGCTGCGCGAAAATCACGCAGCCGCGCATCATACACGGATGACACACGGAGCTGTCAAATGCCTTTTGCGCGCGCAATACGCAGCGTTTTTTGCGCGCGCAAAACGCACACGCTCGTGTAAATCAGGCCTCAAACTGTGGAGACACAAAAAAACAAATTTATATAGTTGTTCAATACATTATATGTACCCCAAAATGGTGCCATTAAAAAAGTAAACTCCTGTAACAAATAAGCAGTCATTTGACTACGTAATAAAGTTATGGCCTTTGGAATTCAGCGATAAAAAAAATAAAATCTCTTTGCCCTTAAGGCACTAATTGGGCTACGACCATAGGGGGTTAAAGCCGGTTTTTGTATTTTTGCTTATACGTAACTAGTGGAACAGCTCCATGCATGTCTGGAACATTTTAAGGTGGTTATGTATGAATGATCAATTACGCCAAGAATAAGCATCTTCAATGGGTTTTCCATCTATTATATATGCACATATCCACAGTATAGGGGATAAATGTTAGTTCTTTGGGGGGCTGAGTTCTGGCAGCTCCAACGATCTCTGTCCTGCGTACGGCCACAAATGAAGAAGCTATATGGCTGAGCATGGAATAATCCAAGTGACATAAGATGGTACCAGGCAGCATTCAGATGGGAGGTCAGGTTCAAGCCAGACTACAGTGAAGACGGATTCATACATGGGCTAAGTAGAAAAGATGAAATGGGCACAACCTCGTTTTATATTCCATTTAGTGTCTACCGAAAACTGAGTTACAGCCCCAACTGGCAATGCAATGGCCAATTTTAAGTGGCATACTCACCATATTTTAAAGATTGCAAATGAGCAGTATGCGTAGTATGATATAATGTAGCAACAAAAGTAGAGAGTGGACTTCTTTCCCCAAAATGTGAGAATTTTTTGAATAAAATTGAGGACCTGTGTTTAGGGGTGGGCGATTTTAATCAAATTTGATTAATTCGCTCTTAAGGGCTCTCGCAATTCTTTTTTTTTTAACAGAATCGTTGCATCGATTCTGTAGTCTCGCCGAGCTGCAAGGGGAAGCTCCGCCCGCCGCCACGTCATTGCCTGGTCTGCCTCGTCCTGTCTCTGCTTCCCCATGGAACTGCTGTTCTGTACTAAACAAAATGATACAGGACGGAACAGCGGGGATTCCTAGTATATAGCCACACCACCTAGCTGTAGATCGCACCCCCCTTGGAGATCGCACCCCCCTCTTGTAGATCACAACCCTCTTCCATGTAGATAGCGCCGCTGTAGTTCCCACTAGGAGCTGAATCTCTGGCCAAAGCGTCAGCAATATGTGCACTGTGGCACTGCATGTGGGCACTGTGGCACTATGTGGGCACTATGGCACTATATGTGGGCAGTGTGGCACTATGTGGACACTATCTACATGGACATTGCGGCACTATCTACATGGGCACTGGTGTTTTCAGGGGATTGGGACAAAAAACACTGACAAAATAAATTGCTGATGCTGTGACCGGGGATTCCACTCCAGGAGAAGCCCTTGATGTCCCTGTCCATAAATGGACACAGACGACAGGGGCTTCTCCTGGAGTGGAATACCCGGTCACAGAGTTGGCAATGCTGTGGTGGGGATTCCGCTTCAGGAGTTGCCCCTGATGTCACTGTCCATATATGGACAGAGACCTCAAGCAGAGCGCTCTAGGACCGGAATCCCCGGCCACATGGGGATTTCGCTCCTTCAGGGAGCTACAGTGGCACTAGTAGATTGCAGAGCAGGGAGATACCTCCCGGCACTGCTATAGTGTGCCACTGGTAATGAGAGGGGCCCGTTTGACGGGCGGCACGGGCGCCCTCATGCCCGGTGTTGCTGCTACAGCGGTGGTGATGCCAGTGAGTGAACAAGTGCCCTGGCGGAAAGGCGGCTGCTGAGTCGCTGGGCCCGGGTGCTCCTGATACAAACAGGGGAAGGGAGCCAGCGCAGCGTTTTATACTTGTTTGTTTCAAAACCAATAAAAACTTTGTATATGCAAAAAAAAAAAATATCTCTTGGTATTACTGTTAAATAAAGAAGAAAGTCGGGATTAAAATTTTATTTTTTGGCAAAATCACCCAAAATCTACCTGTATTTGTGAAAACTAGACAGCCACTTCCCTTTAGGGCTCAGTTAGAAGAGCGTGTAACTCGTCCGTATGATGGCCGTTAAAACAATTGCCGTCACACGAACACATGTATTTCAATGGGGCCGTTCACACACCCGTTGTGTTAACTGAGCGTGTGAAGGGTCTGTGGAAAAATAGGACATCCTATTTTCTTGCGTTTTTATGCATCCCTTCATAGACTCTAACCTATGAGATATATATGTGATAACGCGTCCCACACGGGTGCACCTAGGACGGGAAAAACTTCTATTTTCCACGTCCGATGTTGCACACGCTCGTCTGAATGTAGCCTTACTGGCCACTGACATTTTAGTTGAATCCATATAGTTGTATGAAATAAAAAACGCATCTTCTTTTCATTTATTACCACAGTAGTTCTAGCCGGTAATATATGTAGGAGAAACTCTAAAATTGCCACTCTTTAAATGAGCTTTACTACAAAGGAGTGAATCTATATACTTATTACTCGGTTCCTGGGGTTTGGTAAATTATATAACACGGCTGATAAAAGTATTTGAGCAGTACATATTGTTTGCTCTGTACTGTGTAATAAAGTTTATGGTTTGTATTTTTGGACAAGCCCATTGGTAATCTGTGTTCATCACGCTGTGCGCCATTAGACAGAATATTTTAGCAGCGTTGTTTTGATTGGGTCTTTGTAAACATGGAAAGAATGTTATGTGGAAGTGTTTATAGCCTAGTTTATGGTCAGGGAAGCTTAACTTTGTGATGTAAGAAGATGCAACATCCCATATGTGCTACTTAAAAGCAGGGAACAAGAAAGCAAAGCCGATATCCTCCGTTTTAATGTCAATGTTTGTCTATGTTCCTGGTGTATTAGTTCAGTTGGATCTTCATAATTGACTATAGTCTTAACCAGGGCCGATTCTAGCTTTTCTGCTGCCTGAGGCGAAAATGGAAATGGCGCCCCCCCCCCCCCCCTCCACACAAAAAAAATAAATTGTAAGTAAGAAACAACTTGTAAAACGAAGCAAAAAAATTAAAGCTGTGTGAACAAAAAAATACATTAGGGCCTGTTCACATCACCGTTCGCTTCCGTTCCGAGGTTCTGTCGGGTGAACCCCGCAACGGAAAGTGAAAGTGACAGCACAGCTTCCGTTTCAGTCACCATTGATCTCAATGTTGATGGAAACATCGCTAATGGCTTCCGTTCGTCACCATTTCGGCTGGTTTCCGGTTTTCCGACGGAATCAATAGCGGAGTCGACTACGGAACGGAACGGAATCGAACGGTGATGTGAACAGGCCCTTATTGAACATCATTGTTATAAACTGCAAGGTCTCATAATGCTACAGGCAATTGTGTAGTAAATATCCCTATATTGCCCAGCTATAAATACTAGTAAAATGACCAGGGCAACATGTATCCAAAATTCAAACACAAAAATGAAAGAACAATGTCAGTGTTCAAACTTGTGTCAGGGCTCCTTTAATGGCTCTTTACAGTCAGTATAGTAACGCACGCTGCACTTTACAGTCAGTATAGTAACGCACGCTGCACTTTACAGTCAGTATAGTAACGCACACGGCTCATTACAGTCAGTATAGTAACGCACGCTGCACTTTACAGTCAGTATAGTAACACATGCGGCACTTTACAGTCAGTATAGTAACACATGCTGCACTTTACAGTCAGCATAGTAACACATGCTGCTCTTTACAGTCAGTATAGTAACACATGCTGCTCTTTACAGTCAGTATAGTAATGCACGCTGCACTTTACAGTCAGTATAGTAATGCACGCTGCACTTTACAGTCAGTATAGTAGCGCACGCCACACTTTATAGTCAGTATAGTAACACATGCGGCACTTTACAGTCAGTATAGTAACACATGCTGCTCTTTACAGTCAGTATAGTAACACATGCTGCACTTTACAGTCAGTATAGTAACACATGCTGCTCTTTACAGTCAGTATAGTAACACATGCTGCTCTTTACAGTCAGTATAGTAACACATGCTGCTCTTTACAGTCAGTATAGTAACACATGCTGCTCTTTACAGTCAGTATAGTAACACATGCGGCACTTTACAGTCAGTATAGTAACGCACGCTGCACTTTACAGTCAGTATAGTAACACATGCTGCTCTTTACAGTCAGTATAGTAACACATGCGGCACTTTACAGTCAGTATAGTAACGCACGCTGCACTTTACAGTCAGTATAGTAACACATGCTGCACTTTACAGTCAGTATAGTAACACATGCTGCTCTTTACAGTCAGTATAGTAACGCATGCTGCTCTTTACAGTCAGTATAGTAACACATGCTGCTCTTTACAGTCAGTATAGTAACGCATGCTGCTCTTTACAGTCATTATAGTAACACATGCTGCTCTTTACAGTCAGTATAGTAACACACGCTGCACTTTACAGTCAGTATAGTAATGCACGCTGCACTTTACAGTCAGTATAGTAGCGCACGCCACACTTTATAGTCAGTATAGTAACACATGCGGCACTTTACAGTCAGTATAGTAACACATGCTGCTCTTTACAGTCAGTATAGTAACACATGCTGCACTTTACAGTCAGTATAGTAACACATGCTGCTCTTTACAGTCAGTATAGTAACACATGCTGCTCTTTACAGTCAGTATAGTAACACATGCTGCTCTTTACAGTCAGTATAGTAACGCACGCTGCACTTTACAGTCAGTATAGTAACACATGCTGCTCTTTACAGTCAGTATAGTAACACATGCGGCACTTTACAGTCAGTATAGTAACGCACGCTGCACTTTACAGTCAGTATAGTAACACATGCTGCACTTTACAGTCAGTATAGTAACACATGCTGCTCTTTACAGTCAGTATAGTAACGCATGCTGCTCTTTACAGTCAGTATAGTAACACATGCTGCTCTTTACAGTCAGTATAGTAACGCATGCTGCTCTTTACAGTCATTATAGTAACACATGCTGCTCTTTACAGTCAGTATAGTAACACACGCTGCACTTTACAGTCAGTATAGTAACGCACGCTGCACTTTACAGTCAGTATAGTAACACATGCTGCTCTTTACAGTCAGTATAGTAACACATGCTGCTCTTTACAGTCAGTATAGTAACACATGCTGCTCTTTACAGTCAGTATAGTAACACATGCTGCTCTTTACAGTCAGTATAGTAACACATGCTGCTCTTTACAGTCAGTATAGTAACGCACGCTGCACTTTACAGTCAGTATAGTAACACATGCTGCTCTTTACAGTCAGTATAGTAACACATGCGGCACTTTACAGTCAGTATAGTAACGCACGCTGCACTTTACAGTCAGTATAGTAACGCACGCTGCACTTTACAGTCAGTATAGTAACGCACGCTGCACTGTACAGTCAGTATAGTAACGCACGCTGCACTGTACAGTCAGTATAGTAACGCATGCTGCACTTTAGTCAGTATAGTAACGCATGCTGCACTTTAGTCAGTATAGTAACGCACGCTGCACTTTACAGTCAGTATAGTAACGCACGCTGCACTTTACAGTCAGTATAGTAACACACGCTGCACTTTACAGTCAGTATAGTAACACACGCGGCACTTTACAGTCAGTATAGTAACACACGAGGCACTTTACAGTCAGTATAGTAACGCACGCTGCACTTTACAGTCATTATAGTAACGCACGCTGCACTTTACAGTCAGTATAGTAACACATGCTGCTCTTTACAGTCAGTATAGTAACACATGCTGCTCTTTACAGTCAGTATAGTAACACATGCTGCTCTTTACAGTCAGTATAGTAACGCACGCTGCACTTTACAGTCAGTATAGTAACACATGCTGCTCTTTACAGTCAGTATAGTAACACATGCTGCTCTTTACAGTCAGTATAGTAACACATGCTGCTCTTTACAGTCAGTATAGTAACGCACGCTGCACTTTACAGTCAGTATAGTAACACATGCTGCTCTTTACAGTCAGTATAGTAACACATGCGGCACTTTACAGTCAGTATAGTAACGCACGCTGCACTTTACAGTCAGTATAGTAACACATGAGGCACTTTACAGTCAGTATAGTAACGCACGCTGCACTTTACAGTCATTATAGTAACGCACGCTGCACTTTACAGTCAGTATAGTAACGCATGCTGCACTTGCTTTCTGTCCACGTCTGTTGGATAATCTGAAAACTATTCACTGCATGTTCAGGTCTTAAAGGGGTTGTCCCAAGATTAAATGTTATCCCCTCTCTACAGGATAGGAGATAACATGCGGCTCAGTGGGGGTCCCTCGTACCCCTGAGTTAATGACGCTGCAGGTCAAGCATACACCCTGCCGCTCCAGTTACTCAGGGGTACAAGGGACCACCGTTCCAGTTATCAGTGGGGGTCCCAGTAGTTGGACCCCCAACGATCGGCATGTTATGTTATGTCCTGTCCTGTAGACAGGGGATAACATTAAATCTTGGAACAACCCCTTTAACTGCAAGGGGCAAAAATTTATATTTAGAAAAAAAGGCATATGGAACAGTAGCAAAGCAAAAAATAAACTGCGCACAACCTATAAATAAATATGTGCCAGCAGTGTACATACCGCTCTGATCTATATATAGCAGCAGTGAATATACCTCAGATATAAATATATACCAGTAGTTTATCAGCCACAGTCCGCCCTTCTCCTCCTCCTCTCATCCAATAACATGTGGAGGCTGAGGAGAGGTGCAGAGTTGCCATACTCACTCGTTAGACGCGCTCTCTGTATCGTGGTCCGCAGGGGCGTGCGCTTCTCCGCTGCAAGCTCTGTTGTGAACTTGTGATATTCTACACACAGGGGCGGATATAGAATTGAAATCTAGGGCAGGGGTGGAAAAAACACAAACTGTGAACAGACCATATTTTCCCCCCTCCTCCCCCTAACACCCCCCCCCCCCTATTGAACTCTGTCACCTGTTAAAGGAAAAATCATCTGTCAGAAGGAAAAATGTTTCTCCGATGAGTACAAGAAAGCCCCACCTGGGAATTAGACTTTCTTGTACTCCACAAAGGGGAAACATTTTTTCCCTCTGGCGGCTAACTTTTCAGTTGACAGGAAGCAGAGTTACATGAAGGGAAATTATTTTTCCTTGACCTCTAGTTTCTATTGTGGCGCAGGGGAGAAAAAAGTATAGGTTTTATATTTGTAATACTGCTAACTTTTATTTTTTTGCTATGTTCGGCTGGACCATTTAGACTAAGGGTATGTGCACACGTAGTGATCAAAAACGTCTGAAAATACGGAGCTGTTTTCAAGGGAAAACAGCCCCTGATTTTCAGACGTTTTTTGAGCAACTCGCGTTTTTCGCGGCGGTTTTTACGTCCGTTTTTGGAGCTGTTTTCATTGGAGTCTATGAGAAAACGGCTCCAAAAACGTCCAAAGAAGTGTCCTGCACTTCTTTGACGAGGCAGTCATTTTACGCGTCGTCGTTTGACAGCTGTCAAACGACGACGCGTAAATTACAGGTCGTCTGCACAGTATGTCAGCAAACCCATTCAAATGAATGGGCAGATGTTTGCCGACGTTTTGGAGTCGTATTTTCAGACGTAAAACGAGGCATAATACGCCTCGTTTACGCCTGAAAATAGGTCGTGTGAACCCAGCCTTAGTCATAGATTAGTTGGACTACTTCGATAATGGACGTTTTTTTTTAAAATAAAATGGTGAAAGAGGGTTGTGTGGGGTAGTTTTTATTTCAATAAAAAATGTTTTCTTATGTCTTTGTTTTTTTTTAAATTATACTACCGGCCGGCCTTAGGTTGGATGGCGCACTGTGCGGGGGACTCTATTGCTGCCCTCTACAAATACAGGCAAATATACACACATATATATATATATACACACATACACACAAGGCATGTATACACATACCAACACATATATACACACATAGACGGACCCAAGGCATGTATACATATACAGACACACAGTCCAGGGTGGATGAACACAGCACTCCAAATGCAACAAATCAGGCCATGTGCTCGTTACCTGGGGGTGAATCAATTCCCCAATATCCAGATAGAGAGAAATGTAGAGCACAGTAACGGCACCAGGACTTCAAGATGGATGAAAGCAAAAGTGGACACATATACACACACACACACACACACACACACACACACACACACACACACACACACACACAGCATGTATACATATAGAGACACATATATACACACACACACATACAATCAGACACAAGGCATGTATGCATATACAGACACATATATATATATATACACACACACACACACACACACAAAGCATGTATACATATAGAGACACATATATACACACACATAGACAGACAGTCAGACACAAGGCATGTATACATATATACACACTCACAGGAACTTACCATCTCTCCAGCTGCACAGGTTTCTTGCAGGTCGGACTGTGGGCGGAGCTTCCTCCTCGGCTCTGCACTTGCTTCCTCTGCTTCCTCAGTGTGTGTAACGAGGAGCAGAGAATATAGAGTCCAAAGCACGGCCTGTACAGTTGCGCCCCCTACATGGTGGGAGGATGCAGCACCATGTCGCACACCTCTAAGGCTGCCCAATGCAGTCAGTCCGATGCCCCCCTCTTGTCAGTATGGTAGCAGCCCATCACTTTTAAATTAGTGAGGGCAGGAGGCTGAGCGCAGTAATTGGCACTCTGCCACTCTAGTCTTTATCAACGACTCAGCCTCCTGTCCTCAACTCATTACTTACCAGCTGCTCTTCTTTTCTTCAGGAGAGAGCGTCGGCCGCTCCTCCCGCAGTCCTCCAGGTTCCCTATGCTCCTCTGTCGCGGCGCGTGCAGCGTCACAGAGGGGGAGTGTACTAGCAGACGTGCGCCTATCGTGCTGCACGTCTGCTAGGTAAAGTACTCTCCCCTGCCTTCCCCACGCATCCCCCCTGGCCCTGCCACAATATGCCGCCCCCCGTTTTTAGCTCGGTGGCGCCGCCTGAGGCCGCTGCCTCACCTCGCCTAATGGCAGGTGCGGCCCTGGTCTTAATGGTGGTTATAAGGTTATAGTTCAGAACAAGTTTTAGAAGTGTACAAAATGTTCACCATATTTTTGTCAAGTGTGCTTACCCCTAAAAATAACTGGAAATGTAGGTCCCTTGTAGGAACCTGTCACCAGCATTTCAGATATTAAACCAGCAATACCTGGTGGTAGTGGGTAAAATTCATTTCTATATAACCTATAATTGTCTTCTTAGTCGGCTCTGTAGCTTTAGTATTCAGTTTTTTGTGTTCCCACACCTTATGCAAATGAGCATAAGAGTCGCATCTTCATTTGAAAAGAGTCATATCTTCATTCCTCAAGTCTTTCCGAGTTTACCCCGCCTCCTTACTTTTGATTGACAGCTCCTCGCCTTCCCCCCGCACACAAAATCCTGCGCTTGTGCATTGATGTCCTATTCTGGTGTGTGCACACAAAGGGACCATGGATTATTACGATGAAAGGCGCGAGATATTTGCGGACGGTTATTTACAGTTGGAGGAGGAGTTTAGGAGAGGGGATAACAGCAATAAACTTTTTATAGCAGAGGCCAGTGAGGGATAAGTAAAGCTCAATAGGTGAAATGCTGGTGACAGGTTCCCTTATAGCTGGGTTCACACAGAGTTTTTTTTTACGCGGAAACCGCGCCCAAAAACTCGTCAAAAACTGCCCGAAAATGCCTCCCATTGATTTCAATGGGAGGCGGAGACGTCTTTTTCCCTCGAGTGTTAAAACCGTCTCGCGGGAGAAAGATGGGACATGCCCTATCTTCTGGCGTTTACGCCTCTGAAATCCCATTGACATCAATGGGAGGCAGAGAAAGCGTATTTCGCTGAGTTTTATGCCCGCAGCACTCAATGGCCCGCGGGCGGAAAACGCCGCGAAGATCGGCGTGCAGGGAGAGGAAAATCTGCCTCAAACTTCCAAACGGAATTTTGAGGCAGAATTTCCGCCTGCAAAAAAACTCCATGTGAACCCAGCCTAGAGGATTTTATATTTAGAAACTATTAGAAACTAATTGCACCCACTGAAAAGTCACACGGCTAAGTATGTTCACACAGCTTATTTTCGACCATTTTTGGGGCCCAAACATCAGAAGCAGACACTCCCCAAACATCTGCCCGTTGTTTTCAATGTGTAAACGGCGTTGTGTTCCGACGGGCCGTTTTTTTACGCGGCCGTTTTGAAAAATGGCCACGAAAAAGAAGTGCCTGTCACTTCTTCAGCCGTTTTTGGAGCCGTTTTTCATAGACTATAGAAAACAGCTCCAAAAACGGCCGTTAAAAAAAGCCGCGAAAATCGCGAGTGGCTTAAAAAACATCTGAAAATCAGAAGCTGTTTTCCCTTGAAAACCGCTCCGTATTTTCAGATATGTTTGACTAAGCGTGTGAACATACCCTAACTCTCACTTGGGGGACACGTGGCATACATTAAGTTTGAGGGACAGTAAAGTGGGTGCAATAGCACCCAGTATCTTAATATTATTAGGGCATCTAAGATGCCATAATATATAGAGGGTTGAGTTATTGTAACAGATGGTTTCCAAAGATGATGGCCGTTACTGTGCCTATACTGTGCTTTTACAAAGGTTCCGCCTTTAGTGACCTAGAAGTCTGGATTGTTATATTGTATGTGATTTTTTTTTTTTTTTTATGGTCTAAACCAGTTTTTACCAACCGGGGTGCCGCAAGAACTGTCCAGGGGTGCCGCGACACTCTGCTCATCCACTGCAAAAACCGCCCCCGACGTTGTAGCAGACATGACACGTGCATGTGTTATGAGTACCGCCCACCGCTTCCTACTAGAAGCCTGACTGAGGGAGAGGAGCCATGCTGTGCAGGGTAAGTCTTTTTTTTTTTTTTTCTTTTCTTTAGTTTGTTACCAATTGTGTTAGAAATGGAGCCACTGGAATGCGGGAAGTTGTAGTCCTCTCCTCTTATATCACATAACAGTCTGGACAAGCTGGGAGCTGTAGTTCCTTCCTCTTATACCCCCTCCCTGTAATGTCCTCTTATATCCCTTAATAACAGCCTGGACATGCTGGGAGTTGTTGTTCTTATACCTCCTCCTCCTGTAAACTTTCTCTGATATCATATAACATCCTGGACATGCTGGGAGTTGTAGTTCTCACCTCTTATACCCCCTCCCTGTAATGTCCTCTTATATCCCTTAATAACAGCTTGGACATGCTGGGAGTTGTAGTTCTCTCCTATTCTACCTCCTCCTGTAAACTTTCTCTGATATCACATAACATCCTGGGCATGCTGGGAGTTGTAGTTCTTTTCTCTTATACCCCTCCCTGTAATGTCCTCTTATATCCCTTAACAGCCTGGAGATGCTGGGAGTTGTTGGTCTTATTTCTCCTTATTTATTTCTCCTTATTTATTCCTTCCCCAGGAGTAAGCACACTTTCTGTCTAGAGGGGCAGATGGTCATTTTACTGGGGGGGACTGAGGCTGATGGTGGCTTTACTGTGAGTGGGGGGCTGATGGTGGCTTTACTGTGAGTGGGGGCTGATGGTCATTTTACTGTGAGTGGGGGGCTGATGGTCATTTTACTGTGAGTGGGGGGCTGATGGTCATTACTGTGAGTGGGGGGCTGATGGTCATTACTGTGAGTGGGGGGCTGATGGTCATTACTGTGAGTGGGGGGCTGATGGTCATTACTGTGAGTGGGGGGCTGATGGTCATTACTGTGAGTGGGGGGCTTATGGTCATTACTGTGAGTGGGGGGCTGAAGGTCATTACTGTGAGTGGGGGGCTGATGGTTATTTTACTGTGAGTGGGGGCTAATGGTTATTTTACTGTGAGTGGGGGGTTGATGGTCATTTTACTTTGATTGCGGGGCTGATGGTCTTCGGGTGGTTTCCGCCTTCTGACTTCCCATTGAAATTAATAGGAGGCCGAAAAAACCTGCCGCGCTCGTTTGGTGCTTTTTTGTCTGCAGATTTTGCATTCGCTTCAACGGCTTAAAAAAAATGTGGCCAAAAAACACAGCAAAAAAATAAGTCAAACAATGCTGTCCATTCAAAATCTGCCTAAAGGAATTTTGAGGCAGATTTTTAGTTTCTGCCTTACAAAAAAAACGCTGTGTGAACATACCCTAAGAGAGCAGTGCTTGTTTTTAGCCATTTTTTGTCGTTTTGTAAACAATTTTTGGTAAGGGTCCCTTGAGAATTATTTTTTTTTCCTGCGGTGCCTCGAGCCTGAAAAGGTTGGGAAACTCGTGTCTAAACAATTTATTCATGGTCCGTACAAAGCTGTGTGACAACCACCTGTCTGCACTGTAATGGTTGACATTGAGCGAGTGTTACCCATGTAGGAGACCAATATAGCTAAAAAATGCTTTCTAGTATAGGAAGAATAGGGCTCCAGTACTATATACACTACCGTTCAAAAGTTTGGGGTCACCCAGAAAATTTTGTGTTTTCCATGAAAACTCACACTTATATTTATCAAATGAGTTGGCAAAAATGACTAGAAAATATAGTCAAGACATTGACAAGGTTAGAAATAATGATTTTTATTTGAAATAATAATTTTCTCCTTCAAACTTTGCTTTCGTCAAAGAATGCTCCATTTGCAGCAATAACAGCATTGCAGACCTTTGGCATTCTAGCTGTTAATTAGCTGAGGTAATCGGGAGAAATTTCACCCCATGCTTCCAGAAGCCCCTCACACAAGTTGGATTGGCTTGATGGGCACTTCTTGCGTACCATACGGTCAAGCTGCTCCCACAACAGCTCTATGGGGTTGAGATCTGGTGACTGCGCTGGCCACTCCATTACAGATAGAATACCAGCTGCCTGCTTCTTCCCTAAATAGTTCTTGCATAATTTGGAGGTGTGCTTTGGGTCATTGTCCTGTTGTAGGATGAAATTGGCTCCAATCAAGCGCTGTCCACAGGGTATGGCATGGCGTTGCAAAATGGAGTGATAGCCTTCCTTATTCAAAATCCCTTTTACCTTGTACAAATCTCCCACTTTACCAGCACCAAAGCAACCCCAGACCATCACATTACCTCCACCATGCTTGACAGATGGCGTCAGGCACTCTTCCAGCATCTTTTCAGTTGTTCTGCGTCTCACAAATGTTCTTCTGTGTGATCCAAACACCTTAAACTTCGATTCGTCTGTCCATAACACTTTTTTCCAATGTTCCTCTGGCCAATGTCTGTGTGCTTTTGCCCATATTAATCTTTTCCTTTTATTAGCCAGTCTCAGATATGGCTTTTTCTTTGCCACTCTGCCCTGAAGGCCAGCATCCCGGAGTCGCCTCTTCACTGTAGACGTTGACACTGGCGTTTTGTGGGTACTATTTAATGAAGCTGCCAGTTGAGGACCTGTGAGGCGTCTATTTCTCAAACTAGAGACTCTAATGTACTTGTCTTGTTGCTCAGTTGTGCAGCGGGGCCTCCCACTTCTCTTTCTACTCTGGTTAGAGCCTGTTTGTGCTGTCCTCTGAAGGGAGTAGTACACACCGTTGTAGGAAATCTTCAGTTTCTTGGCAATTTCTCGCATGGAAAAGCCTTCATTTCTAAGAACAAGAATAGACTGTCGAGTTTCACATGAAAGCTCTCTTTCTAGCCATTTTGAGAGTTTAATCGAACCTACAAATGTAATGCTCCAGATTCTCAACTAGCTCAAAGGAAGGTCAGTTTTATAGCTCCTCTAAACGGCAAAACTGTTTACAGCGGTGCTAACATAATTGCACAAGGGTTTTCAAGTGTTTTCTAATCATCCATTAGCCTTCTAACACAGTTAGCAAACACAATGTACCATTAGAACACTGGAGTGATGGTTGCTGGAAATGGGCCTCTATACACCTATGTAGATATTGCATTAAAAACCAGACGTTTGCAGCTAGAATAGTCATTTAGCACATTAACAATGTATAGAGTGTATTTCTGATTAATTTAATGTTATCTTCATTGAAAAAAACGGTGCTTTTCTTTCATAAATAAGGAAATTTCTAAGTGACCCTAAACTTTTGAACGGTAGTGTATACATACATACATACATACATACATACATACATACAGTGATAGTTACATGTTTGATTTTACTCATGAGAAAAGAATAGCTTTAGATGTAAGAGTACAGCATTAGTTCTCCCTTCTTTTTTACTAGAGCCTCCAGTCGGCTCCCGAGTGGTCTTGTCATTTGAGCCTTGTCAAATCTCCCTCATGGCTTGCTCTTTCCAAACACTCTCACTACCTTCTAGACTTAATTGGATTTTAACACTACTTCCCTTACCGTCATCTGGAAGCTATTGAGAAGCAAACTGTTTTTTGCCGTAATTGCTAATTGTGGTTTATACAGTCAGTGAGGTTGTTAAATCATTGGGACTAAAGAGATCTCATTCCATAGTTTTAGTTTTACACGGTTTGTCTGCTTGTGGCTTGTTTTTATTCATGACTAAGATGCATTTTATATCTGAATGATAAAAGAAATGTCTGCAGGAAAAATAAGGCTGCGGAGTACATCTCCTTTTATAAAATCTATGTAAAATGGTTGAGACCTATTATTATTATTCCTGGGGAGCAGTCGACTGATAGACATCCCTCATCTGGCTTCTGTAGAACAAAGCAAAAAAAACAAACAAAATTAACATAAAAAACCTCATACAGCCTCAACCACAAATAGAAACAAACCACGTCTCCGCTACAATAAATGAATGGTCCATTATTTAATAATAACCTATTATCTATTGGTAGCCCAAACTTGATAAGAATATAGCCTTATAGATATTTAAAGGGGTTGTCGGGAGGCATAAAAAGTGTCCTAACAGCAGATGGTAGCAAGTTTAGGGGTTGCCCTATTAGGAGAACCCTTTCCATATGCAATATTAGCGCCTATAGACATTATGGAGTTGGGGATCACCTGCTGCTTCTACTCTGGTGGGAGGGTTTATTGCATCGGGGTTACAGCTGCCTGGCCCATGATGACTAGCTTCTTGCCTCATTTAGAAAAAGGGACAACCCCAGATGAGACCACTTCTTTAGCCAATTTCTAATATAAAGTCTGTATCCATTCTGGTTTCCTCCACAATATACCTTCAGGGTCTTCTATCTATTTGCAATGACTCTGCTCTAGCTAATAAAAGAGGGGTCCAGGGTGGACATTTTTTTCTCTGCCTGCTGAGTGGGTGGGCTCTTGCTGGTCTAATGATTTCAAGGTCATGACCATCTTGAAACAGACTCTCCAAGTTACAGGAAGTCCGTGCCAGGAGTTCTGGATAATAGTAGCAAGGAAACTGTGCGGTTATCTCCATCATCTGCACACATTTTTCTTGTATTCGGCACGTAGGTGGAAGCATTTGAGATTAGTATCCTCCTCATAGAAACTTTTACTGCTAGAATTTAGACGCCCTTTTTAATGTAAAGCTGTATGAATATTCGGTGTATTGATATTTGGGTGACGCTTATCAACCATATGGTCTCCTATAACTTCTATTATACAGGGTGGGCCATTTATATGGATACACCTAAATAAAATGGGAATGGTTGGTGATATTAACTTCTTGTTTGTGGCACATTAGTATATGGGAGGGGGGAAACTTTTCAAGCTGTGTGTTGACCATGGCGGCCATTTTGAAGTCGGCCATTTTGTATCCAACTTTAGTTTTTTCAATGGGAAGAGGGTCATGTGACACATCAAACTTATCGAGAATTGCACAAGAAAAACAATGGTGTGCTTGGTTTTAACGTTACTTTATTCTTTCATGAGTTATTTACAAGTTTCTGACCACTTATAAAATGTGTTCAAAGTGCTGCCCATGGTGTTGGATTGTCAATGCAACCCTCTTCTCCCACTCTTCACACACTGATAGCAACACCGCAGAAGAAATGCTAGCACAGGCTTCCAGTATCCGTAGTTTCAGTTGCTTCACATCTCGTATCTTCACAGCATAGACAATTGCCTTCAGATGACCCCAAAGATAAAAGTCTAAGGGGGTCAGATCGGGAGACCTAGGGGGCTATTCAACTGGCCCACGACGACCAATCCACTTTCCAGGAAACTGTTCATCTAGGAATGCTCGGACCTGACACCCATAATGACATAAATAACTCATGAAAGAATAAAGTAATGTTAAAACCAAGCACACCATTGTTTTTCTTGTGCAATTCTCGATAAGTTTGATGTGTCACATGACCCTCTTCCCATTGAAAAAACTAAAGTTGGATACAAAATGGCCGACTTCAAAATGGCCGCCATGGTCAACACCCAGCTTGAAAAGTTTCCCCCCTCCCATATACTAATGTGCCACACACAAACGGGAAGTTAATATCCCCAACCATTCCCATTTTATTTAGGTGTATCCATATAAATGGCCCACCCTGTATATTATTGTACCAAGGACAAGATGTTAACAGTCTTGTCCCCAGCATTTGCAATGAAAATAGTCACTATTGCTTGTTGTTAGTTGTTTCAGGTGGCAGTTATTGCATCTATGGCCACCTTTACGTTGCTCAGTGTTTGTTTTCCTATCAATATCTGCCCTAATCTGCTGAGAGTTGTAGTAGAGCAAAAAAGTTAAACTTTTATTTTGTTGTTTTATTTTAACTCCACAATTCTGTGATAAGTGGTGTTCCCGTACACATTGCTTTTGACGTGTTGTCAAAAAGGAAATCCCTTTTCCATGCATGCTAGAGCTGTGTTCTGTAATACAACCTTTTTAATGAGAGGTTTGCAAATGCCATCGCTTTCTCTGTAATCCCGGGATTATCTAGGTATGGCTCCAAAGTGATACGTGGCAAATCCGCCTCCGTTTAATAGGTCATAAGTTAGTGAACATTAAAAAAATTTGACTTCTACTATGTGTGTGTGTGTGTGTGTGTGTGTGTGTATATATATATATATATATATATATATATATATATACATATAAATAATAAAGTGTGTGGGGGGGGAATATATGCATATATATTATAATTGTATTTCTTCCATTTTGTGCAGAGATATGTATATTTATAGAGATTAAAGAATAAGGTCTGCTTTTTATAACACACCCCCCCCCCCCCCCCCCCCCGGGTGAAACAGCGCCACTCATTGTATATGGGTTGCGTCTGGTCTTACAGCTCAGACTTATTCAAGTCAATGTGACTGAGCTGCAATACCAAACGCAGCCATGGACAGGAAGGGTGCTACTTTTGTGGGAAATTAAGCAAAATTGTGTTTTGGTTTGGTTTTTTTTACACGCAGCCTCCTTTAAGCTGTGTTGGTCTTGTGGTGCAAATCCCGCTGGACCATCCAGAAAAGCATTTAGGTCTAGAATGCCCACTCTGTTACACAATGTATGTGTTTATGTATTACATGCAAGTCTTGTTTTTATATTAAAATTATTATATCGATCATTTTCTATTTCAGGATTGACTGATGAAATGTTACTTTCTCTGGCTCGAGATATGGACATGTTCTAAGTGATGTAAAAGGTAAATGAAATGTTTTAAACGGTTAATATTTTCCATGAGGAATTCTCTAGGTTTCATTCTGGAGCACAGATATAGTTATGAGGTGATGTATTACTGCTGATCACAAACTTTAAGATCCTTTTAGGTTGGGCATTGTACAATAGATCAAAGCAATTGACCAAGTTGGTCACTGATACACTAACCTTTGGAGATGGGACAGTCTATGTATGGCTGTTCTCTATGAACTCTTTAATGTGAGAGCCATATCCCCTGTAGAGACCATTATAGGGGATTTCCATTTGGGCAGGAGATGGCAAGTTCCCTTGGCAAAATCAGTTGTTTGCCAGTGTTCTAAGGAGCTAGACCCATTGAGATCACCTGATGTAGTATGTAGAGGCCATTCAGATGAATGCTCTACTTGTTAGTGGCTCCAAGGGGAAGTCTAGATCCGAGGACCCCCCTATATGACTATTATATGCCATAGTAAGGTATATAGAGAGGTTGTACAGATGAGATAAAACCCCTTTAATATTTGTCAGACTTAATTTGTTTGCCCTATGGTAAAAGGGAACTAAATATTCTGTGACTCTTCAGGTTGACCTTCAAGTTCCTGCCGGATGCCTTGTCTTGATCAACCATATTGGATTTAGTTTAGAGGCTGATCTCATTCTAGAATTTTTCTTGTTCTCCTATAAAAGTAAAGCTCTTCATGTGGGGTGTAATCCCAATTATCAAGAATCACAGTGATGGCCATGTTTCTAGATAGGTCAGATAATGATCAACAATGACTGGGATCTTAAATTCTTGGTCAATTTGATGCTAGATTTGTTTAGACTATGAGACACATTTGAAAAGATAACTGCAAAATCCTGCGTCCTCTGTTTATATGAACTGTTATTTTAGTTCGGAGATTGCCTCACAACAGATCAGCCTGTCTGCAAGCTCCCCGCAGATATCTGTTTAATCCCTTCTAATAAATCCTTGTCTTATTGTCATGGCCCCAGTTATGTGGAGGCCAAGAATCATGATAAGGGCAACCCTGGAGCACCCTCCGGCATAGACGGTACAAATCATGCATGACACATCAAAGGCCCTGCACTGCTGACGCGGGGTAAAGCTTGGTAGGTGGGGGATTAATGTGTGAGCACAGTTTTCCTGACCTAATAACCAGCACAAAGCAATATGATAGCCTTGTTTGTCCAGTCACGGATATGGAGCCGCTAGTAATGTTCTTTGGCCGCTGTTGTTGAAGGGGATTTTCTCAAGGCGACCCTTTGTCTTTCAATAACAAGACTCGCTTAGCGCTCTTTCTGTTGCTGGAATTACATTAGGGATGAATTGGAATTTTTTTCTTGCTTGTATGGGGATATGGTAACATCACCAAACTTACTTGATGTCGCTTTTTATGCACATAAACATTTTTTAGATAATCAGGTGTCTGTAACAAATATTTTAATATGAGAACGTAGATAGCCGCTTATTTTTTTTTACAGTATTGAAATTTTGATTTCTTTTTTTTTTCCCTTTTGGCATAAAGCAGTGTTGTGAGTTAAAGTTTCCATTCAGCAATTTTATTTTGCTGCTGCTAAACTCGTGATGTCTGTGCGCATAGCCAGGTCTGTTTTATGTAAAAAAAAAAAAAAATGCTGCAATTGCACAAAGTAAAAAACCATATGTGGGGGAAAAAAAACCTGTAGCATTGTGACATGGGATATTGGATTGTTTTCATTCTCTACTTTAACTATATGACTTTTGTTTATTGTTGGTGGAGAAAATAATGTAATGTCCATGTCAAATACTGTCGTTTCTCCCCTTGTGGATTTTTTTTTTTATATGATTGTCATCACCAGGTGAATGCTGTTTTCCTCTTTCATCGTGGTAGGTAGTCGCAAAGGAGATTATGATCAAGGTACAGGTCTTACCGATCCGTAGTTTTCCCTCCAGCCATTGCCTAATGGCATGTGTTCTCCAAAACCTCTTAGGCTCGGTTTACACTGAGTTTTCTGCCGTGGTTTTTGTTGTAAAAATGGCGAAATTGCCTCCCATTGATTTCAATGGGAGGTGGAGAGCAGAAAAAAAAAACGCTTGCGTGGAAAAAGAAGCGACATGCCCTATCTCGAGGCATTTTCCGCCTCAAAAACCCCAGTGGAGTGCCATACCATGTGTAGATATCTATTAGTGTGTCCCTTGTATGCATCTACTGCTTCTCGGCATTCTGAAGTTATCACTCTGATTGAAAAAGCTTCTTTTTGGCCATCGAACTACTGCTTTGTTCTTTTTGCATATTGAGGGTTTGTCTTCTTTTGTTCCAAAGGATTTCGACAAAAAATATATGCATCACTCAATCTCCACACCTTCCTCCTATAAATATGCGCTCGCTGTTCATACCTTTCATCGCTTTTTAATGCACGTCCACACCAAGTCATTTTTTAACTTGTCTTCAGTTTTCTTACACGGGTTTTGCTCAATTAGACACCTAATTAAAGAGGCTCTTTCACCAGATTTTGCAACCCCTATCTCCTATTGCAGCAGATCGGCGCTGCAATGTAGATTACAGTAACGTTTTGTTTTTTTCCAAAAACGAGCATTTTTGGCCAAGTTGAGCATTTTTATATTTATGCAAATGAGCCTTTCTTAAGTACAACTGGGCGTGTTTAAAGTTATGTCCAAGTGGGCGTGTATTATGTGCGTACATCTGGGCGTTTTTACTTCTTTTACTAGCTGGGCGTTGTGAATGGAAGTGTATGATGCTGACGAATCAGCATCATCCACTTCTCTTCACAACGCCCAGCTTCTGGCAGTGCACAGACACACAGCGTGTTCTCGAGAGATCACGCTGTGACGTCACTTCCTGCCCCAGGTCCTGCATCGCGTCGGACGAGCGAGGACACATCGGCACCAGGCGACAGTTGATTCTGCAGCATCATCGGCGTTTGCAGGTAAGTCGATGTAGCCTCTGTTTCACCTAGTGCCGATGTGTCCTCGCTCGTCTGACACGATGCAAGACCTGGGGAAGTGACGTCACAGCGTGATCTCTCGAGAACACGCTGTGTGTCTGTGCACTGCCAGAAGCTGGGTGTTAACGAAGAGAAGTGGATGATGCTGATTCGTCAGCATCATACACTTCTATTCACAACGCCCAGCTAGTAAAACAAGTAAAAACGCCCAGATGTACACACAATACACGCCCACTTGTACTTAACTTTAAACACGCCCAGTTGTACTTAAAGGAACAGTGTCACCACAATTATTTTTTTAATATGTTAAAGATGTTAGTGCTTTATTAAAAACGTTTGGATTAATTTGTGTGTTTGTGTGTTACTTTTTTTTATTTTTACACTTTTTCTTCCCTATGGGGGCTGCCATTTTTTTTTCCATTTCTGTATGTGTCGATTAACGACACATGCAGACATGGAATACGGCAGCTCCAGTCCCATAGGGACTGTGAACAGGGCCCGTTCCATCCACTATCATGTACGCCGCTGTGTGGGAACGGCGCATGCGCCGCACCCACACAGTTCAATTTGAAATGCGCGCCGTCCGGCGCAATTTTCCTGTGGACCGGAAGTCGCGGCCGGACAGTAATATTACTACTTCCGGTCGCGGCTTCTGGACTTGTGCACATGGAGCAGCGGCAGCAGACGGAGCGGATGGACCGGAGGGAGCGGCGGCGACTGGAGCAGGTAAGGGATTTCTATGTATGTTTGTGTTTCAGTGTGTGTTTACTACTGTATGTAAACCTACTACACTGTGTGTTAGCTCAAAAAATGGCGACACACTGTGTAGGAGGTTAGACCGTTCAAACCCCTCGTTTCTCCCGGCACTAGCCAGGATAAAGGAGGGAGGGATTCTGAGAGCTCACTAGAGCGAGGGATTTTTACCCAATTTTGCAGCATAAAGCAATGTGGTTGCTTTACCACATGCAATGCTGCAATTTTGGGAATGGCTCCATCTAGTGACCAGCAATGGAAAATATTATAAATTAGAATCCAATAGAATCCAATTTATATTTTCTGACTCGTGAAAAAAAAAAAAAAAATTAGAACAATGTTTAATCACCTACGCACTAATTGTTTAACTAAAAAAAAAAAAACATGTTTTGCTGGCAACACATTCCCTTTAAGAAAGGCTCATTTGCATAAATATAAAAATGGTCATAACTTAGCCAAAAATGCTCGTTTTTGAAAAAAAAAACACGTTACCGTTATCTATATTGCAGCGCCGATCTGCTGCAATACAAGATAGGGGTTTGAAAATCTGGTGACAGAGCCTCTTTAAGTTGAGAACAGTTAACATTGCTACAAATAGCAGCGTCTTAACCTGCGCCTCCTGACCTAGTCGGTGTAGGTGTCTTTTATAGTGACTTCACATCCTGCTCTTGGAGGAGCTGAACTTTGGATCTTGGCTAAATAATGAAACATAGAAACTGTCAGAATCTCTTCAGAACTGCAGAGAAAACCTTTACAGACTAATTTTTCAACTGGATTTCAGAAACCTCTAATGAGGGAGGATTTATTTATTCCAGAACATCTGTAGAATTGAGCAGGGCTATTATATTTGTTAGTAAATGTTTCCATCTCCCCATCTTAAGAAACCAGAGAAGGGAAAAATTATTTCACATTTTCTTTGCCCAAACCCATAGCAAAAATGGTCCTGCACTCCGTATATAGAAATGATAAACTTGGCAAGAGATCGAGCTAGGCCTGCTACTTCAGATACATCAGTGGTAAGCGTACAGTGCGCTTCAGGCAAGCAGTCACCTAGTAAATAACCATGACCGAGCCAGGTGACTGTAGTTTTAAACATTCGCCCTCTATAGAAGTTGATTTTAACCCCTTCCCGACATTTGTCGTAAGTATACGTCATGGAAAGCCAGTTCTTCCCGAAAAATGTTGTATACTTATGGATGGCACCGGCTCAAAAGCGGAGTCGGTGCCATCATCCCTGGATGTCAGCTGTATCTTACAGCTGACACCCTGCTGTAATAGCGGGGACTGAAGTTAGCTTCGATCCCCACCACTAACCCCTTAAATGCAGCGGTCAAAAGCGATCGCTGCATTCAAGGTGTTTGCAGCTCATGGACATCCCAGCAATGAAATCGACGGGGTATCTGTGTCGCCAGGGTGTTGCCAGGGTAATAGTGGCCTCCCACTCTGCCTAGCACAGAAAATTTTCAGCCCGGAAGCAGGAGGTGAGCTGGTGTCATCAGCGATGGATGTCCGCTGTATGTTACAGCTGACATCCACCTGTAACGGCAGGAACCGGAGCTATGTCAGATCCCTGCCATTAACCCCTTAGATGCAGCGATCGAAGGCGATCGCTACATATTTGTGGTTGGCAGCAGTGCCCTGCAATCGCATGGCTGCCAACTCTCTACTATGGCAACAGAAGACCTAACAATGGCCTCCTGCTCTGCCATTACGGAAGCGGATTAGGCCCCCGCCCGGAGGCGAGGCCTAATCGGCTTGCTGTCAGTGAATGACTGACAGATCTAATACATTGCACTACATAGGTAGTGCAATGTATTAGAAAAAAAACCTGACAGTTGGACCTTCAAGTGCCCTAGTGGAACTAAAAAGTTTAAAAAAAAGTTAACATTTTTTTTATAAATGTTTCAAGTAATAAAATAAAACACAATTTCCCTTTTTCCCTTATAAAATCCTTTTATTATTGAAAAAAATAAATAAAACATACATATTGGGTAACGCTGCTTTCGTAACGGCCTAGACTATAAAAATATTATGTTATTTATTCCACACGGTGAACGGCATAATAAAAACATACAAAAATGCCAGAATTCGTTTTTTTGTCACTTTGCCCTACAAAAATGTAAATAAAAAGTG
Source organism: Rhinoderma darwinii (assembly GCF_050947455.1). Lineage (NCBI taxonomy): Eukaryota > Metazoa > Chordata > Amphibia > Anura > Rhinodermatidae > Rhinoderma > Rhinoderma darwinii. Next base: position 562,340,576 of record NC_134687.1, on the reverse strand, counting down.
ATCAAAAAGTCGCATGTATCCAAAAATGGTACCTATAAAAACTATAGCTCGCAAAAACAAAGCCCTCATACAGCTCTGTCGACTAAAAAATTAAAAAGTTATGGTCCTCACAACATGGCGACAGAAAAAATACATTCTTTTTACAAAAGTAATTTTATTGTGCAAAAAGTTGTAAAACCTAAAGTGCTATAAATTAGGTGTCGCCGAAATCGTACTGACCCGCAGAATAAAGTTAACATTCAGTTTATAACGCATGGTGAACCCTGTATAAAAAAAAATTATGCCAGAATTGCTGTTTTTTGGTCACCTTGCCTCCCAAAAAATAGGGTAAAAAGTGATCAAAAAGACGCATGTACCCCAAAATGGTACCAATAATAACTACAGCTCGTCTCACAACAAAACAGCCCTCATACCACTACGTCTATGAAAAATAAAATTAGTTAAGGCTCCAATAAGTCAGGAAATAAAAATATGCGGTTGTGCAGGCCCGAGGGGAACATTTCTTCTGTTTCAAGAGGCGATTTATCAAGGATCTAAAATTGGGGAACCAGGAAGGGGAGGGCCCAAACTTATCCGCTGGAAGTGCGGGCATCTGTATTATACCAGGACAACACTTCCCAGCAAAATTCCCCAAACTGCAAAGGTGTGGAGTGTGGACCAAAAGGGGGATAAGAAAGGACGCCATATATCAGTGCGACACCGGCCTGTGCAGAAAGTATTGCTTCACAGCGTAACACACATCTATGGATTGTTTTATTGTTTACCGCATTATTATACCACCTGACTATGCCCCTGATGTACTCTGCCCAGCTTACATGTACCCCCACATTATAAACTGAAATACCAGTAATACTCAAACAAAACTACTACCAAGCAAAATCTACACCTTCAAAAGCCAAATGGCGCTCCCTCCCTTCCGTGCCCCACAGCGTGCACAAACAGCAGTTTACGTCCACATATATGGCACCGCCATACCCGGGAGAACCCTTTTTAATAATTTTTGGGGTGTGTGTCTCCAGTGACATAAGCTGGGCATGACATATTTGCCACTGAATTGGCATATCTGGGGAAAAATGAAAATTTTTACTTTGCACCATCTGCAGCGCAATCATTTATGGTAAAGACCTGTGGGGTGAAAATGCTCACTACACCCCTTAATAAATGCCTTGAGGGGTGTAGTTTCTAAAATGGGGTCACTTGTCAGGGGTTTCTTTTTTATGATTTCACATCCGAGCCTCTGCAATTGTGAACCAATGCTTTGTAAGTCGCCAAATTAGGCCTCAATTTCGCAAGGTGCTCTTTCACTCCTGAGCCCTGTCGAATGTCCAGGCAATGGATTAGTGCCCCATGTAGGGTGATTCTAGAAACGGGAAACAGCATAATAATTAGAGAACTGTTGTTATGGTGGCACAAGCTGGGCACCACATATTGGCATATCTATGGAAAAAATCCCATTTTCCCTCTGCAACATCGAGTACACACTAATTTCTGGAAAACACCTTCGGGGTTAACATGCTCACTACACCCCTAGGCGAATACCTTAAGGGGTGTAGTTTCCAAAATGTGGTCACTTCTGGGGGGTTTCCACTGTTTTGGTCCCACGTGGGCTTTGCAAATGCTACATAGTGACCAGAAACCAATCCAGCAAAATCTGCACTCCAAAAGCGAAATGGCGCTCCTTCCCTTCTGATCCTTATTGTGTACCCAAACAGCAGTTTATGACCACCGCTCCAGAGAAGTTGCTTTACTAATGTTGGGGTTCTTTTTTTCCTTTATTTGTTGAGAAAATGAACAATTTTGAGCTAAAGCTACTTCTTATTGAAGAAAATGGATTGTTTTTATTTTCACTGCCCAATTCTAATAAAATCTATGAAATCCCTGTGAGGTCAAAATGCTTACTACACCCCTAGATGAATTCCTCAAAGGGTGTAGTTTCTTAAATGGAGTCACTTTTTAGGCGTTTTCACTGTTTTGGTCCCTCAGTGGCTTTGCAAATGTGACATGGCCTCCGCAAACCATTCCTGCTAAATTTGAGCTCCAAAAGCCAAATGGCGCTCTTTCCGTTCTAAGCCCTGCTGTGTGTCCAAACAGCCGATTTATTACCACATGTGGGGTATTGTTTTACTCGGGAGAAATTGCTTTACAAATTTTTCGGTGCTTTTTCTCCTTTAGTCCTTGTGGAAATGAAAAGAAATTAGCTAAACCTACATTTTCATTGAAAGAATGTAGATTTTCATTTTCACGGCCTACTTCCAATAATTTCTGCAATAAACCTGTAGGGTCAAAATGCTCACAATAACCCTAGATAATTTTCTTGAGGTGTGTAGTTTCCCGAATGGGTGTCACTTTTGGGGGATTTCCAATGTTTTGGCACCGCAAGAGCCCTTCAAACCTGACATGGTGCCGAAAATATATTCTAATAAAAAGGAGGCCTAAAATCCACTAGGTTCTCCTTTTGCTTCTGAGGCCTGTGCTTCAGTCCAGTAGCACACTAGGGCCACATGTGGGATATTTCCTAAAACTGCAGAACCTGGTTCAAAAAATATTGAGTTGCATTTATCTGGTAAAACATTCTGTGTTACAAACAAAATGGATTAAAAATTAATTTCTACCCCAAAAAATTAATTTTGTAAGTTTCACCTCTACTTTGGTTTAATTCCTGTGAAACATCTAAAGGGTTAAGAAAATTTCTAAATTCTGTTTTGAATACTTTGAGGGGTGACGTTTTTAAAATGGGGTGACTTATTGGGGGTTTCTAATATATAAGGCCCTAAAAGCCACTTCACAACTGAACTGGTCCCTGAAAAAATTGCTGCTAAAGTTCTAAGCCTCGTAGCGTCCTAGAAAAATAAAAGGATGTTCAAAAAACGATGCCAATCTAAAGTAGACATACGGGGGATGTTAATTAGAAACAATTTTGTGTGGTATAACCGTCTAACTTACAAGCAGATACATTTAAATTTAGAAAAATGCTAATTTTTTACAATTTTTCACTACATTTTGGTGTATTTCACAATTAAATACTAAGTATGCCGAGCAAATTTTGCCAGTAACATAAAGTCCAATGTGTCACAAGAAAACAATCTCAGAATCGCTTGGATAGGTAAAAGCATTCCGAAGTTATTACCACATAAAGTGAAACCTGTCACATTTGAAAAATGAGGCTGTGTCAGAAAGGTCAAAAGTGGCCAAAGCGGGAAGGGGCTAAAGTACTCGTCTACTTCAGACAACGCCTTGATATGTATTTGGCAGCTTACAAATGAGGACCCTTGCTATGATCTATTGGTTAGCTGCTTCCAGTTTCAATCTTGGAGAACTGCACTTTTTCATTAAAAATCATAGGCGCTGGTTGATCTCAAAGGGTCCATGTGCACGGTTGTATTTTAGATCCATAATATGACACCATAGCCTCCCATACTGTTCTTCTGTGTGCTTTTGATTTCATATAAAGCATATTTGGAGTTTTTTTCTTTTTTCCATGAATCCCATATGAATTCTTGAGAAAAAAACTTTTGCCACGTTTTAATGCCTGCAGTATTCTGGATGGTGTTTTCGCACAGAAACATTATTTTTAGGAGAGAGTACATTGCCTTTCAGAGGCACCTTACAACAGCAAACGGTGTACTATGTATATGTAAAGAAGAACCGTATGCCAACTGTACGGGGGCACATCAGCCCTTACGTTTTAATTATGCAGCTCAAAACCCCCAAAAAATCTGATTATCTCATCCCAGGGAGATCTATATAAGCTCTGTTTGTCCCAACCACATAATACCAAGGGCATAGATACCAAAGAAGGTAATGCATGTGGCTGCTATGACGTTCCTGGAGAGAATGGGCCCATCTTAGGTTTTTGTGAGAACCTGTGCATGGATTCCCTCTTCACAGGCCCTACAATGCAAATAAAAGACGGAATTAAACCAATCATAGAAGAAAATCTCTACATGTATGCACGGAACAAAAACTTTTTATTGCAGCTGTTCCCATAGCAAAAAGGCCGCAGATAAACCTTCTGTTCATGCCTAGCTTGGGTCTACCTCCTTATTATTTCCTTGATGACTAACCTTTAGACACTTCAGCAATAAAGAAACACTGATCTTCAGTCCACGTTCAAACCAAATATGTAAAAAAAATATTGATGTCTCCCTATTCCTACTAGGCTTTCCTTATCCAAAGATCCAAAGATCCAAAGCATAAATATTTGAGTTGGCCCATGGATATTGTTGCAGATAAATGGTTATTGTTGCAAGATGGAAAGCTCCTAATCCAAAACAATGAAATGATCGTAATGTATCAATGTCTGCATTCCAGAGGTGAGGTTATCCCTATTAAGGAGAAAGTTTATTATTATATTGTTAGGTCATGTTTCTGTTGCATCTGGCGGCGTTCTTCATTACTCATCCGTATATGATGGAGCTTCTGGCTGTAATATTAATGATGTATCTTGGCGTAACATTACTGATGAGTGCTGATTTTAATTGATTCGATTTTTTAATTTTTTAATTTAGGCCATGTTGACATTTGTGTGCATCCCAGGAAAGGGATAGTTTTCTGTGCTGTTGCTCCAGACTTTTTTCTGCATGGCAATTCAGTTTAATTGTATGACTCCCCCCATTTAGAATTCTATTAAACAAGGAAGGATGATAGTGTTTCATTGATTCAAGAAAATTATCAATGGCCTTTGTGGAGTCGTGGAAATTTTTACTATTGGAAAAATGTATAAAAATCAATTTTTAATTAATTTTAATTTCCCATCCAATGTATCAAACAACTAAAGAGCGTAATGAACTTGTCTTAGTGCTGCAAATCCCAGCCCGACCGCGGATCTAATGAGCGGAACGAACAGCATCATAGATCCCTAAGATATGGTTAGTTCGGATCGTTGGAAAATGTGATTTTTTTAAAAATATAAATGATTGAACTTTGGACGAGGGGAATATTTTTGCTGGAGTCCATAACATTTCCACAAAGGCATTAATGATGTAATTGATGAAGCGCTGTTGAAGTAACGGTTTTGTGTAGTCACCATATATGTCAGTTTAGTAGGAGATCGTTTCCTCTTTGGTGTGTTGGATGAGTGCATTGATGAGGTTCTTGGAGTAGAGTCAACAAGCTGACTCATGTATTTTGTTTGCAGTTATTGTGTCTGCTGCTCGGGAAGCCAGAACATTATCTATCTGGATGAAATCCATTAGCTGGAAAGGTTATGCCCTTAATATTGTTTTGCGTGGTTATACTGTATAGTAACGGTGAATGCTGAATGGTGCATTTCCCTTTAACATGTTTTCCAGACATGATATAAAAGCTTTATTCCTCACAAAAGTGGACCTTCTCCCAGAAATAATAAGATGCAGATGTACAGAAGATCTATGTATTACTGTAGTAAAGATAAAATTGTTCCCCCGTTATGGTGCCCAGTTTTCCACCTAAGACAGAAGGGTCTGCTGTTTGTCCGTCCCCCCTCCCCCTACACCCTTTCCATAACCCCTTTTGATCTTTTCTCCATCTCCTCATTTGCCAACAGAACACTTCTTCTAGACAGAGGAGTATTGCACAGTTTCTCGCCACCCAATCACTAGAGGGATGGGACCAATGAGGACTAGGCCTTCTCTCGCCAAGGACACTATAACAATGGGTTGCTTCACTGATATGTACGCCCTTATTGCTCACCTCGTATACTGCTGACAGACATCCTTATGCACGTTCCATAATTATCTGGCAGACGATTGTGGTTTAACCACTGGAGGAGCCAGAGGAGACCCAACCTAAGCTGGTCATAAATGGTGTGGTTCTGACAGGCATTTCATCATATTACACATGTTGGAAAACTTTCTGCTTGTTTTGGCACAAAATGAGCAATAACCAACATCTGGTTATGTTCTCACAGTATGTGCTATCTATTCTAGCTGATCTTTGTATTATATAAAAGCCTGATTGTGAATATAAATTGACTGTTTTTGGGGGCTCAGCTTGACCATTAATAATGGTTATGTTGTCTAAAATTAGTATGATTCCCAATAGTGGTCCTGCTGTGATTATTTTGTTCACCTGTAGTTTTGTTTCAATATTAATTTGGTGTATATGGATAAAGCAACGTTTACATGTAGCAACAATTGCTCAAAATCATCTACTATGAGACTCCTGTTGATTTTGTTAAAAATTCATTTGTGCATAAGGAAAATTATTATGGTTGGCAAAATTGGTAAATGTTGAACGAGTGACAATACATATACACTGCTGTAAGTGGAAACGGTTGCATATGTGCAATGATGGAAAACTATCAGATACCCCTAATGAGATTTCAAACTGTCAACCGTCGTTTGTAGGTGGTTTGAAGAATTGCTACATGTACGTGAGCCTTAAACTGGCGCTAGGATCAGGAGGGCCTTTACGCCCAGCAGCTGTTCTTAAACTTGTCATCACCATTTGCTAAGCTTATTAAAGAGACCATTTACACAGTTATTCTGCATATGTTCCATATTATAAATGTTGTTACATGATACATTTTAAAATGAAGTTGCCTTGTTTACATAACTTTGGGGAAACTTGTCTTATCTTGTCCTAGGAAATTTGAACCTTTCACTTTGTTAGATTTGAAAGAATGAATGCTTTGTCTTTTACATCGGGACATTGAATTACGACGCTAACTGAATTACATTACACTCTCCTGGCCAATTTCCCACCTGCTATAACCAATACTGATTATACACTGAAGACGGGAAAAATTAAAAAGACTAGTAAAGTAAAGATAGCAAGTTGGTGTAAGGAAAACATTTAGTTACTATACGGCTGACCCCAGGCATTACATCCTGCTGGATTCCACACTAAAGACGGTAGCCTAGAACGCAGAACAGGACACTCTGTCTCCTACTGTCTAGTTAGGTGCAGCCGGCAACAATATAACTGTAAAGAACCCTTTCCTATATTGATGTCTGAAACGTCTCTTCCATTGCTTTTAGAGTAGTGAAACTATGGAATGCCCTTCCCCAAGAGGTAGTGATGGCAGATACTATGTCAGCCTTTAACCCTTTCCCGCGATTGGGCGTAACTGTACGTCCGAAATCAAAGTGATTTCCCGCAGACGGGCGTACAGTTATGCCCTGCAGATAAAGCGAGCACAGGAGCTGTGCACGCTTTATCTTCAGTGGCTGTCAGCTGTTATACACAGCTGACATGCTGCTGCAATGGCTGCGATGGCTGTTACCGCCGATCGCAGCCATTTAACCCCTTCAATGCGGCTGTCAATGACGTCCGCCGCATTGAAGTGGTTTACAGAGGGAGGGAGCTCCCTCTGTAACCCCCGGGCCCCCCCGCGGTGGATCGCGGGTGGCGATTGTTGCTATGGCAACCAGGAAGCCGTTACTAGGCTTCCTGGTTGCCCAGGTACGGTAGCCTATTAGGTCCTGCCCGAGGCAGGACCTAATACGCTAACTGTCAAATGAAAAATGACAGTTACGATACACTGCACTACATAAGTAGTGCAGTGCATCGTACCGGGGATCAGAAGACCAGATCTTCAAGTCCCCAGGTCAGTGTAAAAGAAAAAGTAAAAAATTTAAAAAAAAAATGTGAAAGAAAAATAAATAAATAAAAGTTAATAAATAATAAATAAATAATAAAAACAACACTTGTCCTGTTTCCCTGATCAACTCCTTTATTATTAAATAAACATGAAAATATGCAAAAAAACTATACATAATAGGTATCGCCGCGTTCGGAACGGCCTGATCTATAAAAATATCACATTATTTTTACCGCACGGTGAACACCGTAAAAATTTTTAATAAAAAACAATGACCGCATTTTATTTTTTGGTCATCTTGTCTCAAAAAAAATGTAATAAAAAGTGATCAAAAAGTTGCAAGTAACGCAAAATGGTAGCAATAGAAACTACAGTTCGCCACGCATAAAACAAGCCCTCCCGCAGCGATATCAACGAAAAAATTAAAAAGTTACGGCTCTCAGAAAATGGCGACACTAAAACCATGATTTTTTTTCGAAAAGAGTATTATTATTGTGGGAACGTAGTGAAACGTAAAAAAACGATATAAATTTGGTGTCGCTGTAATCGTATCGCCCCGCAGAATAAAGTTAACATGTTGTTTATACTGCACGGTGAACGCTGTAAAAAAAACAAAAAAGAAACGTGCTGGAATGGCTGTTTTTTGGTTTCCTCATCTCCCCAAAAATTTAATAAATAGTGATAAAAAAAATCGCATTTACCCCAAAATGGAACCAATAAAAATGACCGCTCGTTCCACAAAAAACGCAGCCTCACACAGCTCCGTCAACGGAAAAATAACACGTTATGACTCTCAAAACGCAATGGTGCAAAATGATGCCAAATGACGACCCAGACTAATTTTTAGGTCCAGTAGAATTTCACTAAATACCCCACATCGTCATTTGCTGGACCCCACAGGTTGACCCTGTAGATGCAGCGGAGATGAGGAAACTTTAGGGCCTTGTGCGGCTTATGGGGCTAGTGAAGAAGTCAAAGATTAGGCAATACTGGAGCGCAGATATTTTGTATAATACCCAATAAACCCAGCCTGTGCATAAAGGATTGGTTCCAAGCGTACCACACCAATCCATGGATTATTCATTCTCCCCATTATTACATCATCCTATTATGTATGACCTGTTGCATTCCGCCCAGCTTACATATACCCTGATGTACTCCGCCCAGCTTACATATACCCTTTTGTACTCCGCACAGTTTACATATACACTGATGTACTCCGCACAACTTACATATACCCTGATGTACTCCGTCCAGCTTACATATACCCTGATGTACTCCGCCCAGCTTACATATACCCTGATGTACTCCGCCCAGCTTACATATACCCTGATGTACTCCGCCCAGCTTACATATACCCTGATGTACTCCGCCCAGCTTACATATACCCTGATGTACTCCGCCCAGCTTACATATACCCTGATGTACTCCGCCCAGCTTACATATACCCTGATGTACTCTGCCCAGCTTACATATACCCTGATGTACTCCGCACAGCTTACATATAGCTTGATGTACCCGCACATATTACATATACCCTGATGTACTCCGCCCAGTTTACATATACCCTGATGTACTCCACAGATTACATATATCCTGATGTACTACGCACAGCTTACATATATCCTGATGTACTACGCACAGCTTACATATATCCTGATGTACTCCGCGCATATTACATATACCGTGATGTACTCCGCCCAGCTTACATATACCCTGATGTACTCCGCCCAGCTTACATATACCCTGATGTACTCCGCCCAGCTCACATATGCCCCCACATTATAAGCTGAAATACCACTAATACACCAAACAAAATCTGCGCTTCAAAAGCCAAATGGTGGTCCAACTGAGCCTGGCAGTGTACCCAAACGGCAATTTATGACCACATATGGGGTATTCTGGAGAACCCGCTTAACAATTTATGGCATGTGTGTCTACGGTGGTGCAAGCTGGGCACAACACATTGGGCACTGAAATGGCATATTTGTGGAAAACAGCAATTTTCAATCTGCAACATCTATTGTTTACTGATTTTTGCAAAACACTTGTGCGGTCAAAATGCTCACTACACCCCTAGATCAATTCTTTGAGGGATCTAGTTTCCAAAATGGGGTAATTTTTTCGGGGGTACCACTGTACTGGTACTATAGCTCAATGCAACATGGTGTCAAAAAACGAATCTTATAAAATCTCCACTCCAAATACTAAATGGCGCTCCTTCCCTTTAGAGCCTTGCGTCCAAATAGCAGTTTATGACCACGTGTGGGGTATTTCCCTACTCTGAAGAAGTTGCTTTACAAATGTTACGGTGCTTTTTCTCCTTTATTTGTTGAGAAAATGAAACATTTTTAACTAATGCTGCGTCTTATTGGAAAATAATGTAATTTTTCATTTTCACTGCCCATTTCTAATAAAATATGACACACCTGTGGGGTCAAAATGCTCACTACACCCCTAGATGAATTCCTCAATGGGTGTAGTTTGCCAAATGGAGTCACTTTTGGGGAGTTTCCACTGTACTGGTACCTAAGGGGCTTTGCAAAAGCGACATGGTGCAGAAAAACCAATCCAGCAAAATCTGCTCTCCAAAATCCAAATGGCGCTCCTTCCCTTCTGAGCCCGGATGTGTATTCATACAGTACTTTATTACCACATATGGGGTATTTCCGTACTCTGGAGAAGTTGCTTTACAAATGTTACGGTGATTTTTCTCCTTTATTTGATGAGAAAATGAAACATTCTTACCTAAAGCTACGTCTTAGTGGAAAAAAATGATTTTTTTCATGTTTACTGCCCAATTCTAATGAAATCTATGAAACACCTGTGGGGTCAAAATGCTCACTACACCCCTAGATGAATTCCTCAAGGGGTATAGTTTCCTAAATGGAGTCACTTTTGGGGGGTTTTCACTGTACTGGTACCTCAGGGGCTTTACAAATGCGACATGGTGCAGAGAAATGAATCCAGCAAAATCAGTTCTCCAAAAGCTAAATGGCTTGCCTTCCCTTCCGAGTCCTGCCGCTTGCCCAAACAACAGTTTATGACCACATGTTTGGTATTTCCGTACTCTGGAGAAGTTGCTTTACAAATGTTGGGGTGCTTTTCCTCATTTAGTTGTTGAAAAAATTAAAAATTTGGAAGTAAAAATACATGGTATTGGAAAATAATGGCATTTTTCATTTTCACTGCCCAATTCTAATGAAATCTATGAAACACCTGTGAGGTCAAAATGCTCACTACACCCCTAGATGAATTCCTCAAGGAGTTTAGTTTCCAAAATGGGGTATTTTTTGGGGTGTTTCCTTTGTTTCGGCACCACAAGACCTCTTCTAACCTGACATGGTGCCTGAAATATAATCTAAGAAAAGGAAGGCCCTAAAAGGCTCTAGGTGCTCCTTTGCTTCTGAGGCCGGTATTTCAGTCCAGTAGCGCACTAGGGCCACATGTGGGATATTTCTAAAAACTGCAGAATCAGGGCAATAAATATTCAGTTGTGCTTCTCCGGTAAAAACCTTCAGTATTGCAGGAAAAATGGATTAAAATGGAATTTCTGCCAAAAAAATGAAATTTGTAGATTTCCCCGCTACATTGCTTTAATTCCTGTGAAACGCCTAAAGGGTTAAAAAAACTTTCTGAATGCTGTTTTGAATACTTTGAGGGGTGAAGTTTTTAAAGTGGGGTGATTTGTGGGGGTTTCTAATATATAAGGCTCTCAAAGCCACTTAACAACTGAACTGTTCCCTAAAAAAATGGGCTTTTGAAATTTTCTTGAAAATGTGAGAAATTGCTGCTAAACTTATAAGCCTTGTAATGTCCTAGAAAAATAAAAGGACGTTCAAAAAATGATGCCAATCTAAAGTAGACATATTGGAAAAGTTAGCTAGTAACTATTTTGTGTGGTATTACTATCTGTCTTACAAGCAGATACATTTGAATTTAGAACATTTTTTTGCACATTTTCTCTAAATTTTGGTGTTTTTCACACAAAAATATTGAATATATCAACCAAATTTTTTCACTAACATAAAGTACAACATGTCACGAGAAAACAGTCGCAGAATCGCTTGGATAGGTAAAAGCATTCCCGAGTTATTACCACATAAAGTAACACACGTCAGATTTAAAAAAATGAGGCTCTGTCATTTGGTCCAAAAGTGGCTCAGTCCTGAAGGGGTTAAAAATGGCTAGATGCTTATTTACTGACGAATGGCATTGAGGGTTACAATAGTCTAGCAATAAAAGACGTGTAATTGACTGAGGTTAAACTTGATGGACCTGTGTCATTTTTTCAACCTTTCTAACTATGTAATATACACTAATACAATAATAATTGTATTGCAAACGCCTGCACTTTTGCTTTTATAACTGGAGGTACGCTTTAAGAGAAATTCTATTTATATTTTTCTTTATCTTATTATGTAATAATCATTTCGTATTCGCCCTATACCACCACTTCATCTATTAGAGCTACTGTGTGGCAAAGTGCAGGGGTTTTGGAGTGTCCTTGACATAGTTATTAGATCCCATAGCCTATATCTAAATCCAACAGTTGATTTTGCTTGGCATCGTAGTAGTACAGCCCACTTTGTAGGCTAGAGATAAGTTGCCCACACACCTACATTCTCTGCTGAGCGTGCATCTGTTCTCAATAGGTAGAAGGGAGAGAGCCACTGCTAGAAACCTCTGGAAGCGGCTTACTAGGGGCGTTTCTAAAGTCTCATGGGCCCGGGTGCAAGAATTCAGCTTGGGCCCCCCTACCCCTCCAACACCACCATCGCCAGACCTCTACGCGCGCCTATGCCCAGCCACCTTGCCCAACAGCCCCCATAGTATAATGCCCCCACACAGTATAACGCTCCCATAGCTTGCCCCATACAGTATAATGCCCCCATATGAGCTTCCCATACAATATAATGCCCCCATATGAGCTTCCCCATACAGCATAATGCGCCCATATGAGCTCCCCATACATTATAATGCCCCCATATCAGCCACCATACATTATAATGCCCCCATATCAGCCCCCCATACATTATAATGCCCCCATATCAGCCCCCCATACAATATAATTCCCTCCTTATCCGCTCCCCATACAGTATGTGCCCCCATATCAGCCCCCCATACAATATAATGCCCTCCATATCCGCTCCCCATACAGTATAATGTCCCCCCATATCCGCTCCCCATACAGTATAATGCCCCCATATGAGCTCCCCATACTGTATAATGCCCCCATATCAGCTCCCCATACAGTATAATGCCCCCCATATCTGACCCCATACAGTATAATTCCCCCATATCAGACCCCCATGCAGTATAATGCCCCCTACCTTATCAGCCCCCATGCCATATCAGCCCCCCATACAGTATAATACACCCCGCCATATCAGCCCCCCATACAGTATAATGCCCCCCATTCAGTATAATGCCCCCCACCATATCAGCTCCCCATTCAGTATAATCCCCCCACAGCATATCAGCCCCCCATACAGTATAATGCCCTCATGTGCATAATAGAAAAATAACAATTACCTATCCCCGTTCCCACGCCGGGTGGAGGATCCTTTGCCTCCTCTGGTGTGTGCTCGGCACAGACCGGTATAATTCCCCCCATATGAGCTTCCCATACAGTATAATGTCCCCATATGAGCTCCCCATACAATATAATGCTCCCCATATGAGCTTCCTATACAGTATAATGCCCCCATATCCACTTCCCATACAGTATAATGCCCCCTATATCAGCCCCCATACATTATAATGCCCCCATATCAGCTCCCCATACAGTATAATTCCCCCCTACCTTATCAGCCCCCATGCTATATCAGCCCCCCATATAGTATTACACCCGCCATATCATATGTGCATAATAGAAAAATAACATAATTACTTACCTATCCGCGTTCCCACGCCGGGTGGAAGATCCTTCGCCGCCTCCGGTGTGTGCTATGAGTGACTGCGTCGAGCCGCTCAGGGTACAGTGAATGCTGGAGCAAGGAGCGGTCAGCTCCTTGCTCCAGCATTGAATGGAACCGGGACCTCGGTGAGTGACTCGCGACCCCCTGGAGGTCTTCACACGACAACCCAGGGGGACGCGACCCACAGTTTGTAATGTATTGTGTTGTATTGTGCAGTTTGCAGGGGAGAGAGGAGGGGGGGCTGTAATTTAACGCCCCCCCCCCCTCCATCGCAAACACAGACAGCACAATACAATACATTACATTACATTACAATACAGACTCTGCAGCTCACTTGGAGTCCTCCGCATCGGCTCTTTCACACTGACTGGAACGCCCCTCACGTGACGTCATGGTCACATGGTACACTAAGTGTACCATGTGACGGTAACCAGGAAGTGCCAGCTTCACGGCACAGAAATTGTATTTAATCAGCATGCTGTATGGCAACGGGTGCCCCTTGGGCCTCCCAGGCTTAGGGGCCCGGTCACAACTGCGACCGCTGCGACCCCTATAGCTACGCCACTGCTGCTTACGTACATCAGACATGTTGAAATCCAACAGAACGATGGTGGCAGTGTTCTATTTCACCTATAAGTGGAGGTAGAACCACAGGACAACCTGATGTTAAAGGAATAACATAACTACAATAGGAATTTACTTCATGTAGCGGATCATTTGACACCATTGTTATACACCACTAGCCATCTCCTTTAAATTTTCCATTTTGGCCAGTCAGCTGTTGGCTTTTAGCTTAGTTTCTTTATCCAGGCATATTTCTCAAGAATGAATAAATAACGGGTTTTGTGACTGCTTAATTGTAGAGTACCTGTTGAAATAACTCCATGGTGGCGGACACCACAAATACACCAGTAGGTTGGATCCAGCAGTTTTTCTTTTGGCCAATTGTAAAGACAATATGAAATGAAAGGGACAAATAATACCACAGTGTTGGTTTGTGCTCTTAATGGTAATGTTTTATTTGACCTTGATGTCCTTGAAACATTCTATCCAGGACCTGTTGCCTATATGTTTACATAACCAAAAAATGTAAAATATGGCACTTTATTGTTAAAGGGGGATGTCTGGTTTAGAAAACTCATTTGCAAATATTCTGTTAGGGAATTCTGAGTTAATTGAGGATGTTTCGGAACAGGAGAACGCCACTCTTGCTCTGCGGGACCTGGCACTACAATGACAGGCTATTTATAATAAGAACTGTGTAATTCTTCATTATCCCTGCGGTGGCACTGTAAGGAAATTGAACACTTGCTGCCGAATTACCTACAGATTAGAGCTCATCACTGGGGTTCTCAGAAGCAGAACACCATGTGATCAGCTTATTGTTGGAGGACCCTTCTAACAAGAGGATTGGCCAAACCCCTTTTTAATATTTATAAGGAAGATTAATGTTAAAAGTAATAGGCAACTGTAGATTTGTGCTAAGATTACCATCAAGATCTTGCTCACAGTAATATAATTTTGCTTGGGCTATATACCATGTGGCAAAATTGGATCTGGTGTAATCAACATCTGACTTTTGCTAAATATTACCTCCAGTATCCTAGGACATTGCTAATGTCATTGAAATAGGCTCTTGAATATTAGCGATCTGTATAAAAATCTGCGATGGTGTGCATTGTTTTTTCCTGATTTTTGTACCTACACCTTTTTTTTAATTTTAAATTAACCATTTAGAAATCTCTAGCTTCTTGTCTAGTGCATTTCCTGTCCGTACATATTGGAAAATAATACAAGATAGTCAAAACCTGTCATAGAATACTACGATAACGTTTCTTCCAATCTGTGAAAAAAAACACACACAGAAAGGTGACAGGTTCTCTTTAATTGTATTTTTTTCGTTATACAAACACATGTGGAAGAACATTTGTCACAATGTCATTTTTTTTGATAAATTGATGAAACCAAGACGGTATAATTAGCGGCAGCTGCTTCTTGTTTGGTTTTGGAACTTTTCGAAGTCTTTATTGGCCAGACAGAGAAGAATCGCATAGTGTGCTGGAAAGTGGAAGATTCATAGTAATGAGCGCTTACAGAACAAGACACTTACTGTTGTGTGTGTAGAATTTGACTTTTATTTTCATGTGCGGTCATAAACTTTAGTAGCTACATCTGTATAATTGGGGTTTTAGATCGTTATTATCTGGATCTTGTGTGTGAGAGACACAGGACCGCCTGAGCCGTCAGTCCAACTAACCTGACGGAGTCGGTTTTGACGGAATGATACAGCTTATATTATCCAAGATAATAAGTCAATTTAAAATTTGTTTCAAATCCCCTAAAACATTGAGTTGTTAAAAAGGTGTACAGAGCCTTTACAGAGGACCTGGCAGCTCTCTTGACATGTCCGCTTTAGTCAATTTCATTCCCCATAAAATGTTTCTTAGAACACTACATTGAGCTGTTCCTCTCCTATGCCTCCTGGAAATGTATGAATAAATTGACAACTGGGTAATACCATTTCCTTTGTCAAGAGGGTGAACCCGTACACACCCTGTCATCGGTGGCTGTCTATTTGACAGTGTCCCAGTATCGCAATGAATTGTGTCAAATGACATCCAGACATGTAGAGTTTGGTGCAATATTCAGTGCATGGTTTTTAAAATGTCCCCAAAACTGTTGGAGATTTTGGAAGAGAAATGCATATATGAAATATCAATCTACTAAAGAGTCCGCCTTGTTTGAACCTGACCTAAACGTGTTATGTATGTTGATAAATGCAAGAAACCGGAGGAGATCTTCCTTCTTTGTTTTCTTAACAACCAACTTGTGTCTAGTAGATGTAGAGCAACAAAGCTTCTGTACATGGCGGCAGATGTTCGCTCAAGTCCTAGTGACTCATTCTGGGAAGGAAGGCGTTTATACAGGGCAGGACTCCGAGGACCTGGTGCTTTACCTCCAGTGTCTGCTTGTCATTTACCACGTCTTCCTAGTTACAGGAAAGATTAGCAATGTTCTTTTTTCACTTCTTTGGGGTAGCGCCTGATTTGTTTTCGTGTTCTGCTCAGATTAACAGTATTTGTAACGTGAATGTTTTACTGGAATACCCCATTTTCCTCAAATGATGGTGGGAGCACAATGCGCTGTACATAGAGAGTGAATGATTGGCGGAGGGTGGGATTGCACAAATAGTTGTAACAAATTGCTGGGTTTTTCATTCCATTAAATGCAGCAAATACAACTTTAGGGATCTTCCAGATGGATATATTCACCATAGGAAACGACTACGTAGCCTCCGGAATTTGTGTACAGGGATCATTGATCCCTATACCGTCAACCACAGTCTCCATATACAATATCTAAACTAGTCACCCATCGGTTATGTTTTCTAGTAACTCATAAAGACATCAATGAAGATTACTGCTTAGTGTACAGTTTTTTTCCCCTGATACTGTCTGTATATTTAATTTCCATGTTCTGCCAAAGTAATTATATTACATCACTAAAGAAGACCTCATTGTGCTAAGCTGTATGAGTTGTAGTCATCGGTCTGCTTATTCTTATCGGAGAGATGTCTGCAGCTTGTGTTCGCTGTGCTGAGTCATGATTGCCCCCTCAGGATTTCATGGAGTAAATCTCCCAGCTCGTCTGATGGATCATTTCCCCGCAGGCGTACAGTTCGGCTATGACTTTATTTCTCAGCGATTTGTTAGTTTTCAGTAATAGACTATGATTCAGCAAGACAGAAAAATATCAGTTTTTAGCAGGAACGTCTCCAGTTCAGTTCACATTGTAATCTTTTCTTCAGCCTTAACCTATATGTCACCATGTCATATACAGTCTGTGACATGGGGGATCTCAATGATTCATTAGATGTTAATTATTAACCCCTTCACGACAGCCATACGGCTATATATGTTCCAACTGCCGATGCCCCGTGCAGTTGCTATGTATATAAACGTTGGCAGTCTGAAACAGTGTTTAATGAGTGCAGTGCTGCTTCAGTCTGCACTCTCATGTCTGCTGGGGCTTTGAGAGCCCCGGAATACACCCCCCCCCCCCCGCCATAGATACCGCCACGTGCAAACCCCCTGTAGACGGCACCACCTAAGCTCCCTCTAGGAGCGGAATCCCCGGTCAGGGCGCTCAGGCTGGGGACTCCGCTCCTAGAGGGAGCCCCTGATGTAGATAGTGCCAGAACCCTGCATATAGCGTCACCCCTCCTGTAGATAGCATCCCCCTGTAGATAGCACCACACTCCCCCCTGTTGATTGCGCCTCTCCTGGATGGAGCCCATATATGGACAGTGACGTCAGGGGAACCCTGTAGGAGCGGAATACCCTGCCAGAGCGTCGGCAATACTCTGGCCGGGATTCCGCTCCTAGAGGCAGCTTAGGTGGCGCTACCTACAGGGGGGGGCATGGTGCTATCTGCAGGGGGGCATGGTGCTATCTGCAGAGAGGTGTGGCAATATATGGGCACTACTTACATGGGACACTGGCGTGATCTACATGGGCACCGTGTGTCACTATTTACAGTGGGAACCGTGGCACTGTGTGGGCACTATCTACTGGGGAAACTGGCACTATTCAGGCACTGTGGCACTATCTATGTTGGCACTATCTACAGTGCAGTAATTGTTACAGAGCTGCAACAGTATGTGTGTGTGTGTGTGTGTGTGTGTGTGTATGTGTGTGTGTGTGTATATATATATATATATATATATATATATATATATATATATATATATATATACATAGCAGCACTCCGCATCAAATTCCAAAGTGGTAATGGGTGCAAGCGTGCAATCCCGATCAGAGGATTTTGAGATATAAATAGAAGAAATCCCTCAGCACTCCAATGAAGCAAAAAGGTGTAGTTTTATTCAGTCAACACAAAGCTGCAACGTTTCCGTCCTGCTATATGCTTGAAAAAGGTCCTATATCAGGACGGAAACATTGCAGCTTTGTGTTGACTGAATAAAACGATACCTTTTTGCTTCATTGGACTGCTGTGACATTTCTTCTAATTCTGTGTGTATATATATAAATATATATATATGATATAAAATTACAAAAGTGTTTTTTTGTTTTTTTTTTGTGAATTGTCTGCTCAAAATAAAAAATAAAAACATTGAATTAATTAACCCGTTCCCTCTTTAGCCACTATTGACCTTCCTGACAGAGCCTCATTTTTCAAATCTGACATGTTTCACTTTATGTGGTAATAACGTCAGAATGCTTTTACCTATCCAAGCGATTCTGAGATTATTTTCTCGTGACACATTGGACTTTATGTTACTGGCAAAATTTCCTCGATACGTTCAGTGTTTAATTGTGAAAAACAACAAATTTTTGTGAAAAATTGCAAAAATTTGTATTTTTCTCAATTTAAATGTATCTGCTTAGCAGTTATACCACACAAAATGTTTGCTAATTAACATCCCCCATATGTCTACTTTAGTTTGGCATCATTTTTTGAACATCCTTTTATTTTTCTAGGACGCTACAAGGCTTAGAACTTGAGCAGAAATTTCTCACATTTTAATTTTTTTTTCAAAAGGCTATTTTTACAGGGGCCAGTTCAGTTGTGAAGTGGCTTTGAAAGCCTTTTATATTAGAAACCCCAAATAAGTCACCCCATTTTTAAAACTTCACCCCTCAAAGTATTCAAAACCGCATTTAGAAAGTTTCTTATCCCTTTAGACGTTTCACAGGAATTAAAGCAAAGTAGAGGTAAAATTGACAAATTTCATATTTTTTTGAAGAAATTCATTTTTTAATCCATTTTTTTTGTAACACAAAGTTTTACCAGAAAAATGCAACTCGATATTTATTGCCCAGATTCTGCAGTTTTCAGAAATATCCCACATGTGGCCCTAGCGTGCTACTGGACTGAAGCACCGGCCTCAGAAGCAAAGGAGCACCTAGTGGATTTTGTGGCCTTGTTTTTATTAGAACATATTTTAACACCATGTCAGGTTTTAAGGGCTCTTGCGGTGCCAAAACAGTAGAAACCCCCCCATAAGTGACCCCATTTTGGAAATTATCTAGGTGTATAGTGAGCATTTTTACCCCACAGGTTTTTTGCAGAAATTATTAGAAGTAGGCAGTGAAAATAAAAATCTACATTTTTCCCAATAAAACATAGGTTTAGCAAAAAAAATTTCATTTCCACAAGGACTAATGGAGAAAAACCACCACAACATTTGTAAAGCAATTTCTCCCGAGTAAAACAATACCCCACATGGGGTCATAAACGGCTGTTTGGACACACAGCAGGGCTTAGAAGGGATAGAGCGCCATTTGGCTTTTGGAGCTCAAATTTAGCAGGAATGGTTTGCGGAGGCAATGTCGCATTTGCAAAGCCCCTGAGGGGACAAAACAATGAAAACGCCCAAAACGTGACTCCATTTAGGAAACTATACCCCTTGAGGAATTCATCTAGGGGTGTACTGAGCATTTTGACCCCACAGGTGTTTCATAGAATTTATTAGAATTGGGCAGTGAAAATAAAAACAATCCTTTTTCTTAAAAAAACAACGTATCTTTAGCTCAAAATTTTTTCATTTTCTCAATAAAGGAAAAAAAGAACCCAACATTTGTAAAGCAATTTCTCCCGAGTACGGCAATACCCCATATGTGGTCATAAACTGCTGTTTAGGCACACGGTGGGGCTTAGAAGGGAAGGAGCGCCATTTGGAGTGCAGATTTTGCTGGATTGTTTTCTGGGCACCTGTGGGACCAAAACAGTGGAAACCCCCCAAAAGTGACCACATTTTGGAAACTACACCCCTCAATGCATTCACCTAGGGGTGTAGTGAGCATGTTAAACCTGCATGTGTTTTGTAGAAATAAGTGTGCACTCGATGTTGCAGAGTGAAAATGAGATTTTTTTCCATAGATATGCCAATATGTGGTGCCCAGCTTGAGCCACCATAACAAGACAGCTCTCTAATTTATTATGCGGTGTTTCCCGGTTTTAGAAACACCCTACATGTGACCCTAATCTTTTGCCTGGACATTCAACCAGGCTCAGGAGTGAAAGAGTACCATGTAAAATTGAGGCCTAATTTGGTGATTTACAGCGTATTGGTTCACAATTGCAGAAGCTCTGATGTGAAATAATAAAAACAAAGTGACCCCATTTTGGAAACTACACCCCTCAAGGCATTTATTAAGGGGTGTAGTGAGCATTTTCACCCCACAGGTCTTTTTTTTTTTCATAAATGAATGCGCTGCGGATGGTGCAAATTAAAAATTTATATTTTTCCCTAGATATGCCATTTCAGTGGCAAATATGTTGTGCCCAGCTTATGGAGACCCACTCCCCGAAAATTGTTAAAAGGGTTCTCCCGGGTATGGCGATGCCATATATGTGGAAGTAAACTGCTGTTTGGGCACGCTGTAGGGTTCAGAGGGGAGGGAGCGCCATTTGGCTTTTGGAGAGCTGATTTTGCTTGGTAGTAGATTTGTTTGAGTATTGCTGGTGTTTCCGTTTATAATGTGGGGGTACATGTAAGCTGGGCAGAGTATATCTGGGGCATAGTCAGGTGGTATAATAATGGGGTAAAAAAACAATAAAATAATCCATAGATGTGTGTTACGCTGTGAAGAATCCTTTCTGCATAGGCCAGTGTCGCACTGATATATGGAGGAGTCCTTTCTTATTCCCCTTTTGATCCACACTCCGCACCTTTTCAGTTTGGGGAATTTTGCTGGGAAAGTGTTGTCCTGGTATAATACGGGCACCGTCTCTTCCAGCAGATATGTTTTGGCCTTCCCCTTCCTGGTTCCCTAATTTTAGGGCCTTGATAAATTGTCTCTTGAAACAGAAGAAATGTTTCCCTCGGGCCGGCACAACTGTATATTTTTTATTTCCTGACTTATTGGAGCCTTAACTCATTTTATTTTTTCATAGACGTAGTGGTATGAGGGCTTTTTTTTGCGGGACGAGCTGTAGTTATTATTGGTACCATTTTGGGGTACATGCGACTTTTTGATCACCCTTTATCCTATATTTTTTGGGAGGTAACCAAAAAAACCGCAATTCTGGCATAGTTTTTTTTTATACAGTGTTCACCACCTTTATTCTGCGGGTCAGTCCGATTCCGGCGATACCTAATTTATAGCACTTTTTTATGTTTTGCACAATAAAATAACTTTTGTAAAATTAATGTATTTTTTCTGTCGCCAAGTTGTGAGAACCATAAATTTTTTACTTTTTTGTCGACGGAGCTGTATGAGGGCGTTTTTTGTTTTGTTTTTTTTTCTTGCGAGACGAGCCATAGTTTTTATAGGTACCATTTTTGGATAAGTACGACTTTTTGATCACTTTTTATTCCAATATTTGTGGGGCAAAGTGACCAAAAAACAAACTCTGGTATAGTTGTTTTTTTTTTTTCAATAATAGAGGACTCGATAAGGGAACAGGGCGATTTATGTTTTATTTTATTACTTGAAACTTTTATTATGTTTTCAAACTTATTTTTTTCACTTTTTTTTTACACTTTTTTTCTATACTTTTTTTCAAATCCCACTAGGGGACTTGAAGGTCCAACTGTCAGATTTTTTTTCTCTAATACATTGCGCTGCATACGTAGTGCAATGTATTAGATCTGTCAGTTATTCACTGCCAGCAAGCAGATTAGGCTTCGCCTCCCGGCAGGGCCTTGTCGGCTTCCGTAATGGCAGAGCAGGAAGCCATTGTGTCTCCTGTTGCCATAGCAGCAGTCGCCAGTCCTGATTGCCTGTCAGGGCTGGCGATCTGCTAGCAACGACTAAGATGCAGCGATTGCTGGCGGGGATCGAGGCTAATTTCGGTCCTCGCCATTACAGCCGGATGTCAGCTGTAAGATACCGCTGACATCCGGCGATGATGACACCTGCTCAGCTTCTGAGCCGGTGCCAAGCATTTCGCATATGGATACGGCAAAATGCGGGAAGCACTAGCTTTCCATGGCGTACCCATACGTCAAATGTCGGGAAAGGGCTAAGCTAATCTAGAAAATGAAAGCCTTAAAAATCTTATAAAAAAAAAACAAACAATAAAAATAGTTGTGATATTCAAAGCGGTTACAAAGATATTCTAGTTTAAAGAAGTGCATATCAGAAATGGTAAATGTGACCTGGACACGGGGGCATCAATGACCCTTGGTCATGAAAGGCCTTGGGGAAGTATTCTCCCATTGGTGTTTTTCCTGTCTTGTTGCATTACAATTTTGAATTAAAATAGGCATGTCGTGTAAATCATATGGTACAAAATCTATCACTTTATTGGTGCAAAATATTTTTTACTGTGACACAAAAAATAAATAAGACAAAAAAAACTGAACTTTATTGTGCAGAAGTATTCATCCCCTCAAGGTCAATACTTTGTGGAGCCACTTTTTGCTGCAATTACAGATACAAGTCTCATGGGGTACAGTATGTCTCCATTAGATCAGCGCTTCCCGACACTGGGATTTTGGCCATTCTTCCAGACTCCTGCTCCAACTCTTCAGGTTAGATGGGTTGTGTTGGGGTGCAGCAGTCTTCACGTCATGCCACAGATTCTCTATTGGATTGAGGTCTGGGCTTTGACTCGGCCATTCCAAGACCTGTAAATGTTTCCCCTTAAGCCCCTCCAGTGAAGCTTTACCACTATGTTTAGGGTCTATGTCCTGCTGGAAGGTGAATCTCCACCCCAGTCTTGTCTCTGGCAGACTGAAACCGGTTTTCCTCAAGAAAATTTACTGCCATCCATCTTTCCTTCAATCCTGACCAGTTTTCCACTCCCTGCTTCACTGTAGGAATGGGGATCTTGGGGTGTTGGGTTTGTGTTACACACAGCGTTGCCCATGAAAGCCAAAAAGTTACATTTTAGTCTCGTCTGACTGGAGAACCCTCTACCATGTGCTTGCAGAGTCTGAGTTCATATACAGGTGAATTCAGGGCCTTACCTGTCTGCACCTTTTCATCCATCTAATGTCTTTGTATTTACGCTGAAACATTACAATATATATTTCTCGGACTCTGTGCACTTCGCAGCAAACATTAGACGGCCTAGACCAATCTCTCAATAATAACTAAAAAAATCTGCATGGAAGTATTAATGCTCGGTTTCACTTTCACGTTGGACTAAAATTGCATATTTTACAGTGAACCGCAATAAAAAGGTGCCACTTTGCCATGATTTTCTCTAAATCGACACAATTTGTGTCAAATTGCGACTTGAGAACCTAGCAATATACACTTGCAGTTTTTTAGTTATGTGCTTTTGTATTTTATTTAACAATTATGAAGAGATTTATATTAATTGGATTGTGTTGCCCTGTACGAGTTTAGCTAGAATACATTTCATATAGGTACGGGATTTTGTGCTGCGAGTATAGAAAGCTTTAGCAAAGAGACACCCCCCCCCCCCCAGTCACTTCCAGCGGTGCGTCCCCCCTGTCCTGTAACCAGGGACTGAAATTGACAACAGAAGGTGAACAGCAGATTACAGGAAGGGAGACACCTAGTGGTAGTAGCTTCACACAGAATTTGCATGGATAAAACGGGTATTTTTTTTTTTACAAAATAAATTGAAACGTTGCTAGATATCCAGGAAACCAGTCCATTAGTAGTGTCCTTTAAAAGCAGTAGCTAAAGCCTGTCCATTAGGTTTTTCACAGAGATGTTGCAATTTTTCGATCCAGTTGCAGCAGCCATTTTTGCAAAAGTAATTGGCAGTGCAGCCATATTGGTTGTCTCTTTTTAAATTGGCTTCTCAGCAACTGATGGTATAAAAATAATCTCTTTGATATTGACAGAACAGCCTAGCTGAGTCTATTCTCCGCGCTCTGCTCCTGAAGGGGTAGACCCAACTTTTTAAGTGGATGTGTGTTCAAAGACCTTCCATTAAAAAGAGAAGATCTTGACTTTGAAATGTACGGTGACAATAAGTTTGAGGATTAAGGAGGTTAAAGAGTAACCATTAATGAGTCTTCGTTTATGAAGGGTAGACAGAAAAAAGGCTCTATTCATGGCAGGTCCTGACCTTCTGAAAGTTCTCAGGTTAGTTTGGGGGGTTTTCCAAGCCTGTGAATTCCTCAACCGTTACACCATGCCAGCTCCGTCCCTCCTGAAGCCAAAACTTTTTACAGCTACTTGCAAGTTTCTGAGACTGACATAAATGAAATCCTGTGTGTTTCCTCAATATAATTCACTTATGAAATGAAAGTGAGCTAAATTCTTGTGGTGAAAGGTAATTTCATGTAAGTGAAGAGCATCTCCTGGAATCTGAGCAGTGAAATCCTTGGTTATTGCTCTCGATTGCATAATACATTTAGCTGCTACGTTTTCATATTTTGGTATTATTTAATATGCCTAAATATTTTACTCAAATGTCATATTTTTATTATATTTAAAAGTGGTTATAAATGCTGCATAAACGGACATTTAGGAAATACACTAGTATTCCATGAAATGGCAAAATGGGACTGTCTGAAGCAATTTATGACTTTTATGGATTATGTGGACTAATAAATGTAGAATATCCTGGTTTACCCTTATACTGATTAATAAAAGGCTCTTTAATAATTCTCAATAGTTTGACTTTAGAAAAGATGTTTCTACCCAGGATATGCTTACATGTGCATGTGAAAGGGGCTCCGCCAACCAAGTATTGCACAATAAATGGCTACTCTTCAATGTCTTGTCTGTTTGTTACTTTAGTCATACTCGCTCTTCACCAAATTCACAGTGTATGTGGGGAGACGGTTTCTGAGAGGTGTATTACGGAACCATGCGTCTCTATAGAACAACTTAATATGGGGCCTAATTTAGTTAAGAATACGCTAGTCCCCTACCTCCACACTCAAATATTTCTCTCTCCCTCCATCGTCCACACCTGTTACTTAAGGTTCTCTTACACGGACAGCTCGTTGATTGGCGCTCATTTGCTCCTGTCACAAGGAGCTAGTATGCGGGCGAGGGCTCGTTACTTTGATCGCTCGTCCCCATATATTATCATGTCGGCAGCACGTCTCCCTGTTTACACAGGGAGATGTGCTGCCGACAACTATATTTTTCATTTTTAAAACAATATGATCAGCAGATGCACGAGCATCTGCTGATCGCTGCGCTTTTTACACAAGGCAATTATCGCCAAGGAGCGTTCTATGATGGAGTGTTTTCACAATAATTGGCCCATGTAAAAGGCCCTTTACTATCCCTCACCTCTACGACTCTCTTAATAGTTGAGTTGGGCCCCTTCAGCTGCCAGGCCTCATAGAAGCTGTTATGTCTGATACGATGGTAGGTATGCCCTCAGGTGGGGAAGGGGGTTATAGGCTAGAAAAAACAATAAGTAGCTCTAGATTGAAGTAGATTTGGGAATAACTGTAATAATATGGTTTCCTAAATACTACCAATACATTTGGATCAAGACCGGATTGTTTCAAAATAACCATCGAAAAAATAATCACGCAAATGATTATGTAGAAGTTTGCGTTTCCCATGTTCAGCATATTCAGTCGATCATCATGTAGTATGGTAAATGGCAAATATTTTTGATTTCACCATTACAATTAACAAGCTGTGATATCACAATTCCAAAACCTTCTGATAACACGTTCTTATGTTATAGCCTTCAGATCCTGATTGTTTTGTACCATAGACGTCACCACAATTCTTATGATTTTATACACTACTCGGATTCTTATCACTATACTGTACATCCCTAGATGAGTGGTAGTTAATAGACATTTTCAGCTGAATCATATATTTGGAATTTGAGTTCAGGTTAGAACACTGCGGCTCCACCCAGAGCTGTATTCTGTATGCTGACAATGTGGGAAAAGGTTCTGATTTATTATATATGGTGATTTGTTTGTACTTCAGTTAGCAGAACATTGATTCTAATGTGCTGGTTAGAAGGTCATGATATAAAGCCGCTTTTATTATTAGTTTTGTTATATTATTCAGTAGTTTTTTGCTTTTAAAGCTGTGGTAGTAATTCTTTATTACTGGAATAAATTGGCATCAGGCAATCCTCATTCCTGCGTGACGTAGGTAAGTTTCCCCTTTATAGGTGTGGTAGACCTTCGCAACCACTTTTTTATTGTCCCAATGTACACTATATGGACAAAGTATTGGGACACGTACACATTACACCTACAAAAGGTTTTATGACATCCCATTTTTAATCCATAATCATTAATATGGAGTTGGTCCCCCCCCCCCCCCCCCCCCCCCCATTTCAGCTAAAACAGCTTTCACTTTTCTGGAAAGGCTTTCTACAAGACTTTGGAATGTCTGTGGGAATCTTTGCCCATTCATCCAGAAGAGCATTTGTGAGGTCAGACACTGATGTTGGACGAGAGGGCCTGGCCCACAATCTCCGTTCTAGTTCATCCTAAAGGTGATTGATGGAGTTGAGGTCAGGGCCCTGTGTGTGGGCCGATCAAGTTCTCCCACCCCAAACTCACCCAACCATGCCTTTATGGATCTTCCTTTGTGCACTGGGGCACAATCATGCTGGACCAGAAAAGGACCTTCCCAAATTGTTAACACAAAGTTGGACGCATACAATTGTCAAACATTTTTGAGTATGCTTAAGAATTAAGATTTCCCTTCACTGGAACTATCCCTCCTCCACCAAACTCTACTGTTGGCACAATGCAGTCAGGCAGGTAACGTTCTCCTGGCATTCGCCAATCCCAAACTCGTCCATCAGACTGCCAGATAGAGAAGGGCGATTCGTCACTCCACAGAACACGTTTCCACTCCTCCAGAGTCCAGTGGTGGCATGCTTTACACCACTCCATCCGACGCTTGGTATTGTTCTTGGTGATGTAAGGCTTGTATGTAGCTGCTCGACTATGGAAACCCATGACATTCGTCTTCTGGGGGAACAGTTTTTGTACTGATGTTAATTCCAGAAGCATTGGTGACTTTTATACACTATGCGTCAAAGCACATGGTGATCCCGCTCTGTAACTTTACGTGATCTGCCACTTCGTGGCTGAGTTGCTGTTGTTTCTAATCGTTTCCAATTTGCAATAATACCACTCACAGTTGATCGTGGATTATCTAGGAGGGAAGAAATTTCATGAATTGACTTGTTGCAACGAAGGCATCCTATTGCAGTATCACACTCTTTAGAGTGTTACAAATGTTTGTAAAGGCAGACTGCATGGCTAGTTGCTGGATTTTATACAACTGTGGCAATGGGAATGAATGAAACGCCTGAATTCAATGATTAAAGGGAATGTGTTGCCAGAAAAACATGTTTTTTTTTAAAAAATTAAACATTTAGTGTGTGGGTGATTAAACATTGTTCAAATTTTTTTTATTTTTTTCGCGAGTCAGGAAATATTATAAATTATTTCTAATTTATAATACTACCCATTTTTGGTCACTAGATGGAGCTAGTTCCCAAAATTGCAGCATTGCAACATTGGGTTAAAAGCCCTCGCTCTAGTGAGCTCTCAGCATCCCCCCCTCCTTTATCCTGGCTAGTGCCGGGATAAACGAGGGGTTTGAACGGTGTAACCTCCTACACTGTGTGTCGCCATTTTTTGAGCTAACACACAGCGTAGTAGGTTTACATACAGTAGTAAACACACACAAACACGAACATACATTGAAATCTCTTACCTGCTCCTGCCGCCGCGGCTCCCTCCGGCCCGTCCGCTCCGTTTGCTGCCGCTGGTCCAAGTGCACAAATCCGGAAGCCGCGACCGGAAGTAGTAATATTACTGTCCGGCCGCGACTTCCGGTCCACAGGAAAATGGCGCCGGACGGCGCCAATTTCGAATTGGACTGTGTGGGAGCGGCGCATGCGCAGTTCCCACACAGACGCCGTACACGGAAGTCAATGGGACGGGAGCCGTTCACAGTCCCTATGGGACTGTGGCTGCCGTATTCCATGTCTGTATGTGTCGTTAATCGACACAGACAGAAATGGAACAAAAAATGGCAGCCCCCATAGGGAAGAAAAAGTGTAAAAATAAGAAAAAGTAAAACACAAACACACAAATGAATATAAACGTTTTTAATAAAGCACTAACATCTTTAACATATAAAAAAATAATTTGTGATGACACTGTTCCTTTAAGAGGTGTGTCCCAATACTTTTGACCATATAGTGTATCTAAAGTGAAAAATGAAGCAACTTTGCAATAGGTCTTGATTAAAAATGTCCTATAATTTTTGTACCACTCCATGGTAACAGACAACAAACAAACCCTGTGTGTAGTCTGACTCTGCAGTCATTCTTACACCTTCTGTTTGGGCCTGTTCACATCACCGTTCATTTCCGTTCCGGGGTTCCGTCGGAGGTTTCCGTCGGGTGAACCCCGCGACGGAAAGTGAAAGTGCATCCACAGCTTCCGTTTCAGTCACCATTGATCTCAATGGTGACGGAAACATCGCTAATGGTTTCTGTTCGTCATCATTCCGGCAGGTTTCCGGTTTTCCGACGGAATCAATAGCGGAGTCGACTGCGCTATTGATTCTGTCGGAAAACCGGAAACCTGCCGGAATGGTGAAGAGCGGAAACCATTAGCGATGTTTCCGTTACCATTTGAGATCAATGGTGACTGAAACGGAAGCTGTGCTTTCACTTTCACTTTCCGTTGCGCGGTTCACCTGACGGAAACCTCCGACGGAACCCCGGAACGGAAATGAACGGTGATGTGAACAGGCCCTTACCTGCAAAAACTCTGCGGACAATCATTTGAAAACCACATGTTACAGCAGTTTTCATCTGTGTTTTCGGCTTATCTATTGGAGATCAGTAGGCTCTTTTGTGCATAACTACTATAATGGTATGTTCACACAGGGCGGATACTTTGTAAAAGCACACCGCGTATCTGCCCTGTGCGCCGCAGGTAATTCCGGCCGAAAAACTGCAACAAATTGTGGTGCAGTTTTTCGACCGGAATGTCCGCTGCGGAAATCTGCACCTGAAAAAAAAAGCATATACTTGTGTAGCCATGGTGACTCGTCCCTTTCCCTCCCATGACGTTTCATCCCATGTGAACGCTGCAGCCTGTGATTGGATGCAGTGGTCACATGGGATGAATCATTATCCCAGGAAGCCGGCCTGGACGAAGAAACACAAACTTCTGGGTTAAGTTTTAGTTTTTTTTCTCAGTTGGGTTTTCTGCGGCGTAATTGCTGCTTTTCCGCCGCAAACAAAACCGCAACATCTGCTATTTGTTGTGGGATTTACCTCCCATTGAATTTCAAAGAGGTAATCCCGCAACAAATAAGCAGCGTTTACACAAATACAATTGACATGCTGCGGATTAAAATCACCACCGCATGTCAATTTCTGAGCGTTTTTTCCTCTCGGCATTTACGCAGCGTGTGGATGAGATTTGTTCAAATCTTATCCACTTTGTTGCTACTGTATTATGCTGCAATTTTCCACAACTAAATCTGTTGCGGAAAATCCACAGTATTTTTTACGCTACGTGTTACACACCTGATGTAACTTTTTCTACTCCCTTATGCATGAGGCAATGGTGTTGGTAGACTCTGAAGTTGGTGTTGGTAGACTCTGAAGATACGTGGGCCACTGGCAGAGGGGGAGGATGCTGATACATTAAAGGGAATGTGTCGCTAGAAAAAAAAAATATTTTATTTTTTTAGTTAAACTGTTAGTATATAAATGATTACACATTGTTCTAATTTTTTACATTTTTTCACAAGTCAGAAAATATCATAAATTAGATTCTAATTTATAACATTTCCCAGCACTGGTCACTAGAGGGAGCAATTCCAAAAATTGCAGCATTGGCATGTGGTAAAGCAACCTCATTGCTTTATGCTGCAAAATTGGAGAATACACACTCGCTCTAGCGTGCTCAAACAATCCCCCCTCCTTTATCCTGGCTAGTGCCAGGAGAAAGGAGGGGGTTGAATGTTCAATCCTCCTACACTGTGTGCCGCCATTTTTTGAGCGAATGCACAGTGTAGGAGGATTAGATACAGTGGTAATCAGACAGTATAACACGAACATACACACACACACACACACACACATCACATACACAAACATAACTTACCTGCCGCTCCCTCCACTTCTAGTCCTTGCTTCTGAACATATGGACGGAAGCCGCGACCTGAAGTAGTCATCTTACTGTCCGGCCGCGGCTTCCGGTCCACATGAAAATGGCGCCGGATGTCGCTCTGCCGAAGACCTTCCGTTTGGACTGTGTGGGAGCGGCGCATGCGCCGTTCCCACACAGACGGCGTACAGCATAGTGGATGGAACGGCTCCCGTTCGCATTCTCTATGGGGATGTATGTGCCGTATGCCATCTCGGTATCTGTCGTTAATCGACACATATAGAGATGAAAAAAAAAATGGCAGCCTCCATAGAGAAGTAAAAGAAAGAAAAAAGTACAACACAAATAAATAAAATGTATTTTAATGGCATACTAAAAGCAATAACATATAAAAAAAAAATTTTTCGTGACACCTTCTCTTTAAATCTAGGGACTGATGGTGCTAACACCTAGACATTGGCCTCTGGTGCCAGGTGCTAGCAACACCACTGGTAATTTTTCTATACACAAAAGGATATGAACGATAAACTTTATGCTGAGGTTAGCAAAAAGTTGCACAGCAAGGCCTAATTCACACGAGCGTATTTCACGTACGTGTTACGCGCCTTAAAATAACACACGTCACACGGACCTATGTAAGTCAATGGGGCCATTCAGACATTGTGTTTTTCACGCAGCGTGTGTCCGCTGCGTGAAATTTACTGCATGTCCTATACTTGTGCGTTTTTTGCGCATCACGCACCCATTGAAGTTAATGGGTGCGTGAAAAACACAGACAGCGCACTGACGCACACCCGTGTGCTGTGCGTCATTCACGCAACAGTTGTTTAAAGAAATTATTTTGAAAAACACCTCCTTCAGTTTATTTTGCTGACGTGAAACGCGGGACATATTGATGACATACGCGCGTAAAAAACGCAGACACGCACCATACACGGATGTCACACGGAACTGCAATGCGCGTAAAACGGACACGTTCGTGTGAATAAGGCCTAATTGTGGTGCAGTTTTTTGGCCGGAATGTCCGCTGCGGAAAATAGCAGATAAAAATAAATCCTACTTACCCGTAGCCATGGTGACTCGTCCCTCTGACATCCTGCAGCCTGGCTCATGGGATGACGTTTCATCCCATGTGACCGTTGATGCCTACGATTGGCTGCAGCAGTCACATGGGATGAAACCTCATCGCTGGAGGCTGGGCTATATGCTGGAGAGTCATGGGTAAGTATAAGGTTTGTTATATTCATTTTTTCTGAGTTGCTGTATTATTGCAGCTTTTCCACCGCAAAAATCGCAACATCTGCTATTTGTTGCAGGTTTTACCTCCCCATTGAATTTAATGGGGAAAACCGCAAACAGAAAAGCAGCGATTACGCATCATAAATTGACATGCTGCGGATTAAAAAATTGTACCGCAGGTCAATTTTTATGAACGATTTTTTTACCCAGCGTGTGGATGAAATTTGTTCAAATCACAGCTACTTTGCTGCTACTGTAATACGCTGCCGATTTTTCCGCAATTAAATCAATCACGGAAAATCTGCAGTGTTTGCGCTACGTGTAAACCCGGCCTATGGGCTTATTCAGACGAACGTATAATACGTCTGTGCAACGCGCTGGATTTTCTCGCGCCTCGCATGGACCTATGTTAGTCAATGGGGCCGTTCAGACAGTCCGTGATTTTCACACAGCGTGTGTCCGCTGCGTAAAACTCACGTCATGTCCTATATTTGTGCGTTGTTCGCGCATCACGCACCCATTGAAGTCAATGGGTGCGTGAAAATCACGCGCAGCACACGGAAGCACTTCCGTGGGACAAGCGTGATTCGCGCAACAGCAGTAAAAACTATGAATGTAAACCGAAAAGCACCACGTGCTTTTCGGTTTACAAACATACAAACATGTGTCATAATGATAGCGACTGCGCAAAAATCACGCAGCCACGCATCATATGCTGATGACACACAGAGCTGTTATGGACCTTTTGCGCGCGCATTATCATTCGATCATCTCTCATGTTCTGTACCCAAGTATTGGAGTAAACTATGCAAAATTGTATATACATTTTGCTTTTGTTTTTTTTTTAAGAACACGATGATTGCTTGGCCTTAAAGGGCTTTTCCAGAGTGATAAAATTGATGGACCATTCTCCGTATAAGCCATCAATATCTGATCGATGGGGTCCAACTCTTGACACCCCCGACGGTGAGCTGTTTTTAATGGGAGAAAGCTGTAATACTGTGAACCACTGCTACAAGTGTGTAGGAAGCAACTGTCGCACGAGCGTCGCGGCCCTTTCAAAACAGCTGATCGGCAGGGATCCCGAGAGTTGGCCCCCCCCCTTCCCACTGATCAGATATTTATGGCCTATTCTTTGGAAAGGCCATCAATCTTATCTCTTTGGATAACCCCTTTAATGTGGCAAACGGAGCATGGTAGATAACGGCAGGCTTGTGCTGAGTTTTTTACTTTTATGGGTTTCTTCATTACTTTTTAAGCATCATTTTTAACTGAACCAATGAGTACTTTTTGATTTGGACTTTATTTCATTCTATGACCGTGAGTGGGAATTGTCTTGTTCAGTAAGGCTATTATGTTGGTAATCCACCTTTCTTTTGGTTTTATGCATTTGTGTTGGATGGAGTCGTGAATGAAAAGGTAATTACAGAAGCTCTTTTCTGTCTAGGAACACATCTATTATAGTGGGTCCTTTGTTAGAAAGACAAGAGCGGGCGCTCAACTTTTGTGTATACAACACATTCTTTTTGAGGTAGTGAAGCGTATACATGATTCAAAGTAACAGTGAACCAAGAAAATAGCTTAGATTAAATGAAGATGTATGAACATTTTGCTGTCTTTTTCTCTTCATATTTGCACATTCTGAGCTTCTGCATCACTGACTATTACCAATATTCACAGCCTGAGATGAGTGAGTCTGAGACAGTCAATAAATACTTTCTTCCTATGGCAGCATGGAGACTTACAAGAGAAGTGTTCGGAGGGCTGCCATTTAGACAAACCTGCCCTTATAAGTGAGCTATGTAGCCTCATTGTGTAGCATCGATGTATTGATTTCTAAAGGTATATCATAAATTAAAGGGATTTTCCGTATTAACGAAACTCTTTATTAACCTTATAAATAGATATAAAGTTACCAATAGTAATGTATTTCAATCTTTGTCCAGAATCACCAAAGGGAACCCCGGTCACGTGATACCAGAAGCTCCCTAGTTTCAACCTACCTGATGACTCATCGGCGCAGCAACATATGACCTCTGCTAGCTCTCTACTCCTGTTGATGTCAACGCATCATCGAACATATGACCTAAAGGGGTCGGCTTAGAAAAGGAACAGTGCCAGCCTCTTTAAGTCACATGTTCTAATTCCCGGTTCTATCCGCAAGAAATTAGCCTAGTGCATGTACAGTATATCAGTGCGTACGTGGCTCAAGAGTGTTTGTGTAGGGTTTTTTTTCTGTTTCTATTTTATTGTAAAAAGAAGGGCACATAAGATACAGAAAGCGTTGGAGCAAGGGAATAGTAGTATATTGGCTCTTACTAAATAATAGCAGAGCTCCACTGGACGATGTCCAGGAAAACCAGTGTAGTCCACATTCAACATAGGGCCTCATGACTGTCCTTTCTGGAAAAACCCAACTATATTCCGAGTATATAGGGTGACTCATGTTTTCTGGAGGACCCTTGTTAACAGGTTGTAGGTGGAGTGAGCTCAGAGGTGATGGGGGGAGGGGAAAGCATATTCTGAAGAAATACATTTTGAACAGTCAACATGTCCGTGAGGAAGTAGTGCATCTCCAATGGTTTTCAGGACTATTCGGAGAGTAATTTCACCACTGTGTGAGGTATTCAGTATCAATGACAAGCTGCATTAACATCTTCGCAATGCATGATGTGAAAGGATCCTGTCTTAAGGCATCACATTGCTTTCCTGGAAATTCGAGCGACTTTGACATGTGTATTATAACTTTGCTCCCCATACTGAGCTGTAGCAGACGTTCTTCAATCTACAGGTCCCAGCAGTGAGTACTGCTTTCCGTCAGTAGAATCGTGCGGTTTTTCCAAGTGTCAGTGATCGGTTTCCTTTTCAACACGTACTGAGGTCACAGCAGATACTTATGTCATCAGGGAACAGAGCGTTTACTCACAAAAGCCTGGGTTCTGCTACTTCTCATATATGAAATAAATACAATAATATTGCTTTATGCCTGATGATTAATCCTTATGTCCTAGCAAAATAGTAACAGCAGCTTACTGGAGTTTTTGTAAGTATTTTGCAATGTGAAGCATCAGGGCTGACAACCATCACCAATAAGTTTTACTGAGCGCTTAGAAGACTAGATGGCCAGTGTCTTCTCTTCTGCATCTGAACATTGATTGTAAATGTTTGGGGAGGTGTCAGCCATAAGTACATTCTGTTGGTTAGTCTCATGTGTATGACCAGCTTAAAGAGGCTCGGTCACCAGATTTTGCAACCCCTATCTCCTATTGCAGCAGATCGGCGCTGCAATATAGATAACAGTAACGTTTTGTTTTTTTCAAAAACGAGCATTTTTGGCCAAGTTATGACCATTTTTATATTTATGCAAATGAGCCTTTCTTATATCCAACTGGGCGTGTATTGTGTTCGTTACATCTGGGCGTTTTTACTTGTTTTACTAGCTGGGCGTTGTGAATAGAAGTGTATGATGCTGACGAATCAGCATCATCCACTTCTCTTCGTTACCACCCAGCTTCTGGCAGTTCACAGACACACAGCGTGTCCTCGCTCATCCGACGCGATGAAGTTCCTGTGGGAGGAAGTGACGTCACAGCGTGATCTCGCGAGATCACGCTGTGTGTCTGTGCACTGCCAGAAGCTGGGTGGTAACGATGAGAAGTGAATGATGCTGATTAGTCAGCATCATACACTTCTATTCACAACGCCCAGCTAGTAAAACAAGTAAAAACGCCCAGATGTACACACACAATACACGCCCACTTGGACATAGCTTTAAACACGCCCAGTTGGACATAAGAAAGGCTCATTTGCATAAATATAAAAATGGTCATTACTTGGCCAAAAATGCTCGTTTTTGAAAAAAACAAAACGTTACTGTTATCTACATTGCAGCGCCGATCTGCTGCAATAGGAGATAGGGGTTTGAAAATCTGGTGACAGAGCCTCTTTAAAGCATACCTCTTGTTTAAGGGGACTTCTCCGAATAAGCTGTCATAAGTGTGTACATAAGGAATAACTATTTCTGGCCATTATAATACTTGTATCCTGCATTGTTTAGCAGTTTTCTCCTCTGCAGGCTCTTTCTCTAATTATCAGTTGTCTCTGGGATAGTGGGCGGACCTAATTACTATTATGTCTTCTATACACTATACACAAAAGGGGAGAATACTGTTCTATCGATCACCTATATAGAAGCTGAAACAACATAGATATTATACAGCAGTAATGAGCAGTGCAGCTGTGAATTCAGGGGTGAGATAGAACTCTTACTAAAAGCTGCAGCAGCTCTCTGTGTTTCTCCCTGCTTCTCCCTCTGCATTCTAGACATCTATGGGCAGCTGTAACCTGATCCTTCAGTGAGCTGATACCCTCTAGTTTCTCAAGACGGATTGTGGCAGGGAATTGAATGTATGTTCAGTGCAGGAGGCAGGTATAGAAGTGGCTAATAAGTGGAGAAAGAGACATTTTACTCTGAGATTACAAAGTTTATTATATTTACTTGTACTATTGATTTACGCAAAGTTTGTTGAAACCGTGACAATTTAAGTAACCTTTTTTTACTGACTATATAAGTCTATAAATTTTAACATGTGGGTGTGAGCTTAGAGATCCAAGTTCATATCGTGTGTCCATAGCTTTCCACATAAATGTTGCACCCTCTCCACTCACACACTCCAGCATTTGAAGAACATTTTTTTTTTTAAATATCATTGTTTATTTAAAAAATATCACATACATTAACCCCTTAAGGACACGGCCAATTTTGGCCTTGAGGACAGAACATTTTTTTTATATTTCCCTCTTTGCATCCCGACACTCATAACTCTTTTATTTTTTGTACGACGTAGTTGTATGAGACTTTGTTTTTTGTGGGACGAGTTGTACTTTATGTAGGTACCATTTTTTGGTACAAATACATTATCATTCAATTTCTATACATTTTTATTTTGGTGAAAATGCAGAAAAAAGCAGTTCCGCATCAGTTTTAATATTTTATTTATTTTTTTACACCATACACCGAACATCATAAATAATGTTAAACATTTGTTGTACAGGTTGTTACGGTCATGGCGATACCAAATATGTCTATATTATTTCATGTTTATATTTTAAAAAGTTTATTATAAAAGTGTATTTTTGTGTATTTTTTTACTTTTTATTTATTTATCATTATTTTTTTTTTACATTCATTTAACTTTTTTTTTAAAGGGATTTATCATTTTGATTTTGTAACTGTAATGTACTGGCATAGATCTATATGCCAGTACATTAGCTTGTGTACTGATTGTACACAGGCAGTTGTTAGTGCATACCTCAGTATGCCCTAACAACAGGAAATATGTTCAGACAGCCCTGGGGTCCTTCAATGGACCCTGGGCTGTCTGGCCATACAAGTTATGGGCTTTGATCGAGTCACCGTTATCTTCTGTGACGCGATCAAAGTGCAGTCCCCTCTCCTTGAATGCCGCGATCAGCTTTCATCGTGTCATTCAAAGGGTTAACGGCAAAGAGAAGATATTTCTCTTCTCTCCAGTGTCAGAGCGGGGACGTGGCTGTATATTACAGCCGTTGCCCCGCTCTCGATCTCGCGCACAGACGAGCATTCTCGTCCTGTGTCGGCAACCAGTTAAACAAAATATCAAACAAAAACACATTTCAATAGTACCCTCAACCCAACCCACCCCCTTCCAAATTACCCAAACCATGATAGGAAAAGAAAAACACCAACCCTCCTCCCCATTCCTCTTTCCTCTTATCTAATCTTATCTAAGGGCTTATTCAGACGAACGTAAAATACGCGC
The DNA here is from genome assembly GCF_050947455.1 of Rhinoderma darwinii. Lineage (NCBI taxonomy): Eukaryota > Metazoa > Chordata > Amphibia > Anura > Rhinodermatidae > Rhinoderma > Rhinoderma darwinii. The sequence goes on along the minus strand of NC_134687.1, from coordinate 562,303,052 downwards.
GTGCAACGCGCGTGATTTTCACGTGCGTTGCCCGTAGCTATATTAGACAATGGGGCCGTGCAGACATGGCAGCGTTTTTTGCGCAGCGTTGCTCCGTTGCAAAAAACTCACGACATGTCCGTTGATTCAGCGTTTTCAACGCATCACGCACCCATTGAAGTCAATGGGTGCGTGAAAACCACGCATGTCGCACGGAAGCACTTCCGTGCGAACTGCGTGTTTGCGCAACAGCTGTCAAAAGGATGAATGTAAACAGAAAAGCACCACGTGCTTTTCTGTTTCCGAACATCCAAACGGAGTGTCTTTGCGATTAGCGAACCCCGACAACCGAAGCTAACTTCACCGGGTTCGGCCAAACTCGTTTTGGCCGAACCCGGCAAACAAAATTCCGGTCCGCGACGTCGGGGGACATTCACTGTGCATGGTGCTGAAAGAGTTAAACTGTTTCAGCACCATGGACAGTGACTTGCGATCCCAAAATACATGAACCTGTAAAAAAAAACGAAGTTCTAACTTACCGATTACTCCTGTCTCCTTCCTGCAGTCCGACCTCCCGGGATGACACTTCAGTTCAAGTGACAGCTCCAGCCAATCACAGGCCAAGCACTGGCTGCAGCCAATCACAGGCTGCAGCGGTCACTTGGACTGCCGCGTCATCCAGGGAGGTGGGGCTCGATGTCAAGAGAGGCGCGTCACCAAGGACGCGTCACCAAGGACGCGTCACCAAGGCAACGGCCGGGAAGTTCTTGGTAAGTAGGAACTTTATCTTTTTTTTAACAGGTTTTTCGCTGTTGTGTTCGGCATTCACTGTCGAGGGTGCTGAAAGATTTAGCTCTTTCAGCACCTTGGACAGTGACGGGCGTCGACAAGCCTCATCTCTATGATGCCGGCTGCGCGAAAATCACGCAGCCGCGCATCAGACACGGATGACACACGCAGCTGTCAAATAGTGTTTGCGCGCGCAAAACGCTGCGTTGTTTGCGCGCGCAAAAACGCAACGCTCGTGTGAATCCGGCCTAATAGTAAAGCCCTATCCACTTATTTATAAATCAGCAAGTACTCCAGTATTTGAACCACTCCTCAATGTATTCACTCAATCTTATATCTTGTTTCCTGTTCTTATTTATCCATTTCTCATACCTTTAAGAAATTACTGGCCTCTTCACTCCATTCCTTAGGCCCCATGCACACGACCATAATTATGGACCCATTCATGTCTATGGCCGACAGACACCTTCCCGTATATTTACGGGAAGGTGTCCGTGCCGTAAAAACCTTCTGTAAAAAAATAGGACGTCCTATTTTTTTATTTTACGGACCATGCTCCCATACTTTATAATTGTAGCACGGTCCGCAAATGCGGATGACTGTCGCCAGGCCGTGCCCATGGGGCCTTTAATCTGAGGTGGTTTTTTTTTGATAGCCAACTCCTTGCTATGATTAGTCGGGCAGCAAATACCAATTTGTATACAACTCCTTTTTTCGTATTACTCATTGTTATATTTATCGTATCTCCCAAAATTCTGAGTTCGTATCTGTCTACTATATCTACATCATACATTTTTTTGAATTATCTTAAAAACCTTATCCCAATATCTCCTGACTGAATCACATTCCCACCATTTGTGCTCCAATTCGCCTTCTTCCCTTAAACATCTATTACAGGTTGCAGTTTCCCTGCAGCCAATCCTATATAACAACCGTGCTGAATAATATAAACGATGATTTATCAAAAATTATTCCACCTTGTGCCCATTAGCTCTGAGCAAATTATTGCTTGACTGTTCTATTGTATCCCAATATCCCTTCTCTTTCCATCCAATAATTACCTCAGACTTCTTTTTTGTATAAATTAGCACTTTTTTGGCCACCTCCCCACTTAATCTTACAAATTCTTGAAATGTTACCCTCTATATTTATTTCCCTGCATACCTACTATTTGTGAAAGAGTGCTTGAGACTATTCTCTTTAATTTATCTTTTCTCTTTCGTGGCTACCACCGCACTTTTCATCTGTAAATACCTCAAAGCACAAATATGTATGTTTTCTTTTTTAAAAACCTTTCACAAAATTGTGCTGTTTTTGTTAACCCCTTGACAACCCAAAAAGCTGGATCCGGCACTTTTACAACCTCTGGAAGAGAATCGTTAAAAAATATTGGTGTAATATCGAAGGGCCCTACTGCTCCAACTATCTCTTTCATATTAGTCCAAACCCTCACCAATGATCCCCTCAGTGAATTTTTAGGAGCCATTTTACTTGACTTAATTTATAAAACATCAAAAATACTTTGTGCCACTCCATTATATGCTTAACTTGTGCATTCCAAAATCTGTATTTTTCCATTTTATTAGGGAAGGCAAATGTGCAGCCATAAAATAATGAAACAAATAAGGTATATCTAATTCTCTCTCTTCTTCTGGGAGTGTCATGATTTTCAACTTAATACGAAGCCTCTTCCTATTCCATATCAACTCATTGAGCAATCTATCAATTTATTTTATATATATTTTATCCCCAATCCACACTGGGGATTTGCTGAGAATACACATGATTTGTGGGGGCAATACCATCTTTATTAATCCAATTCTCTCTGCCTTTGAAAGTGGAAGTCTGTTCCATGTACCAATTTTTCTTTTGATCATTTACAACAGAAGGGTGACGTTCAAATTTGTGTCCAACCCGGGTTTAGCCGAAAGATTCACCCCCAAATATCTACAAGAACTTCCTGGTGTTACCCGTTGCACATCTGTATCCAAACTTCGACTTGTCAAGAGGAAGTAAAACCGATTTTCCCCAGTTTATCTCCAAACTCAAGAATTTCCCAAATTCTCCAATTTCTTCCATTACTATTCCTAAACTCTCCTCCGTGTCCCCCAAAAACAGGAGGCGGTCATTAGCATACAATGCTATTTTGTCCTCTCTCCCTCTCAATACAAACCCCTCAATCTCAGGGTTTTTCCTAATTTTGATCGCTACTAATTAAATAGCCAGTATTTTTGACAGAACTTTAACATCCGAGTCAATCAGTGATATGGGCCTATACGATTCAGGATCCAGTAGATCTTTATCCCCTTTTGGAATTAACACAAAACTAACTTCGTACATAGGTAGTTGACCATTAGCTAAGGACTGAATCTGTACTCCATGTAGTTGTTCCAACAAGGCATCCTCATATTCCCTGTACACCTCTATTGTCAACCCATCAGACCCTGGAGCCTTATCACTTGCCATATCTCTTATTACTTGTCTTACTTCTTCCAGTTCTATTGGGCGATCCAAACATTATTGCTGCATTGGCAACAGTTTGGGAGTGTCCACCTTCTCAAAATACCCGTCTAACAACTGGTCAGAATATTCTGCCCTCGAGCTGTACAATTGTTTGTAAAAGCTCTGAAACACTACAAGAATCCACCACTCTCATTCACATATCCCCCATTATGATTTCTAATCCTCATAATTGGTTTATGCACCTTATTAGTACTGATAATATTGGCTAAAAACCTTCCTGGTCTGCCCTCCTGATCATATCTGTTCAACACCCCCAAATAATTTTTGGGATTCTTTACTTTCTCATACAAATAAGACTTCAGGCTCTCCACTGATTTAACCCACACAGCTTTATGTTCCAAAATTTGTTTTGAAGAAAATCTTTCTGCCTCCTTATTCTCCTTCTTCAATCTTTCCTATGTTACGCTAAACTTCTTCTTGGGCCTACAAATTGCTCTGAATAATATTCCACGAATGTATGTTTTAGCCGCATCCCAAAATATCCTTACTTCTGCTGACCCCAATTTGCACCCAAAAAAGACACCACCTCTTCCCTGATCTTGTCATGAGTTTCCAACAGTTTCAACCAATAAATGTTACATTTAAATTCTGGTTTTCTGAAGCCTCCTCCAAAATCCAGATGTTTCACAATGGTACATGATCAGACACACTTCTCCCACCATGTGTGACCGAACGTACCCTTGAGATGCTGAATTCATTTACCATCAACATATCAATTCTAGAAAACATTGAGTCGTGCTGAAACACGTATATTCCCGTTCCTCTCGGTGCAAATGGCGCCACGCATCCTCCCAACCAAACTCCTGAATTATTTTGCATGGTTATTCTTTGTTTCCCCTGAAACTATTCCACCGTTCTCCACCTATCCCTCTCCTCCTCCATTACACAATTAAAGTCCCCAAATGCATAAATTGGAATACCATTATGACCCAATGAGAATTTATAGAAATTTATCAACACTTCAGGATTAAAAGGAGGAAATATATATAGAAATACCAGGAGACTGCGCTTACCTTCTAGCACACATAGCAAGAAAACATATCTTCCCAATGGATCAATACGTTCCTCAATTTTCTGAAATGTACCATTCTGGTGTACCAACACACTAACCCCTCTAGCATACCCCGAGTACGTAGAATGAAACTGAAATGTTGCCCACTTACTGGCGAGGAAATGTACCTTTCCTTTATTAAATGTGTCTCCACCAAGCATATAATTGCTGGCAAATATCCTCCCATCCCCCGAATAACAGCGTGTCTTTTCAGTTTATCGCTCAGTCCCCTGACCTTCCATACCACAATTTTCAACATCCCAATTTCAGATTTTATGTGATGGCCCCACATCTCTCCAATCAAAAGGACCAAGCGGGAACGGAGAGAGGAAGAGCAAGGGAGAAGAAAAAAAAGAAAGAAAAGGAACACAACCCCAGTTACCCAGTCGTCGTCCCCTATCCCCACACACTGACACATGTACCCCTGTTCTAGAGGTCATATGTCACTATACCTTGCGCTTCACAACAGACGCCTCACCCAGATGTAAAATACATCTACTTGTTTCCCAACACTCCAACCGCTCAACATATGAATTCCAAATCTAATCTCCAACCTAACTCCCTATACCCTACAATACTTTTATATAACTCCTTATAGCATGTTATACATCATCCGCACCCACTTCTTGATACTATTATTTCAGCCCTAAAAGCCTTACCATATATTTTGTTATGTAATATGCTGTGTCTATAACATGCCGCCACCCACACCCCCTTTCCGCAACCCTTGGGTTTGCCATTTTATTCATTTCATCTTGGATTATTGAGATATCACTTTTAATTTCCCCAATCTGAGGTATAATATTCGCCAACGCCTCATTGCTTTTATCCACCGAAGAGAGTATTTCCGCTAACATTGGATCACTCCTCTTATTGCTGCCCCAGGCGCCCTCCTGCTCCTCCCGTCGTGCAGGATTAACCTTTCCTGCTCTACTTAATCTGGAAGTCCCTGATTTATGCGGAGTAGAGGGAAAAAATCTATCCATTTTATCTTCTTTTGTTGCTCCGGGCTCCCCCGTTTTCTCAACATCCTCACTACCAATCCGGATTCTATCTGTGCCAACTATCCAGTTGTGCTTTGCACGGAACAACCAATACATCTCACACCAGGAATTAGTTCAGAGGCACAATCTCCGCAACCTCTTTCTTATTTAAGGTTGTTATAACATAAAGCGTAAGGCACAAAAGAATAAAAAGTCTCTTCCAAACGTGACGGCTGTTAACATGCAACTAGACGTATAGTCTGCAATCCAGAAATGCCCTCCTTCTCAAGATGAACTGGGTTTAAATCTTCAAACGGTTCATATTCAGATCATGGTCTAACTCATTACCAACCATAGCATTTAGAACACATCAAGGGTTGAATATCATAAAGGAAAAAAAATGTGGAAAGGTCTTACCTATATGAAGTAGCAAGTTTTTTTCCTTCCCTAGGTCCACCGTGGTATTTATAGCAGTATAATGGCATCCACTCTCATTTCTCTCCTCTGTTGGTCACATTGACGAGATTTCCCTCTCCTGATCCTTTTCCTTTTATGGCTCTGTAGCTCCAAACCCCTGCAGAGCAGCAGGGAGCCAGAAAATGGGTGAGATGGCTGGAGGTGGTAACCACTATATAGGCAGGGGCGGTGAAAAAAAAATGACCGGTATTACCAGCTCCCATAGGCCAATAGGCAGTAGTAGGCATCCGATGTCAGACAAGGCAGTCGGGGCCACAGGACAGCCACGGCTGCAACAACAACAAAAATAGATGGGGTAGGGCTGTAAGGAATACGGCGGCTGTAGGGCTGGGAGGCAGGTGGCAGGGAAGTGCTGTAGGGCATACGGGAGCAAGTACTCAGCGGCTACCCATGCTACAGGTCGCTGCATCTAGGCTCAGCGTGCGAGGCACACATTTTTAACACCGCATGAACACTGTTCAAGGAAAAAGTTTGTTTCCCATTATAATCAGTCAGATCACCTCTTTCAGATATCATTAAGGGTGGAATCTGGTTGCTTTACAAACTGTAGAAATATCATGCAATGAATGTGTAGTTGTCAAACATGAAAGTGAAGTTTTACAAAAGAAGAACTTTTGCTTTTAGATTATAAACAGGGGCGTAACTAGTGGTGCAGAGGTTGCAGTCCTACCCAGTTTGAAGGGGGTCCAAAAGGTCATCTGCCCTATATGATGAGACCAGTACTACGAATGACGTACGGTAATTGTTGGGGGGGCATCTGTTAAAGATTTTGCATTTGGGGCCTAGGAGCTTCAAGTCAGCCCTCTGCTTATAAAGTAAAATGATCTTTTTAGTCTGTTCTCTGGATAAATTTACCAATTAATTTAAACCTTTGACAAATGAGCTGATATACTGCTTCAGTTTCTCAAAACAAAATTTTCTTTTTGGTCTAATTATTGTGACCCTCGGGCTCTTGTAGATACTAACAACCCATAATACTGTTTATTTATGCTGTGCTTGAAATATAAACCTTGGGCCTTGTAACCTAGTCCTAACGTGTTCTTCCTTTTCATGTCTGTAGTGTCAGGGCGATGGGCACAGATTTAGCATTTTGTGTTTACGTCATTTACAGCGTGAAGAGAGCTGTTTGGCATTGCAGTCTTATCAGAAGATTCCCACCCGGAAAAGTAAACACAAACTTTGTTCCTGTGCGCTGTCAAGGCAATCTGTCCCTGCGTTACTGTAACTTATCTGCTTTTATCTCTTCTCGACTGATATGTTCCTAGCACTGTTAGTCGTCAGCATTTTACAACAAAGAGTTTCTCTTGTGTGTGTTCGTTTTTGAGGTTTAACGTAACATTTTCTGTTCAGTTCAATTTTGGAGCACAACGTCCACAGCTCTGGACTGGACCGGTGTGTTGAGCTTTTAAGTTAGAACAAAAGGTCTGTTTTCAAATATATTTCTGAATGAGAGAATTTTATTCTTGTTTGTCCTAGATTTATATTTGTGTCTCAGATAAACAAAACACAAAATTTGGTTTAAAAAGACAACTTGGTTTTCTTATTGGAACAATACAGACTGCTGGAATTTCTAACGACAAAGTTTGGAAAAATGGATATTGAAACTGAATTTTTAATTCGCTATTGAAAGAATTGTGAAATTCTTAAATATTACTTTTTAAGAGCGGTTTGCTGCCTGGGAGTTAGCAAATTCTGAGGAGAGACAATGCCAGGTACAGTTTTCAGACCAGTGTCCGGTGAGATAGATAACCGCCTTTGTGCCGCTGGCAGGATCATATAAAGTATATTATGCAACAACGCAAAAGAAATGTTTGCACACCCATGATAGTCAAGGACCAAAAATGAATACAAGCCTTCCCCTGAGGAAGCTGAACGGTGTATAAGCGATATGTGTGGGGCTTCAGCTATAGGGCTACTCTTTCCCAGACAACTTCATCATCTCTTTTCGCCTTGCATCGTGTATGGTTGAACATCTTTTTCTGACCCAACGGGGTCAGAATCATGGTTTTGTATCACACATTGATGATTTATCGGATGACATATTGCATATTTTTTTCATTATTGGGTAGCCATCTTGCATGTCTTTATAATTTTTTTTTCTTTTTGCATTCTTTAGCGCTTTTCACTTTGTATTTGACCTGTGGTTATTTAATGCCATACATTTATGCACTTGATGCTATTTCAAGCTGAGTGGAGAGGTTCATTCATTATTCACTTATTCTTATTACTCTTAGTCTGGTAATTCCCATATTCTGGGTTCTCGCAACAGTAGGGTCACAGAATTTTTTCTTTTAGATGTTTTTAATTTGTCTATTTGGATATATTGCTTGTAATAAAATAAAGTACTTTCATTTTATACAGTTTACTAGACGCCTGTGATGCACCCCTACATAATGATTTTTAGCTGTGCTTGCCATTCTCTATGCATGAACAACAAATGGACCCAAGTAGCTGGTGGGCTAAATTCATAAGCAATAAACCAAATTGCCAATGGCAAAAGAATAAACCCTTGTTTCCCAGGTACCTTAACATATATTTGTAAATATCATAAAATGTAACTTTTATTTATATTAGAGAGCAAACAAACACACATAGTGATTAAAAACAGTCAATGTGGAATATTGGACCAAACAATTGTGTGTGTATAGTGTCAATTTGACGATATATCACTCTTATTGTAAAGTCTATATGATGTATCAAAGCCACACAGTGTATAAGATGTCAGAGCTACACAGTGTAGCAGTTCTCTCCACAGAGTCTACGTAAAGCTAATGAATAACCAACGTCTGGCTATGATAGGAGCCAAGCAGCGGCTGCAGTCCGCTTACAAGAGGACACTATACATTAGACCGCATTGATATAGCAACTACATCTATGGAGATAAGAATATTACATATTTGTTCTAACATTGAATACATAATTGTTTTTAGATTGGCGATAGGAAGTACAGTGGGGGATAAAAATTTGAGAACATTATAATTCTTATATAATTCTTATATGGAAATGAGCATCCATTGATGTAATACGTAACTGCTCTATAGCCACCAAAAAGATCTGATGTTTGAGGAAGTCTCTTTAGAATTTTTGAATTGTCTGGTAGGACCGTTTAACAGATCCATTCGGTCCGTCGCCCTGGGCCTGGTATAGGCCCAACGTAAGCTTTTTTTTGGGTAGCCCCGTGCCCTAAATTTTATGTTCAGAGTATCGCACTCTTTTTGTACATATCATAAAACAGAACTTTTAATTATATTAGAGAGCAAACAAACACACATGGTGAATAAAAAAGGTCAACGTGGACTATTGGTCCAAATAATTGTGTGTATATTGTCAATTTGACGATATATCACTCGTGTTTTTGACACGTTTTTTGATGCGGAAAACGCATCGGAAAATGCGTCAAAAACTGTAAGCTGTAAGCTTTTTTCTGGGTAGCCCCGTGCCCTCAATTTTCTGTTCAGAGTATCGCACTCTTTTTGGAAAGTGAGAACGTTAGAGCGATTTCTCTTGGCTCATAAATACTGGCCTATAGGGATTCTCTTAATAAGCCCCAATACCCCTAAAGACGCCACTGTTGTGGTGAAACAGGTCGTGGGGGCTATGAGAATTCCTATTTTTTATGTTTTTTAACAATCTTTTTTTTATTTTCATGAGAATTTTTATACATCAAAACAGAAAATATACGCATCCATCATACATACATACATGGCAATAGAAAGCAAGAAGAGAACCAAATAAAAAATAAATAAAGGAATTATGCATATAACGTTCCAAAACACAATGCACAGCAGTCTTCTGATCCAGTAGGAGAAGATAATATTATAGGCAAGATACATGGATATCAGGAATACTCGTCAATACAAAATAAGCAATACTGACAGTACATTCAGTACAATGGGCACCACGGCGATCGGCATCAGAACCATTACACATCACAATGAACTTATATTTACGCCCTGCATCAGAGAGAGGATAAAATATGTAAGCAGATCAAGAGAACCCAAAGACCATCTAACGGATCAGACCAATCAAATCCCACCCCCCCTCCAGCCCAGCCACCTCCCCCTCAATACAGTGCATGTGCTCCCCCTACTTTCAGCTAGCGGACTTCTCCCTCAAGCTGCCGGGAAACCTATCCTACACACCCGGTGGGACCTATACATACAGCAAATAATCCTCTGACTCGCAGAACTCCCTCCAAGCCTTCCAGACCAACCCCGCAGTCCCTGAATTCGTGTGATGGGCCGGTGTTGCTTCCTCCATTCTCTGCAGATGCAGTATCTCCTGGAACCAGTCAGTAATCGTTGGCACGCTACTGGTCTTCCATAAACGTGGGATAACAGTGCGCGCTGCGATCAGCAGGAAACTAATCAGGGTTTTCGTGTATCTTTTTACCGGTCCGGGGAGCATGGAGAGTAGCAACACCTCCGGGGTATTGGGAAGCACCTGACCTGTGATCCTGTGTATCAGGTCCACTACTGTAGACCAGAATGCGTTGATTAACGGGCATCCCCACCAGATGTGCAGCAAGCAGTTCCACCCGCCCTGCTAGAATTCCTATTTTTAAACATCTCAAGGTGGTCTAATGTATAGTGTCCTCTTGTAAGCGGACTGCAGCCGCTGCTTGGCTCCTATCATAGCCAGACATTGGTTATTCATTAGCTTTGCATAGACTCTGTGGAGAGAACTGCTACACTGTGTAGCTCTGACACTTGATACACTGTGTGGCTTTGATACGTCATATAGACTTTACATTAAGGCTGAGTTCAGACAGTTTTCCGCTCGCGACCATTGAGCGCCACTGGCAAAAACGCAGCTAAATACGCTTTCTCTGCCTCCCATTGATGTCAATGGGAGGTCAGAGGCGTAAACGCCCGAAGATAGGGCATGTCGCTTCTTATCCCGCAAGCGTTTTTTACCGCTCGCGGGGGATAAAACGCGGCCGCCTCCCATTTAAATCAATGGGAGTCATTTTCGGCCGTTTTTTGGCGCATTTTCCGATGCGTTTTCCGCGTCAAAAAACGTGTCCAAAAACTCAGTGTGAACTGGGCCTGAGAGCGATATATCGTCAAATTGACAATATACACACAATTATTTGGACCAAAAGTCCACATTGACCTTTTTTATTCACCATGTGTGTTTGTTTGCTCTCTAATATAATTAAAAGTTCTGTTTTATGATATGTATAAAAAGAATGCGATACTCTGAACAGAACATTTAGGGCACGGGGCTACCCAAAAAAAAGCTTACGTTGGGCCTATAGCAGGGCCAGGGCGACGGACCGAATGGATCTGTTAAACGGTCCTACCAGACAATTCAAAAATTCTAAAGAGACTTCCTCCAACATCAGATGTATTGGTACATATGATGTTTGTTCCCAGTAGGTCAAAGATATTTTGTATAGACATTGGCCTATTATATTGGCTGACCCTGACTTATGTGATGTTTTAACTGGTACTCCAAGCATCACCTAGCAAAGAAGGAAAAATGAGAGAATTTGTGGTCCACAGGCGCTACTCTAGAGCATCTATATCGCATAGTTCATGGCTTCTAGCACCCATCTTGGGATCTTATCCATGTGGACAATGTACATTTTGTCCCCTCATGCCGAAAACTAAAAGCTTTACCAACCCCATTAATGGCAGACTTTGATATCAGACAGTTCAGTCAGAGTTCTGGAGTCGTATACATTGCCAAATGCCCTTGCCCAAAATGCCAAATGGGCAAAACTATACAACAACTTAGAAGACAAATTTCCAAACACCTTAGTTCTATTAATAGAAAAGAAGAGACTCCTTTATCGAGACATATCAGGGCAGTACATAATGGTGACACGAGATCCCTCCAATTTTGGGGGATCGCTTTGGTTAAGTCAGACCCCAGAGGGGGCAACCTAGATCGTAAGTTATTACAAGAAGAGGCTCGTTGGATTCACCAACTTAGCAGCCTTAGCCCCAATGGTCTAAACGAAGGCTTTACTTTCGTGGCTTTCTTATAACAAGGATATTCCACACATGATCCACTGTGCCGTCCTTTAGGTTATTTATCAGGTAATTATAAAATGTGACCTTCTAGATACATTCATTTATTTTTGTTCAAGAGAAAGACTATTATCGGTATTCACATATATATCTTTTTGGTGGCTATAGAGCAGTTACGTATTACATCAATGGATGCTCATTTCCATATAAGAATTATATAAGAATTATAATGTTCTCAATTTTTATCCCCCACTGCTTGGATCCTATCATAGCCAGACGTTGGTTATTCATTAGCTTTGCATAGACTCTGTGGAGAGAACTGCTACACTGTGTAGCTCTGACATCTTATACACTGTGTGGCTTTGATACATCATATAGACTTTACAATAAGAGTGATATATTGTCAAATTGACACTATACACACACAATTATTTGGTCCAATATTCCACATTGACTGTTTTTAATCACTATGTGTGTTTGTTTGCTCTCGAATATAATTAAAATTTACTTTTTATGATATTTACAAATATATGTTAAGGTACTTGGGAAACAAGGGCTTATTCTTTTGCCATTGGCAATTTGGTTTATTGCCATGTCTCTATGGCACTAAAGCCTATCAAGGGCTCATGAGATGAATTCCAAGTAGTCATTGCACTTCTGACAGTCTTAAGCTGGCTATACACATGAGCGGCTTATGGCCAACAAGTATTTCTCCAGACTCAGTTCGGCCAGCGTGCATGTTTTTTTTTCAATGGAAGGAGGGGAATGCTGGTCCCCTCTTGCAGCGGCTTATTTCCTGCAGGAACAAAGGATCAGGCATGTGAATCCTAAATGCCGACCCTTCTTTCCTCCTTTTCCTATACACCTTAGATCGTCATCTGATCCTACCTAAATCTGCAGGTTCGGACGACTTTTATCCAAAGTGTATGACCAGCTTCAAATCAATCAGAAGTTCATCCAAGATGTACTAATGGGCTCAACAGAGCTTTAATATAGGACTATGGATAACTAGTATGCTGAAATAAATAATCATTAACCAATGAACCACCAATACCACAAATCAATGTACCCTGTTCCACAGAACCAGCGGGAGGGTAGAAAGTTGTTTGGTGGGAGATTTTACTGCTGTGCAATATTACATATTGTGCCCAATACTATAATTTATTTACAGACGTAGGAAAGTCAACTTGAGTAATTTAGGTAGTGTGAGATTGCACTTCTTATGCATCTTTTGTGTAGAATTAAATATGCAAGTCCTCGCAAAACACAGGGAAAACCACTGTATTTTTTTATGTCTATAGACGCCTATGCTTGTATTCTTTCTATAGATTCGGGGCTGCATAATCTTTAGGTCATTGAGGGCTTCCCTTAACTATCTGACCCGGCATGTCATTGCTTTACATGTTTAACCTATTGATTTCACTCGCACCATATAATTCTTAATTTCCCCAGTGGTGGCAATGCAGGGGTATAGAAAACTTGCTACAAGGTTTCCTTCCAGCTGATCCCTGGAGTTATAGAAGCCGGACATTTCATGATCATCTTAATTTTGGGGGACCCTTCTATCATAAAGGGATTATCCAAAATGGGGAAACTCTTTAAAGAGGACCTGTCACCTCTTGTGATGTGTCTGTTTTAGTAAATAATTGTATTACCCATTAAATAATTCTGGAGCACATTTTCTTAGAAGTCTACGTTGTGCCATTCCTCTGTTATTCCTCCTAGAAATATATGAATAAATTAACTACTGGGTGTGTCCCTACACAGACTGATACTGTCCAGTCAGTGCTGACAGAGTGAGACTGTAAGGACACGCCCCTTTGACAAGGCGAATGGTAACACCCAGTTGTCAATTGATTCATAAATTTCTAGGAAGAATATTAAAAGAATGGCACAATTCAGAGTTAGAATCAAAGATTATCCAAAATTGCTATTTTATGGGGAATACAAGTAATCGCTAAAATAGACCTGTCAGGAGAGGTGACCCGATGCACTTTATAAACTAGATTTTGGGGGAAAATACATCAAATGTTTAGGAGTACTATGTGGCGTTCGTTATCTCCGTAAGTAAAATTGTGCCTAATAAAGGGTGAATTCACATGATCCAGATTTGTTGCAGACATTTCTGCAACTGTTTCATTTATCTGAATAGGACTTGCAGAAATCCATGCACATTCTGCATTCACGTGTATGGTATGAATTGCTGTAAAAATGACATTTTTATTTATATAGCGTAGTAGGTGGCTTCATCCCAGTACCAGCAAAAAATTATCACCATTTTTGCTGGCGGTTTGCCCCTGACATGTGATGTCTTTGCAGTAAACAATGAAGGCATAGTTTGCATTCTCCCTGTGTAGTACTTGCACCCTGGTGGTTATTGTAGCACCTATATGTCATTGTACTGGATGGTCTAGAGAGCCGTCATGTATATAGTCCTGTAGTGGCATAGTCATGTATATAGTCCTGTAGTGGCATAGTCATGTATATAGTCCTGTAGTGGCATAGTCATGTATATAGTCCTGTAGTGGCATAGTCATGTATATAGTCCTGTAGTGGCATAGTCATGTATATAGTCCTGTAGTGGCATAGTCATGTATATAGTCCTGTAGTGGCATAGTCATGTATATAGTCCTGTAGTGGCATAGTCATGTATATGTTCTTGGCCGGGTTTACTGTATTATTCACACAGAAAAGTGTGATCTAAGTGTGTGTCATTCATCTGATTCCATCTTCAGATTCCAGAAAAATAAGAATATTTCTAATTTCCAGAGAATTTCCCTCTTAAGTAAAAGTTCACCAGTAATATTAAGTGTTTGGAGTTGTCCTTTTCTGTTCAAACTATAAAACATATGAATAGAGTTTTTATCTGTTTCTCAAAAAGCTGACAACCCTTATGACGGTCATTACAGCCATCACAGGGCTTTTCACACAGCTTTCTCAGACTCCAGAATGGCAAATTATCCTAGTAATGCAGCAACAGGGGAGCAGGAGTTGTAGGACTATATACTGTGGGAGATTTGGCCTGGTCAGGGACCTTCTGTGAATGGTATTAGTGGTTATTTCAGATTATCGATGATTGAATATATACTTTTCTTGGTATGTAAACACTGCATCACTGTTACTGTACTGGGGGGGTCATTCAAGACCATAATAGATGCTGTCCGGACCTGGTTGTACAACCTTAAATTATAATATGCTTGATCTGTTGCTGAAAAGGCCTGACCGATCCTTGCATGTGTATAGCGTGTCCTTTGTAGAGGCTAGGTTCCTTCTGCGGTCATGCTAGTTCATCGGGGTGACATTTCTGGACATAGTTTGGGATTTCTTTATAGCTAGAAGCTAATTCTCCACTATTTAGTGTTTAGCTCAGATAAGGGTATGTTCACACGCACTGTTTTCAGACGTAAATCCGGCGTTTTACGCCTCGAATTACGCCTGAAAAAACTGCTCCATTACGCCTACAAACATCTTCCCATTGCTTTCAATGAGTTTTACGATGTTCTGTTCCCACGCGATGTAATTTTAAGCGTTGCTGTCAAAATACGGAGCGTAAAAAGACGCCCACGTCAAAGAAGTGCATGTCACTTCTTGGGACGTTTTTGGAGCCATTTTTCATTGACTCCATTGAAAAACAGCTCTAATAACGTCCGTAAAATACGCCACGAAAAATGCAAGTTGTTAAAAAACATCTGAAAATCAGGAGCTGTTTTCAGGCTAAAACAGCTCAGTATTTTGCTACTGCGTGTGAACATACCCTAAGAGTTTTTCACGAACATTGATGCAATTGTATTCTTCTAGAATGGGATCTCTGCAATAATAGAAAGTAGTTTTAGATCTGTCTGATGGAACATCTATTCGAGCTGATCTAATAGGTCTTCGGGCCATTTTAAAGAACTCTGCTGAAGTCGAAACTAGGAAACCCCTATTCTATCTCCAGTATACAGTAGAAGCTTATCACAAAAGTCTGGTTGTTGGACAGAATTTGGCTCCGTTTCCTGTAAACCTGTTGAAGAACTTTGCTCCCAGCTTCTCCTCAGGGTTTAACGTTTTATAAGGTGGAGTAGTTTGTATTCTCATTGTGAAAGATCGAACCAAGATTAAGACATATTCTAATGCAGTAACATTGTGACTTTGATGTGTTCCTGATAGATGTCCCATATATTGTATAGACTCCATGGAGTAACACCACTGTTCCAGGTACTATAAAGTCTCCAATGTTGACAGATTGCAGCAGTGATTACGTATGTGAAACTGTCATCAATCTTAACTGTATCTGTTCTGCCTTTCTCCGTAGATTTGTGATGTCATCCCGATGGGCCGTGCCTGGGAGCTCCCTTGGAACATTGAGCATCATGTTTCACTATGAATGTTAGAACAGGAGAATTGGAAAGCACAGGACGTATGAGTGAGCTGCTTCATTGACTACAAAACGACTGGATTATAAAGCCTCGACAAGTCGGATTTCTTCTGGTTTTTTTTTCCCCCAACCAGGATTCCAAAATTTTCTTCTGTGCATAAAATCTGATTCAGTACTAGTTGTCGGCAGTCGATGGTCTACACCATGTGTCATGTCATAGTAACATGCCGTTCTATGCTGTGGACCGTTCTGAGTATTGTCGTTGCCTTTGGAGAACTTATAGCTTTTATGAGTGAGGACTGGCTCATTGGCAAAGTAAAAAGCACGGATATTGATAACCGGACTGGTGGTCACCATGAGCCTTATCGTCCAACGCTAGGCATATATGGACGTTGTATCAAAGTACCTACAGTCCAGTACTTCAGAAGAGACCCTCTGTGCGGTCCTTATGCAGAGCATTTCAGTGAGATAGCTAGTGGTTTCTGGCAGGCTACAGCTATCTTCCTTGCCGTGGGGATATCCATCCTATGTATCGTAGCTTTTGTCTCTGTCTTTACAATGTGCGTACAAAGTGTAATGAAAAAAAGTATATTCAATGTGTGTGGGCTGCTACAAGGAATTGCAGGTACGTAATCTATGGACATAACATTTCATGTAACCTATGTCTGCTTTATAGTTTTGGTCTACCCACTGTCTCTCCATCTATCTAGATGTACTAGAGCCGAGTGTGGTTTGGTACAGTAGTCCTTTTACCAATGAGAGGTTTCTTTCTTTCTTTTTTTTTCTCCCATCAACTTTTTTTTTTGTTTGTTTGTTTTTGGCAGTTCTTTGTCAAATATTCCCTTTTGTATTCTAATTGGTGGGGGACCTTGGTGTTTGACAGAAAGATACAATATTGATTTATTGACCTACAAGTAGAAACAATAGGTGGTCCACTAGGGGCTGTCATGTCTACCTATGGCTAGCATTTAGAAAATATGAAATTATATGTCGCAAAAGAGACCGTAAATTCACACACCTAAGGTCACGAGAGCCCTAGACAGAAGTAACCCTATGTCCACAATAGACATTCTCCTGAGTCAAGCAAGTGTGAGCGATGAAGGCTTTTGATGTTATAAGAACCTTGCGTTGTTGTCCACCTCATACAGTTCTGCTAGTGAATGGCATACAAGTCTGGACTTTGTACCTAGTATAGTACGTAGTGTTGTATCACGGAAGGTTACTTTCTATTAGCTGGATTATTACCTGCTATATCTCAAAGGTCACCTTGGCTGTTTTCACATCAGGAACTTGTCAATATTTGCACCCAGTAATCTCCGGTGTTCTTGTCAGGTTTCTCCAGAGTCTCTGTAACTGACTGACTCACTGAACGTTTACACTGTACTGTAGACAGTGGGCTTTCATGTAAGGTCGGGATACTTGGCTTCTTTACTGTCTTTCTATCCAATATCAAGGCTCAGGTGTATATGACACGACAACTTTATCTATCTATCTATCTATCTATCTATCTATCTATCTATCTATCTATCTATCTATCTATCTATCTATCTATCTATCTATCTCATATCTATCTATCTATCTCATATCTATCTATCTCATGTCTGTCTCTATCTATCTCTATATCTATCTATCTCATATCTATCTATCTCTCTCATGTCTGTCTGTCTATCTATCTATCTATCTATCTATCTCATATCTATCTATCTATCTCATATCATATCATATCTATCTCATATATCTATCTATCTCATATCTATCTATCTATCTCATATCTATCTATCTATCTCATATCTATCTATCTCATATCATATCTATCTATCTCATATCTCTATCTCATATCTATCTATCTTTTTCATATTGTATCTATTTGATATTGTATTTATCTTTTTTTGTCCTTTCTCATATATTTTTCATATCCTATCTGTATGTCTATCTTATAACTTTATCTATGTTCTATCTACTTCTAAATACTAGTGCATTTTTTTCAAGTGTATATAGGGGGGTAGAGCTCCCTTTTTGTTTTTTCACATTAGAATTTATAAACTGCACTGAGAGATCTGATGTGATGAACGCAGCACAGAGTATTATGAGAAACTGTCTTAATATTGGTTGCTGTGATCTCTTCTTATAAAGTGTAAAGACAAACATGACTGGTACACTAGACGGTTTGATCTGCAGACAGGTGCCAATGGGGCTGAGGGAAGCCAGAGGACAAGGAGGAAATTAGATTTGGTGTGGGCTCTAGCTGTTGACAGACATGTCTAAATTATAACAGTTTAGTTCTATTTTAGCTGGGTGCCTATGGAAATTCATATCGAGGACCGGAGTTCTACACATCTCTTACCACATGGCACGGTCTAATGAGATTAAGTCCACAAAGGAGCAGGATCTGACATTATCAAGCTGTGAAGAGACATAGAACAGACAGCCGCTTTGTCTCCTAAGTCATTTTCTCCTTCTAGTAACATAATTGGGGAGACTTCTGTGGTTTATGCTGCTCACATGTTGTTGACATGTCTTGTGCACTTCAGAAATTAGATCCTGAATAATTTTACATGTTAGCATTGGGTAGAGAGCATTTCCATTTTTCACAATAACCAAAAGGATTTTTTTTGTCTTATTTTTTTACCTTGGGGCATGTTTTAAGTTGGAAGCATAATTAAAATGATCAGCTATGCCAACTAAATGGCATGAGTGGTAACCTGCAGCCTGGCGTTTGATCGGCTGGCACAGAATTTAAATACTCTAGGTTTCCTCTTGCAGTATACTCTACTATAGGTTGTAAATTTTATAAGTATAGGGGAATTACTATTTATGCATATACCTTTTATACCAAAGATGAACCTGCACTTACCTACTTGCCATGGTGTCATCTCACAAGGGAGGATTGACTATAGGAAGTGTGCACATAATCTGTGGGTTGTTTGGCAGATCTCTATATAGAAAGTAATTTATATTTCTCTTGTTACATTGACATTCTGACTTTGTGTTTACAGCCAGTTATCTATTTATTTATACATTTCCAGGAGGAATAACAGAGGAATGCCCATTGTTTATTTATTTTTTGAGGAATACAGGTATTTACTAAAACTGGCATCTCAGTAGAGCTGACATGTCCTCCTTTAATAATCCCCAAAGGGGTTAATTACATGACAATCCCCAATTAGAAGGCTACCCTGGTCTTCAAATTAATCGCTGACCATGTAATACATGGTCATGCAAAGTCTGCCATAGGGAAAACCGCTCTTTGTGAGCGGCTCTTCGCTCTGGCTAATAGAGGATGGTCCTGAGCATGGGACCTTCCCCCTATGACGTCCATGTCGTAGGGAACCTAGAAAGGGGTATCACGTAGACAAAGCCCTTTAAGAAGTTCTATTCTGCATCTCTGTCCAGTAATATGGAATGTTTGATTATCCAGCACTGGTTGGGTCCATTTGATACTGATTCATAGTGGTTGGCTGCAATAGCAGTATAATGCCTCAATGTTCTATTTTGTAGTAGACCTGGTTGATTACTTTGGGCTGGTAGCATGAAGGTGGCTGAGATTGTTCAAACCTTTTAAAGGAAATTGACGTTCTATTTTTTGTTCTATAATATAGTATATATAGTGTGTTCTTCTATGCAGATTTAGATTTATAAACAATATTAACGGACAATTGCCATCAAATTACAATAAAAATTAGTAAAACGGACTTTAGGACCGTGAATAAAGGTTAATTAGCTTTTGTTGGAGCCACTAATTTGTAATTCGATCACACAATTCTACGGTCAGGATCCTGGCAGCCGCCTTCCTACTTATCTAGGTTTCTCTCACTGAGTAAACACAGCTGAGTGGTAAGATCTCCCATGTGCGAAGCACTGAAGTGTTTTTATCCAGACCATTGTGAGACTCTTTGTAGGATTTTCCAAGTACTTCACATTCAGGTCTTGAGTAATTTTTTTTGTCCACATTTCACTTTATGGAAACCGTTTGTCCTTTGTATTCCTATGATCCAGCAGAAACAGAATCTGGAAAGGTTTACATTGGACTGATTTATG
The DNA here is from genome assembly GCF_050947455.1 of Rhinoderma darwinii. Taxonomy (NCBI): domain Eukaryota; kingdom Metazoa; phylum Chordata; class Amphibia; order Anura; family Rhinodermatidae; genus Rhinoderma; species Rhinoderma darwinii. The sequence goes on along the minus strand of NC_134687.1, from coordinate 562,282,877 downwards.
TAAATTTACCAAATAAAATAATCTTGTAGATACCGGTAAATGATGAAATGTCTCACTATGGAAAATGTTCCCAGGATAACGACACATTTCTCACCATTCTAAAGTATTTTCCCTGTGGGCTACTCTGGTTTATATTTTTGTATTGACCTTCCAGTTGGCCACACATATAGTTCACTTTTTATGAATGGTCTCCTCTCACTTGTCCTCGTCATCACTTATAGCTATTGTAGATTGGATGAGGATGTGAGATTTCAGCATCTACAAACGGATGCTGCTGAGTCCTATCTAGCGGAGAAGAAATCTTATTAAAGGGGTTGTTATCTCGACAACTCCTTTCCATATGCCCTTATAGAGCATATGGATGTCATAGAGGGGGCTCCCCTCTTAGGATCCCATCTATGAGCCGGGGCAGAGACCTGCTAATAAGCAGTGGCACTTACGAACATTGGCTGTCATGAACTGCACTCCGTGAAATCATCTGTTTGCCATGGGTCTTGGGAGCCGAACCCATGAATACGGGATGCACTGTCCCTGATGTCTTATTATGAAAACCTCAACCGGGACTTTTAAAACATTTTTTACAATGCGTGTCTTCACACGATAACCTTTGCTTCAGTTCAACAATTAACAGTCCGTTTTTATTTGTTTTTTTTGCTAAACCCATAACTTGAATGCATTGATTTTGGAATTTATACACATCATGCTAAATGTTGCAGATGATGTTCAGAAGTTCATATTGACACATAACTATGCACTAAAGCAATGGTCACCACTTGACTCTACAATATATCTGATTTGATCTAATAGGCTTATAGAACTAAAATCTTGAGGCTAAAGGTACTCTTACGCCGCTGCAACAAGCGCCGATCAACGAGACAGACTTGTGACTGGAGCAAACGAGTGCTGATCAACGAGTTATGTATGGGGACGAGCGCTCGTTGCTCCAATCGCTCGTCCCCATACATTATTATCATGTCGGCAGCGCGTCTCTCAGGGAGATGTGCTTCCGACAACGAGTGTTTGCTCGTTCATCTGCTTATCGCTGCCCTGCTTACACAGGGCAATTATCGGCAACGAGTGTTCTATGAACGATCGTTTGCCCGATAATTGGCCCGTGTAAAAGGGACTTTTAGATGTACAATTCGTTTCTGAATTTGGACTAATTAAACATTGTATTGTGTGTAGTTGGCCATTCAGAAGCCAATCAAGTAAGTGAGAGTGTGGCATTGTATGGTAAGCAATTGAGCTGAGCAGAAAAGCTGAGAAATCCAACTTGCCCGATCCAACATCTTTAAAGAGGCTCTGTCACCAGATTTTGCAACCCCTATCTCCTATTGCAGCAGATAGGCGCTGCAATGTAGATTACAGTAACGTTTTTATTTTTTAAAAACGAGCATTTTTGGCCAAGTTATGACCATTTTTGTATTTATGCAAATGAGGCTTGCAGAAGTCCAACTGGGCGTGTTTAACCCCTTAACGCACCATGACGTAACTACGTCAAGGTGAGCAGTAAGTTCGCGCACCTTGACGTACAGTTACGTCAGTGCTTTGACAGTTAACCGCCGCGCGGCGCTACACCGCAGTGGCGGTTAACTGTGCAGGGTGTCTGCCCTGCATTCCTCGTTGCCGATCACTGGCCCATCGCCGCTGATATCGGCAGTTAACCCCTTAATTGCGGCGCTCGATTTTGAACGCCACAATTAAGGTGTTTAGCTCCGATCGGCAGCCCCCACGTGAAATCACCAAAATGGTACCAATGAAAATTACAGATTGTCCCGCAACAAATAAGCCCTCACGCAGCTCCAGTGGTGAAAAAATAAAAAAAGTTCCGGCTCTCAGATTATGGCGATGCAAAATGTACAGAGCGTTCCAAAAGCGGATAGGATCGGGTGCCATTTATAAGTGCGACACTGGCCACATATCTGCGGATTATTTATTTACCGCATTATTATACCCTCTTATTATGCCCCTGATGTACTCTGCCCAGCCTACATTTGCCCCCACATTATAAACTGAAATATCAGCAAAACGCCAGAGCTACTACCAAGCAAAATCTGCGCTCCAAATGGCGTCCCTCCCTTCTGAGCCCTACAGCGTACCCAAACAGCAGTTTACGTCCACCGATATGGCATCGCCATACCCGGGAGAACACTGTTAATATGTTATGTGGTATTTGTGGCACAAACTGGGCACAACATATAGTGCACTAAAATGACACATCAGTGGAAAATTGTAATTTTCACTCTGCACCATCCGCTGCGCATTAAACCCTTCACGCACCATGACTTAATAGCATGTCGTGGTGTGGGGGGTGATATATGGAGCATCTCACTCGCTGAGCCCGCGCCTTACGCTGCGGGTGTCAGCTGTGTATTACAGCTGATACCCGGGACTAACGGACAGAAACAGCGATCACGCTGTAACAGGAGCCTGTAAAAATGAAAATATACTGCAATACATTAGTATTGCAGTGTATTCTACCAGTGATCTAACGATTGCTGGTTCAAGTCTCCCAGGGGGACTAATAAAATATGTAAAAACAAAAGTAAATAGTTATTATTAGTGGAAAAAATTTAATAAATATTTAAAGTCCAAAAAGAAACCCTTTTCAAATTTTTTCTGTAAAGTAATGTAAAAAAAATTAAAAAATACACAAAATTGGTATCGCTGCGTCCGTAAAAGTCCAAGCTATTACAATATACCATTATTTAACTCACACGGTGAACGGCGTGAAAAATAAAGAATTTTAAACGGCAAAATCGCAGTTTTTTGGTCACCCTGGCTCTACCAAAAAATTTAATAAAAAGTGCTCAAAAAGTCTTATGTACCAAAAAATGGTACCAATAAAAACTACAGCTCGTCCCGCAAAAAATATGCCCTCACACCGCTCTATTGACGGAAAAATAAAAAAGTTGTGGCTCTCGGAAAGCGGGGAGGAAAAACCAAAAAGCAAAACATGAATCAGTTCGTAAAGGGTTAATTACTTTCTAATGAAAGAACATTTATGACCACGTGGGGTATAGCCGTACTGAAAAAATTCAACATTTTAGTGGAAATAATGTTGATATTAATTTCACGGCCTAATTCTAATAAATTCTGCAAAAGACGTGTGGGGCCTAAATGCTCACTATACCCCTAGATAGATTCCTTAAGTGGTGTAGTTTCCCAAATGGGGTTACTTTTGGGGGGCTTCCACTGTTTTGGTCTCTCAGGGGCTTTGCAAATTCGACATGACACCCAAAAACTATTCCAGGTAAATTTGAGCTCCAAAAGCCAAATGGTGCCCCTTCCCTTCTAAGCCCCGGTGTGAGTCCAAACAGCAGTTTATTACCACATATGGGGTATTTACGTAATCAGAAGAAATTGTTTTACAAATGTTGGGGTGCTTTTTCTCCTTTATTCCTTGTAAAAATTAAAAATGGCTACCCTTTTTCAGAAAAAAAAGTAGATTTTTACCTTTACAGACTAATTCCAATGAATTTAGCAAAACAACTGTGGGGTCAAAATGCTAACTTTACCCCTAGAAAAATTCCTTGAGGGGTGTAGCTTCCAAAATGGGGTCACTTTTGGGGGGTTTCCGCTGTTTTCATCCCTCCAGTGCATTGCAAACGCGACACGGCACTGAAAACTATTCCAGCAATATCAGAAATCCAAAATCCAAATGGTGCTCCTTCCCTTCTGAGTCCTGCTGTGGGTCCAAACAGCAATTTATTACCACATATGGGGTATTGATACAATCGGAAGAAATTGCTTTACATATGTTGGGGTGTTTTTTCTGTTTTATTCCTTGTAAAATTTTAAAATTTCTACGTTTTTTCACAAAAAAAGTAGATTTTCATCTTCACATACTAATTCAAATAAATTTAGCAAAAAAACGGTGGGTTCAAAATGCTAATTATACCCATAGATAAATTCCTTGAGTGGTATAGTTTCCAAAATGGGGTCACTTTTTGGGGGTCTTTATTGTTTTGGTACCACAAGACCTCTTCAAACCTGATATGGTGCCTATAATATATTCTAAAAAAAGGAGGCCCCAAAATCCACTAGGTGCTCCTTTGCTTCTGAGGCCTGTGTTTCAGTCCATCACGCTGTGACGTCACTCACTTCCTGCCCCAGGTCCTGCATCGTGTCGGCCACATCGGCACCAGAGGCTACAGTTGATTCTGCAGCAGCATCGGCGTTTGCAGGTAAGTCGATGTAGCTACTTTCCTGCAAACGCTGATGCTGCTGCAGAATCAACTGTAGCCTCTGGTGCCGATGTGTCCTCGCTCGTCCGACACGATGCAGGACCTGGGGCAGGAAGTGACGTCACAGCGTGATCTCTCGAGAACACGGCTGTGTCTGCACTGCCAGAAGCTGGGTGTTCTGAAGAGAAGTGGATGATACTTCTCGTCAGAACGCCCAGCTAGTAAAAGAAGTAAACACGCCCCGATGTAACACACATAATACACGCCCAGTTGGACTTTTACTTTAAACACGCCCAGTTGGACTTTTGCAAGCCTCATTTGCATAAATACAAAAATGGTCATAACTTGGCCAAAAATGCTCGTTTTTTTAAAAATAAAAACGTTACTGTAATCTACATTGCAGCGCCTATCTGCTGCAATAGCAGATAGGGGTTGCAAAATCTGGTGACAGAGCCTCTTTAACTACTGCGAGCAAAATTAAATCCTCCTTTTGTAGACACTATTAGGCAGTGTTTTCTGATAAATTTCTGTTTAGCCTACTATTATGGCAGTTGTTTACTGATTTTATCCTCACTGAAAGCCAAACCAGTGTATTGTATATAGTGCAGGAAAAGATTGTTATTTATTAAGAAGGCTTTACATAAATATGCATACAATTCTGATAATAGTGATTGTGTCTTATGTCTAGCGCGTACACATTCCTGTGAGGATAGTCCAAATATTATTTTTTTGCTTTAAATATAATTATTATTTTATGACCACACAACATTTAACATGATACATACACTACCGTTCAAAAGTTTGGGGTCACCCAGACAATTTTGTGTTTTCCATGAAAACTCACACTTATATATATCAAATGAGTTGCAAAATAACTAGAAAATATAGTCAAGACATTGACAAGGTTAGAAATAATGATTTTTATTTGAAATAATTTTTATCCTTCAAACTTTGCTTTCGTCAAAGAATGCTCCATTTGCAGCAATTACAGCATTGCAGACCTTTGGCATTCTAGCTGTTAATTTGCTGAGGTAATCGGGAGAAATTTCTCCCCATGCTTCCAGAAGCCCCTCCCACAAGTTGGATTGGCTTGATGGGCACTTCTTGCGTACCATACGGTCAAGCTGCTCCCACAACAGCTCTATGGGGTTGAGATCTGGTGACTGCGCTGGCCACTCCATTACAGATAGAATACCAGCTGCCTGCTTCTTCCCTAAATAGTTCTTGCATAATTTGGAGGTGTGCTTTGGGTCATTGTCCTGTTGTAGGATGAAATTGGCTCCAATCAAGCGCTGTCCACAGGGTATGGCATGGCGTTGCAAAATGGAGTGATGGCCTTCCTTATTCAAAATCTCTTTTACCTTGTACAAATCTCCCACTTTACCAGCACCAAAGCAACCCCAGAACATCACATTACCTCCACCATGCTTGACAGATGGAGTCAGGCACTCTTCCAGCATCTTTTCAGTTGTTCTGCGTCTCACAAATGTTCTTCTGTGTGATCCAAACACCTCAAACTTCGATTCATCTGTCCATAACACTTTTTTTCCAATCTTCCTCTGTCCAATGTCTGTGTGCTTTTGCCCATATTAATATTTTCCTTTTATTAGCCAGTCTCAGATATGGCTTTTTCTTTGCCACTCTGCCCTGAAGGCCAGCATCCCGGAGTCACCTCTTCACTGTAGACGTTGACACTGGCGTTTTGCGGGTACTATTTAATGAAGCTGCCAGTTGAGGACCTGTGAGGCGTCTATTTCTCAAACTAGAGACTCTAATGTACTTGTCTTGTTGCTCAGTTGTGCAGCGGGGCCTCCCACTTCTCTTTCTACTCTGGTTAGAGCCTGTTTGTGCTATCCTCTGAAGGGAGTATTACACACCGTTGTAGGAAATCTTCAGTTTCTTGGCAATTTCTCGCATGGAATAGCCTTCATTTCTAAGAACAAGAATAGACTGTCGAGTTTCACATGAAAGCTCTCTTTTTCTAGCCATTTTGAGAGTTTAATCGAACCCACAAATGTAATGCTCCAGATTCTCAACTAGCTCAAAGGAAGGTCAGTTTTATAGCTCCTCTAAACAGCAAAACTGTTTACAGCGGTGCTAACATAATTGCACAAGGGTTTTCAAGTGTTTTCTAATCATCCATTAGCCTTCTAACACAGTTAGCAAACACAATGTACCATTAGAACACTGGAGTGATGGTTGCTGGAAATGGGCCTCTATACACCTATGTAGATATTGCATTAAAAACCAGACGTTTGCAGCTAGAATAGTCATTTAGCACATTAACAATGTATAGAGTGTATTTCTGATTAATTTAATGTTATCTTAAATTCAATGGATTTGTCATTATATCTCGCCACCAGGTTCTCTATTTATATGAGATTATTTACTTCTGTGACCCGTTCTTTTAGGAATGGAGCCTACGATAGTCCAAAGTAGATAACCTAAATCAGTTGACCTTTTCAAATTATTGTAAAATCATTGCAAGCAAATTCTATTACTTGTTGGTCTTTAAAGAATCTCTGTCACCACATTATAAGTGGCCTATCTTGTACATGATGTGATCGGCGCTGTAATGTAGATTACAGCAGTGTTTTTTTATTTAGAAAAACAATCATTTTTGACGGAGTTATGACCTATATTAGCTTTATGCTAATGAGTTTCTTAATAGACAACCGGGCACTTATAATCTGGTGACAGAGCCCCTTTAAAGGGAACTCCTACGTATGTCTATTAAACCGTGGATCAAGCAATCGCTTCCCAGCGTCACATGGAAATACCAATATTTTGCCCCTTAAACTCTTGTAATTCTGCATCGTCTGAATAATCTTATTGCAGACTCATATGCTTTATTGCAGTGTGTGAAGCCACCCTTCGCTCTTGCAACATGTTTAGCCATATGCAATGTTAGAACTAACCATAACCTAGAATTTCCCATCTGCTTATATAGCACCCATGTATTGACAGTACTACATATCTGGACGGGTGCTGTTTCTGAAATATTTTTTCCCTAATATATGACATTAAGGTATGTTCTGCCATCCTACATATACATTAGATTGTCTGAGGATCCTGCCAATGGCATATTCATGTTTATAGGCCACTCAATCTGTAAAGACAATTGTCAGGACAAGTATCTCCTTGTGGGACCTAATGAACTTGACATAAAGGATAAAGGTTCTTCTACATTTTGTGTTTTTTTTTTTTTTGGGGGGGGCTATGACTCTGGATAAATGTAGGTTAAAGTAGCATAAATTGTACTAAAATGTGAGAAATGTAATAAAACCTAGACATGCAGGGTGTAACTTATTGTATATTATGGGTATGTTTGCATGCTGTTACATAGTTTGTAGACATTTAGCCCTAACCATAATCACTGCGTTCTCTCTGTCGGAAAGGATATAGTTGGTAATCCATCAGGCATGACTCAAGATAATTTCCTTATGCTGGTAAAAGTTTCTAGGTTTCCCATATTTTGAAAAACTTCCGTAAAATATCTGACCTCTGGGCACAGAAGAAACCATGAATTCATCAGTTGCAGGATCTAACTTGCACCCTGACGCATTTCTATGAAGCCTTCACAGATGTATCAGTGACGTAGGTACAAAATAAACATGATAAGAGCCAACATTCTTCCCAGTTGAGGTTTTTAAGAAAAAGAATTCAGGTTGCCAACAACATAATCAGGTTGTCATTTTCTATATATTTGCTCCAAGTCACATATGCAATGAATGATCCAGCCTGATTTAATGCAATGTCTTAATTAAAAAAGAAGCCCTAAGTATATAAGAAAAATCAATGCCATTTAATTTATAAGAATTTCCAAATTCATAAATTTAAATTAACTTGTCTGTATCATATAAGGAGCCTACTTGTTAAAGAGGCTCTGTCACCAGATTTTGCAACCCCTATCTGCTATTGCAGCAGATAGGCGCTGCAATGTAGATTACAGTAACGTTTTTATTTTTAAAAAACGAGCATTTTTGCCAAAGTTATGACCATTTTCGTATTTATGCAAATGAGGCTTGCAAAAGTACAACTGGGCGTGTTGAAAAGTAAAAGTACAAGTGGGCGTGTATTATGTGCGTACATCGGGGTGTGTTTACTACTTTTACTAGCTGGGCGTTGTGTATAGAAGTATCATCCACTTCTCTTCAGAACGCCCAGCTTCTGGCAGCGCAGACACAGCGTGTTCTCCAGAGATCACGCTGTGTCGTCACTCACAGGTCCTGCATTGTGTCGGACGAGCGAGGACACATCGGCACCAGAGGCTACAGATGATTCTGCAGCAGCATCGGCGTTTGCAGGTAAATCGATGTAGCTACTTACCTGCAAATGCTGATGCTGCTGCAGAATCAACTGTAGCCTCTGGTGCCGACACGATGCAGGACCTGTGAGTGACGTCACAGATCTGCACTGCCAGAAGCTGGGCGTTCTGAAGAGAAGTGGCTGATACTTCTCATCAGAACGCCCAGCTAGTAAAAGTAGTAAACAAGCCCAGATGTACACACATAATACACGCCCAGTTGTACTTTTACTTTTCAACACGCCCAGTTGTACTTTTGCAAGCCTCATTTGCATAAATACAAAAATGGTCATAACTTGGCCAAAAATGCTCGTTTTTTAAAAATAAAAACGTTACTGTAATCTACATTGCAGCGCCGATCTGCTGCAATAGCAGATAGGGGTTGCAAAATCTGGTGACAGAGCCTCTTTAAGCATATCAAGAATGATGCCCAATTGATTTTGGTTTAAAGTTTGACATTTTGAAACATTTTATCAACCCAAGTGCCACCACTGACTAGTATGCAAATTAGGACAACAATCTTTTTCTATCGGGTGTAGCTTCCCTACAAGTCCATGTCAGACCCACAGAAGCGCCTTGATACATGCCAAAATCCCCTCCAAAGGAAGAGAACACCATTCGTAGACAGCTGTTTCTGGGTTTTTGTCTCACCTCCGTACAGAGCAGCGTGCTGGCTGGGTGAGGGGCCTTTCCGCTGACTAGATGACCTGTCAAATATTTAATAAAATGGAATTGGGTCCCAAGTGGCTACATTTATATTTATAAGTAAAGTACTTGTACCCCTTTACAAATATCCAACACATACATTTGTTATTGGTTTATTCAGCCTTACTTCTCCATCCTACTATTAAAGGGGTTTTACCATCAGGGACATTTATGACATATCCACAGGTTATACCATAAATGTCAGATGCAGGTCCCACCTCTGGGTCCTGCACATATCTCTAGAATGGGGCCCGTAAACCTCACTTTACTTTTTTCTGCTCCCTCTGCCTCGCCGGCCACTTTCTGACTATATGGTCGGGAGTTCCAAAAACAGCATAGCTCACTGAGCTACGCTGGTTCCGTAACTCCCATAGTAGAGTATGGCAGTTGCGGAAGCAGCGTAGCCACCACAGGGAAAATAAGGCATTACATGGTGCCCATTAAATTTTATGGGCAGTCCATCCATATAAAATGTTGCCGCTCTCCCCACTGGCTGATAGATGGAGGTCCTGAATGAGCGATCCCCTTTATAAGCTCAGAATTCCTTTTTATAGGGTATTTGAAAATATACTTTTTTTTTCCCTCTACCACACAAACCCTTTAAAGAGGACGTCATGTCACCAGAAATGTTAATCTGCTGCCTTACCTGCATTGCTCCCTCACCACCGCCCCCGATTCCAGCGCTGTTTATTTTGTGTTTTGTATGTGCCTCGGTTCCTCTGCGATCCATCTCTGCATTCAGCCCGTTTTTGTTGGCGTCTGATATGCTAATTTATAAGTAAATTGAAAACTGGTCGGTTTCACCGCTCATCGTCAATGGTCCGTCAACCTAAACGCTCTGACAGAATGTAGGGGGAATGGAGGTGTATTGCAGAGGAACCAAGGCACCTACAAACATGAAATAAACGGTGCTGGAATCGTGGGGACGAGAGTACTGCAGGTATGGTAGCAGATTAACATTTTTGGGGACGTGACAAGTCCGCTTTGAGCCAAAGGAGCATGCTGATTCTAACTTGCAGGTCTTCTTTTGCCTACTAGACTGTCTGCTGCAACTGACAACATAAAGCAGGGAACACATTCAGCAGAGTGGTGAAGGCAAGTGTTGCTCATACTGTAGAGATGAGTCTGCTTTAACACGGGGGGGGGGGGGGGTTTGCGTATAAGCAGGATAGCTATGTTTGCTATAGGACAAGCCACATGAAGGCAGATGTTTCACATAGCTTGTGGTTTCCCTGTTATCGCTCCTAGAGTATTTTTACAAGACTTTGCAGTAAACGTTCCTTTTACTTTGACAGTTGCGTTTATGAGTTTTATTTTACCTTGCAGCGCTCTGTTGCGTGTTGAGAGCTCAATGTAAGTGTGACTATAAAGAATAGAGCTGGCTATGCTGTTCTTGCGTTGCTGGACAAACATCCATTCATGCGCCCATTAAGTAATTTGAGCACGGGGTTTCTGGGAATACAAAAAGGATCAAAGAATGTGAACTATCACAAGGTCAGAATGCAATTTCTCATGTACCTTTTGACCTTTTTAAAGGGCTTCTATACTTCTTCTTTTATTATCTGAGCACAAATTACTACCCTATATACTGTTAGGCATTGTTTGTTTACATGTGCTCCCTCATGCTGATCCAAACAGGCGTTGTGTAAGGACAATATGTTCTTTATTTTCCGTGCACATATCATAAGCTGCAGGGGTGGACAAATTACAATAAACCCTGAAAGGGGTTGTGTCATCAAGACCATCCTTTCCATATGCCCCATCAGCGCATATGGACATCAAAAAGGGGCTCCCTGGCTCAGGAGTCCCCCTATTAGTCAGAGCTGCAAACAGAGAGTCTTCCGCTCTCGTAGGCCTATAAGTTTATATTTTAAGTGGATGGGCCAGCTTTAATCTGAAAAGAAGGGTTGTCTTAATAAGACAACGCCTTTAAGTGCCAGGTAGACCACTCCAGGAGCCAGTTTGATTGGTTTTTCACCATGGACACCAATCCAAAACGATAGGGGCCAGAAGCAAATATCTAGTCATATTGGCTAACTGGCAGTCAAATAAAGACATTTTCAGTACTTCCAAATCCTTGTAAAATCCAAAATGTTTTTTGAGACCATTTTTAAATTTTAAAAACAAAAACTTTACAGCTCAAAAAGAACATTCACTTCAAGTATTGCTGACGCGTTTCGGACCAAGGTCCTTAGTTATAGTGCACAGATATGTAGACTCATTGGCTAACTGGCTCTTGGGGTGTGTCCTGGTAAGCTGTATTATTGTATAGGAAGCATAAGTGAAGTTTAGTATTTTTTCACTTCATGTAGTTTTTACATTAGGATATCATTAGAATTCTATATACATGTAATGTAAACTAACGAGGAGGGATCCAAACTTCCTGTGAAGGGTGTTAATGCTGTGTATTAATTATGCACAGAGGATTGCTAGAATGAATACAATTGTAGCAAAAAAACAGCTGTATGTAGGACCAGGTTTAAAGGACTTCTACATAATTAAAAAAAACATGGCTGCTTTCTTCCAAAAACAGTGCCACACCTGTCCACAGTTTGTGTAAGTTAATGCAACGGAGCCTCACTCACTTTAGTAGGGCTGAAATGCAATACCGTACACAACACATGGACAGGTGTGGCACTGTTTCTGGAAGAAAGACATGTTTTTCTAATTATGTACAACCCCTTTAACCAGCTATCTTCTGGATGCCATTATTGGGATAATCCTATTGGTGTGACCTAGGTTCACATTCGTTGTGTTTCACGGTCATATGCTGTTCTATCAGGCCACATGTCCGTAAATACTTTATGCTGGTGTGTGGCCTGTGTAATGCTGGCTTATCCCACTCCTAGTATGCCTGTTAAACCCATACAGAAAACTTTGTGCGTTCCCTTTGTGTGCGATCAGTTTACACAGAACTGTATGATTTCACCTCGCTGAACAAGTTTATTAATGTCACATGAGTAATGCAATTATCTTTTGTTTGTCTAGGTGTATTTTATGGTGTTAGCTGATATAAACCATGGCCACCCACCAACGCAGTCAGGTTTCCCAAGCTATGAGGTTTAAGACTTTACTTGATTTAATCTCTCTCTTTGTTTTGCGGCATGTCCATGCTGAGCCATGTTATAACACATAGGGGATCTAGATAAGAAATGCTTGGCTTTAACGTTTTTGTGTGTTTGGGACATTTATGTTTATTTATATTTGGGAGTCCTTGTTATTCTGATAAGAGAAAGTAAATCTTCCCCGGCTCCATAACATATCCTATGGTGCCTTAATATGGTTGCTCTACTCTATTTGTCAATGCCAGCCATCTGTTCATCGTCCTCTTCAGCATTTGGGCATACAGGCAACATTGATCTGGGTATTTCTTACCAGCAAGCAGTTGCCCAAGCAGCACAGACATCTAGGCCTCATGCCCACTTCATTTTTTTTCATCAGGGTGCTATCTGTTTTAACTATTAGCACCCTGACACATTCATTACAATTGGGCCATGCACACTTCCGTTGTTTTAACAGCACCGTGCGGCCGTTCCATCAAAAAATAGGAGAGGTCCTACTCCTGTCCATTTTTGACAGAACAGTCTCTGCCTTTTCATTGATTTGGTCCATCAAACAACAGATTGCACACGGAAGCCATCCGCGTGCGGTCCGTGTTTCACAGAGCCGTCATTAGCGGCCGTAGAACGGCCGATGGATACGTGCATGCAGCCTTACTGGGTGACCTGTCATTGTTGAGAATATAAGGTACTGGAACTTATAGGAGTATAAGGCTATGTTCACACGGCCTATTTACGGACGTAATTCGGGCGTTTTTGCCCCGAATTACGTCTGAAAATAGCGCCTCAATAGCGCTGACAAACATCTGCCCATTGAAAGCAATGGGCAGACGTTTGTCTGTTCACACGAGGCGTATATTTACGCGCCGCTGTCAAATGACGGCGCGTAACTAGACGCCCGCGTCAAAGAAGTGACCTGTCACTTCTTTGGCCGTAATTGGAGCCGTTATTCATTCACTCCAATGAATAGCAGCGCCAATTACGGCCGTAATTGACGCGGCGTTCAAGCGCCTGCACATGCCGGTACGGCTGAAATTACGGGGATGTTTTTAGGCTGAAACATCCCCGTAATTTCAGCCGTTACGGACGCCCTCGTGTGAACATACCCTAAGACCTATATGCAATGACTCATGCCTCAATATCTGAGTGGGAAATTATCCCCCGTGGACAAGTATTCGCCCCTGTGGACCAATTATGAAGACTTTATCATTATCATAGTATAAAATTAGCCATACACATGAGAAGGCTGTTGACAGAGTGCTCATTCAGCTCAGCTGACAGCCATTTCTCCTGATTCCAACATAAACATGCACGTTTGGTCCGGCCGAGCGTGCATGTTTATTTTAGTGGCTTGTCTCTAATGGGAACAAAGGATCTGGCATGTTGAAAACAAACATGCCGGATTCCTCTTTCGCCTGGCAACTGCCGAAAGGGTACAGTAGGGAGGCCCCTATACACATGAGATCTTTGGCCAATTAACTCACGTGATCGGCTGTTCTCCTCAATCCATCATCAAGGGACCTAAAAAAATAGATTTAAAAAAAAAAAAAGGCCAGTTTGGCTATATATGGGTTAGTGAAATGTCTTTAACCATTTAATAAAACTGATCTCAATCGACTGCCATGTCCATGGCCACCTTGGAACACGTGAGGAACCTTATTCAGTATTTACAACTCAAATTCTTTGGGGATGGTCATCCAAATAGATGCGGTGAGGTAAACTTGATAGGGGCACATGATAGTTAATGTTTTCTAAATTATTCTCTATTATATAGATATACTATATATACAACGTATGAAAAACAGACAAAAACTAATGTAGTAGCCAAAGATCACGTCTGGAGCCAATTTGACTTGATTATTCGTCCACTAATTATAACTTTTACAGACCTCGATAGAAAAGAACCTAATAAGTAAGGCAATAGAGGCAAGTTTGTAGGTTCATGGGCTACCTGGATCCTAAGATTTTTTTAATTGTGGCATTTGGCACAGAACCAAGATAGTCTATCTATGAAGCACAATACAAGCTATTCTACAGGCTGTATGGGTTATGGATGGCAGTAACTCTGATCTATGATAATCTAGAATTCTACATATGGTTATAGCAAACCTGATATAATATAGATCTATAGATTTAAAATTTGATCCCATTTAACAAATCCTGATGTTTGAATAGATTTAAGTGGTCTCTTAGAGCGATGGTGAAATCTTATCCTATAAGACACGGAGCCTGTATTCCTATAATTGCTGCATCTGCATTAAAGATGCTATAAAGAAATGTGCTGACTAGTAAAGCGCAGCTGGGATTAGAACATCGCTGCAAAAACTTTCAAAGAAGATTACAGGGAGGATGCTGGATAATATGTATACAGTACTCTGTGATTGCCCTTATGTTCACTTTAGTTTATGCTATAGTTATATACTATTCACTTTTTTCTTTAGGATTTTTTCTTAAAGATTTTTACATGCAATACCAGAGACTTAATCACTGAATGATCTCTTACCTGCATAGCCGATATTACTAAAATAACCAACTTGAGGGATGTATCCAGTTCTATAGCTGCCCATACACTACGCTGGGTTTGGCGAATGGCTGATTAGCCACATACTACACTTTTATGGGCCAGTATTTTTTACCTGCATTGAATGTGAGGTTGTAAAATGTGAATTGGTACAGAAAGATGGAAAGCTCTTCTGTTCAATGAAGGCCTCTGAACGTATGTGTCCTAATTGTCCATGTAAATATCAAATCCATCTCCGATCTAGAAGTTCATCCCTAGCTTCAAACAACCAGGTATTCCAGATACCATCATAAACATATAAAATGTGGTGATCTATTCTCTTGGCTGCTTTCCATGTGGCTTCATCTTCTTATATATAGGAACCTTTTCTTGCACGAGAGATGGTGTAGAACGAATTCTTTATCTGCCAACTAAAAATGTGAAAGTGTCTGATGGCATTCCTAAGGCTACGTTCACATTTTGCGGTCAAACGTGTCTTTTCATGACGCAAACAATCGTGTTACAAAAGTTAGATATCTGAAAACCTCAGATATGTTGGATCTTTTTGCTCCTAGGCAATGCTTGAAAGGTCGTTCATGCCAAATGACAGGTGTACCCCTCCCCCATCAATAGGAGACCAGGCGACAGATCAAGGCAGAGCTTACGGTCTCATACTCACGGCAAATCCACGTACATAGACTCTGTTCAGCAGTACATCGAGTATCTAAATGTCCATATTACAGACCCTTTGGCACTGGTGTACCGCCATATAGTACATTTGTAGAGCATTCTATTAAGCAATGCTTCTAGTGGGGGAAATACTGTAATATGGCATGCAGTGCCCATATCCAGCTATGGGCATATCACAAAACCTTACAACACGGATCCGTTATATAGCTGTGTACATGAGTACTTGGGCTTTGTTTTTGCTAGTATTGTGGCTTTTGTTTTTACAGGAGCCATGACTGATCTATTCTTGAGCATATTCTGATGGATCCCGTTGGCTGATAATGGGTCCATCAGTTTTCCATTCTTTTTACAGGATAGGATACTGCATATGCTGTGCTATTCTGGCCATCAAAGAACATCCTTTTTCCAGATCACTAAACAAAAAGTACTTTGTCAAGAAATGAGTATGCTTCTTCACTGTATTTTATGATATTGCGCCCACAAATGGCACATAGAGAGGGGTAACTGGAGCCTCCCAATTGTTCAGTGTTTATTAAAGGTCACATTTCAGAGGAGATTATTCATTATTGGAAGTCTTCCCAATGACATCTGGTCTTGTGGAGAGAATTGCATGGGGATCTGTGACTAATAAAGGTTACTGACAGTGTAACAAAAGCAGTTTCACTTACATTCTGCATCCCTGGTAGGTCAGGAGACTAAGGCTGTGTTCACACTGAGTTTTTTGCAGGAGGAAAATTCCTCCTGCAAAAACTGCTCCAGTAGGTTTTTGCACAGTGGTTTGACAAAAACTCATCAAAACACTCGTCGAGGGTTTTTTTTCCTCTTTCTGACTCATTGAAATGGGGTTTTGGAGGCGGAAACCGCCTCAAGATGGGTCATGTTGCTTTTTTTTACCACGACAAGTTTTTTTTTACTCGTGGTAAAAAAACTCGTCTGCCTCCAATTGAAATCAATGGGAGGCATTTTCGGGCGGTTTTTGAGGAGTTTTTTGGCACGGTTTCTGCCCCAAAAAAACTCGTCAAAAAACTCAGTGTGAACAGGGCCTTTATGCTTCTAAAAAAACAAATCTTGCTCAGGTACTGGCACGTGTACAAGCACATTTCAGGGGTTTTACCTAAACACTGGTCATCCCTGATATTTATGTATATTTGTTGTTTTTTTTTTGAGGAAGGACACTGCTCTCTCTTGGATTTCTTCCGATCTCCCTGACTGCTTGTTCAGTGTATCATTTGCTGGTTCTACTTCTCTTCCCCTTGCTATCGGAGTTTCTCAGGGATCAGTCCTAGATCCACTCCTCTTCTCTCTACAGCCCTGGCCAAAAGTTCTGAGACTGACACAAATTTTTGTTTTCTCAAAGTTTGCTGCTTGTTTTTATAGCGGCAATTTGCATTAATTCTAGAATGTTATTGAGTGATCAGATTAATTGCAAATTCGTTCCTTGCCATGAAAATTAACGTAATCACAAAAAACAAAATTTCCACTGCATTTCAGCCCTGCCAGAAAATTACCTGCTAACATTTCAGTGGATTTTCACGTTCGCTCAGTGTTAACAAGGACAAGGCAGCTGATTTCACTGTCATTCTGATGGAATTATAAGCGCAGACTGGTTGCTTTAAAAGGGGGATGGCGCTTGAAATCATGGTCGTCTTCTGTTAACCATGGTTCCCTCCTAGAAAACACGTACAGTCATCATTGCTTTGCATCAAACGGGTTTTATAGGCAAGGTCATTGCTGCTTCTAAGATTGCCCCTAAATCAATCATTTATTGGATCATTAAGAACTTCAAGGAGAGAGGTGAAAAAGGCATCAGGGCACCCAAGAAAGTACAGCAAGTACCAGGACAGTCTCCTAAAGAGGCTTCAGGGCAGGGCAGAGCTTGCTCAGGAATGACAGCAGGCAGGTGTCAGTGCATCTGCACACACACACTAAGGTGAAGGGCTTTTGGAGGCTGGCCTGGTGTCAAAAAGGGCAGCAAGGAAGCCTTTTTTTCTCCAAGAAAAACATCAGACTGACAGGGATTGGACTGCAGAGGACTTTTAAAGTTATTTTCTCTGATGAAGTCCCCTTCAGACTGTTTGGGACATCCGGAAGAATGATTGTCCGTAGAAGAAAGGTGAGCACTACCATGAGTCCTGTGTCATGGCAGCAGTAAAGCATCCGGAGACCATTCATGTGTGGGGTTGCTTTTCATTCAAGGGAGTCGGCTCACTCATAGTTTTGCCTAAGAACACTACACTTCCATGAATAAAGAATGGTATCTAAACATCCTCCCATGATGTCCTCTACACTGATGTCATGGGAAGAGGTATATAATTGGGTGACATCACCCCTGCTCTAATACAAAACACCAGTGATAGTCTGTCCGCTGTCTCTAACATCATGTCCTCTCTCTATCTGAAACTGAATCTTTCTAAAATTGAGCTCCTTGTGTTCCCACCATCTACTAACCCACCTAAACCAGATTTCTCCACTGCACCCAGTGTGTGTGTGGCACTACCAAAACTCCTAAGCAGCACGCCCGCTGTCTCGGGGTTATTTTTTTGACTCCGATCTTTACTTCACACATTCAACCACTCTCTCGCTCCTGTCACTTTCTCCTCAAAAACCTCTCCAGAATCCGCCCTTTTCTTACACTTGAAACTGCCAAAACTCTCATTGTCTCTCTGATTCACTCTCGTCTTGACTACTGTAACTCATTACTAGTCGGTCTTCTCCTCACTAAACTCTCCCCTCACCAATCTATCCTGAAAACAGCAGCCGGGCCCATCTTTCTGAACAACCACTATACCAATGTCTCTGCCCATGTCCCATGCACTCCACTTTGCCGTTTACATGGTCGGGAGATTATATACAATATAAAGCAAGCTTTTTCAGGGGGGATCTTAAGTAATCATTTACTGTCCATTCTCTCATCTTATAGATTATACCAGTCTATGTTATAATCGAACAGCAGACTAGATTTTGGTTTTGTAAGTCTGGTGCCAAAAAAGTCAAAACCGTTTTTGCTATTTAATCTGACGTGCAGCCAATGTAATGGGATTTTTAGGCTTGTGAGTATTCAGCTGTACGGTAATAATATTATACGCAGACGTAGTCTAGTGTTATCTTTTAATAAATTAGAAAATACTTGCAGGAACCTTAGATTTCTTAAGAAGCTGAACCATGTCTATGAAATTTGTATATATTTCCTTCACACATGTATACATTGCTGCAAGTTTGATTTTACAGTATGACTGAAGACCATGTAATCGCTGTGTGCGTTAGATTGGAAGAAAGCCAACTATGTGTCATAAGTACAGTTGAGTGTTTGTCTCTGTTCCACCCCCAGCTGAGCGTGTCAACCAACCGAGAGGTCAGGGATTAGAGCAACGGTCTTGGTTCCATTTGGGGGAAAAAATACTAATCCAGTGAATGTTGTCTTTTTGTACAGAACGGCAAATACCTAACTCAATATTACTGCAAAATTAAATGTATTTGCATTTCTATGTTCGATTTATTATGTTAGACGGAAAATAATTATAGTATAGTGTTAAACTATGGTGTTAAAATACCAAATTTACTCTGCAGAGGTCACTGTTGCAGGCAATTTATTTAAAGGGGCACCTTCCAAATTGTCTGGAATCCTCCTAGTGGCCAAAGTTGAATTCCCGCACAGGTACATCTGTAGCTTCATGTGTGATCCTACCAGTGATGCTGAAATACTTTCCTTCTTATGTAGGTGCAAATATACCTGTGCAGAACATTTCCATGGTTTTCAAATTTGCTTAATTCGGCCACTAGGGACTTCTGGATTAAAAATATGGTAGCATGTGCGTATTAATTTGGTTGTAGTAATTTTATAATGTAGGTGGTTATTTTTCCCAACATTAATTGTTTCTTTACGCTTTTATTTTTATTTTTTTATCCTAGGTCTTTTTCTTATACTTGGCCTAATCTTATACCCTGCTGGATGGGGCTCTCAGAAGGTGATCGGTTACTGTGGACATTATGCCTCTGCATACAAACTTGGGGAGTGTTCCTTGGGGTGGGCTTTCTACACCGCCATTGGAGGCACCGTCCTTACCTTCATCTGCGCCGTCTTCTCTGCACAGGCAGAAATTGCCACCTCTAGTGACAAAGTTCAGGAAGAAATAGAAGAGGGGAAGAACCTTATATGTCTGCTTTAATAAGCAAAGACTGAATGGCCATCAAACACTTTAAAGACTTTATAAAGGGATCATCATGTTTACACGGCCCTCTTTGTGCATGATTGGATGATACACACTCACGTACTGTCATGCTCAGGCTTCTTCCTTCTCCATCAAGTGGAAAGGGGTCCTAAACCAGGAGATGGGACCAGAGAGGTGACTTGTAGTGCTCCGCATGTGGAAATGAAGTGCAAAGATTTGTGTATAGTACTTGCCAATGTTCTCATCCTTCAGCTTCCAAAAGGTCACTTTAAAACTGTATTTTCTCCTTTGCATATCGGAAAGCTAACCGTGTATTTTTGGACATAGTAGTTTTTTTTTTCTAATTTCCAGTTTTTCTCATTTGAAGCCACTGCTTGTTAAAATTGTGTGCCACTAATCTTGGTGATTGTAAACTGGAAAATGTAACTTTTTCTCATGTGGTTCTTTATGTGGTGCAAATGAATGTTTTAGATAAATATAAGATTAATATTTTGTAGGTATGGAGAGAACCACTGCATTAAAAATGGGAATGCTTTGGATGCAGACATTTGAATAGACTTTTAAAGGGGTCCTAATAATCATTGGGTTAATGACAGCACCCGAATGGATAAAGTCCTTCTCCGAAACATGCCGTTACACCCAGCAGATATGTCATTGTGAGGGCTGAGCCACTTCCGTGTATATCACTAAATCAATTGATGCATTGTAGGTTTTTTGTCAAAATTGCCAATCCTGTAGTTCCAGCCATGACAGCTGCAGCATGCCCGTGTGGTCTAGTTTTAGTGAAATGGCCATAATGTGCTGCGGGGAACTCGCACAGATCCTGTTCTGGAGATTTGGCCTTAAATAAAAACACCTTTAGACTCTAATGAATGTACTAACATTATACATGTATACAACTTAAGCTATAAAAACCGCACAGCGTTGACCTATGGCAACAGCCAGTAATAGACTCCGCAAACTATTATCACTGTCTAGAGTTACATGGTTCATTTGCTGAGGGTCCTAAACTCAAACTTCATAATTATCATTTAAAGTATTGTTTATGCTGGGACCAAATATTTGGTGCTTTATATTTCCTATAACTGCCCGTTATTTATACTAGATTTGAGAAATGACTATAAATAGGGCTTTGGCTCATTATGTCTCTTCAAAAAGTTGGTTACTACAAGACTGATGTTTTGGTGCTCAAAAGCTATATAGCAATGCACATAGTGATATATTGTCTGGCCTACAAGTTCACTAAAATATGTTGACCACGATCGGCACATTGACATACATACATACATACATACATACATACATACATACATACATACAGGAATTCTTTACAGTGTTTTTTAGGTGCACCTCCCATTCATTTATTTTTATTATAGAGTGGTTTTTGGGGATGCACTATACTCCCTATACTATCTTTTAGAATAAGTATCTGTTCCTATTGTTCTGAGCTCCTTCTCCATAGACACAGTAGACAGTATGGTTGTTAGACCACTGATTATTCAGTGATCCTCCTTGATTTTTGGTTTCTCTATTATATTCAATATGTAAAGCCATAACGAAAATGGAGAGTTCTGATGAACAGGGAATGTCTTAGACTTTGCTCCCAGTTTACCCTAGTAGTATATGAGTCTGTTCTCTCTTCTATTTATTAAAAAAAACAACTTTCCTTTGGACACGTATTCCTTCTCTAGAGTTCCATTCACGTTTAAAAAAACAAAAAGCAGAAGAGTGAACACACCTATATAACTACTAAATTACAATAAAATACTAATTCATAAGGAATTTAATAGAAAAAGAAAATCCTATGAAACGCCTCTTTTATCTTGTAAAATGTCAGGAAAATGTTCATCATTTGGCATACTTAGAAGCACTTCAAAAAAGCTTTAGCTACAAACAAGCCACGAGAGCCCTGTCTGACAGACGGTTCATTACGGCATATTAGGTGAGATACCCGACAATCGGGGTGTTGAGGTTTAGGAATAGGCAAAAGAACCTGATGATAAAGTGAACAGTTTTCTAGTATTTAAGGCCGACCTTTTTACCATGGTGGAACCACTTCAGAACATTGTCCCATCCTAAGGAACCCATACTATCCTGCACACATCAAACCTCACTGCCTGCATGACACACACTTCCCATAGTCTCTTCTATACTGATATATAATATTGGGACAAATTTACCATAAAATGTGTTCCAGTTCTCTCAGCATTATCAGAGATAGTCGAAGTGAGGGCAGAAAACACTCTTTTTTTTATTGTTCTTCTGCTTATTCACTGTTGAGCTTTCTGCCAAGAATTCCCTGACAGGATTTTTATGCAACCCTGGTTGGGAAACACATATTTAGTGTTACTTTCTCCATTATTATGAAGCAAAATAATGACAATCTTCATAATTGTATGCGACCAAACCATTATCCACCTCACTGTCCTTTATTCCCGAGATTCATGTCATTTTAATGAATAGATTAAATCAATAATTTTTAGGTTCTCATAAGAATTATGCAAATCCAAGCTTTGATGTAGGTTCTGCCTTTTTTGAAAGAAAACTAGTGGAGACATAACTGCAAACCGAATAAAAAAAACATATACATACTAACCTATCAATTATGGATAATGGAAGGCTATGAGTTACAAAACTTTACCTACACTATAATCTGTAATGTGCCAACTCTAGTAGATGCTTAACACCTCCAAGTATCTCATGTTTCAGCGTTACTACAAACCAAAGCACAACTAAGACCGCATGCACCTCATAATACGGCATCAAATGGAGCATACAACGATTTCGTTTCGGATTCATCCAGAATTTGACAGAAAAAACCTCCGTTGCCCTCTAGGTATATGAAGGTACAGTATGGCCTCATAGACTTCTATGGGTATTGTATTGTAGCTCCGTACAACTCGCAGGTTGAACAGCGCAGTTATGTGTATGAATCTGTGATATGGAGAGTTCATGGTGGCTTCACTTTCTATGGAGGCCATGTATAGCATATGCTAGCTAACATATTATGGCGCTCATGTATCAGTCTCAGAAATATTTCATAATTGCATAGTAAAATATCGTCATCAATTGTTAACAGTTCCGATGTTACGTCTTGCAAATCAAGAGTAAGTTATAAAGCAGGACAAATCTTTTATTTTATATTGTGAAACCGTTGATCAGAATGTCTGTGGTCTGTCAAATCTGCATACACAAGCAATGTTTTGTCTCGTGCCATAAGGTTTTTTCGTCCTTTCCAATCTGTAGCATATTTAAAAGCGAAAACAAACACACAAGTTTGGGTCTGTGTAAAAAAATGTGCAATACAATATGAAGTTGTTAGTATTATGAAGTGGTGGACGTTATAGGTTCACCTGTGGCCTAGGTACAGTAGAGGCATCCATGTTGTTCGGTGAAGTGATATTCAGTGAAGCTCTTCATATGAACGTGGCTGGAGCCTTGGCTATCATATTTTATTATATTGCTAATGTGTGCCTATGATTTTTTACTTGCCCCACAACCTCTTGTCCTCCACTGTGCCTCGGCCACAGGTTCTTTAACTTTCTCAAGAAGCTCAATGCTAACTTTTGTACATACTCTGTAACATTTTATGAAATGCCACAACCAAAATGTTATGCTTTTGATACTGTGAGTTTGCGGTCCTTGGTAATCAGCAAAATGAGACTTAAGACAGAAAATAATAATAAAAAAATATTGTGTCAAATAGAAAATGTTGAATGTGATTGTTTATGCATTGTGTGCGATTTCTTTTATTTATGAGGTCTTGGATGAGATTCTTTAAGGCTAAATTCAGACAACATCTTTCAGCATATGTGCCCAATTACTTTAATTGGTAAACGTATGCCAAAAGGGTGTCCTTTTGACAGAGATATTTCAGGATCCTGTAACCCCCAACTGTATTGAAAGCTTTGTCTGCTGCTTGTTTTAATACAATTGTATAAAACAAAACAAAAAAAAAACAAACTTCCTAGGCCATCACTATTAGGTCGCGGGGGACAACTCGGCACCCCCACCAATTAGTAGTTTCAAGGGGCTGTGACACTCGTACAAGCCTCCTCATTGTTTACATGGTTCTCCTCATTCATACTTTACACGCGCCGTTACATTTGTAGTGGCTGTGCAAGGTATTGCACCGCCGTTACATTTGTAGCGGCTGTGCAAGCTATTGCACCAGTGTAACATGATGGATGGTTTACAAACACAATATTTTACCCTTTCACCTATGACAGCACCCCTGGAGAGACATCCCATCCACTGGACAGGAAATCTGAAGATATAAAAAGGGACACACCTCTCCACACACCCAGTCAGGTTTTCTGTCATCTGGATGGAAGGATTGTCCTGAGAAAAACACTTCTCCCTGGGTTGCAGACCCCCTAGCAAGGTCTTACCTTATTTGCACTAGGGGTGCTCTGGAAGCTGTAAGTCTCCTATGGAGGGAGCAACCTTAAGCCTGGTACATGTACTCCCTCCTCGGAGGTGGTTTAAGGTTCAAAGAGTTAGTCCTTCCACTGGCAGGAGAGCTCCCTAGTGGGGCCGGACGATGCCCAGCGTTGGCTTCCGGCGCATTTACTGTGAGACTTCCGGTTTCCGCGACGCGTCACTTCCGGCGAGGTGACACGTCCAACACTCCAGGAGGCGCTGCTTCCGATTGACCCTAGCGGGTAGGAGGTGCTCCAAGCGTCCGGAGCGAGGGCCTCACAGCCAATCCAAGGCCTATTTAGGCCTGAACAACAGGAGCCTCAGTCTCCAGCTTCTTCCTCCATTATGGAAACGCCAGAAGCACCAGGACGCACTGACCGCTCGGATGCCACCAAATCCTCCAGTCCTGTACTTGAGGAAAAGTCAGGACTATGGGGTAAGATAAAAAAAAAACTCTTCCGTACTAAGTACTGTATCCCTTTTTTTGCAGATATGTTTAGGCCAGGGATTGTCCTAGGAAAAAACCCCACAACAATGAATGTGCTGTTTGTAAAAAGAAACTAGCATCCTATAATAAGAGACTTTGTCAGAAGTGTTTAGACAACATTATCTCGGAAGAGTCTACAAACTTAGCCTCAAGTATTAAAGATATTGCGAGGGCAGAAGTTAGGAACTCCCTAAAGTCCCTTAAAAGAAAAAAGGATTTACCACCTGCCTCTTCTAGCTGGATAGATCTATATGATTCCTCAGCAGAAGAGGATTCTCAACCAGAGGAAGAAGGAGAGTATAGCTTCTTTAGACACCTCAGATGAAGGGAGGGAGAAATTTGTTCCCAGCAGAAGACACAGATCAACTTCTCAAGACTGTAAGGGCAACTATGAACATTGATTATCCTAAAGAACCTCGTTCTGTCCTGGACATAATGTTTCAAGGCTAGGGCCTAAAAAGAATAGAACCTTTCCCATCCATAGGACCATAACCAGCCTCATTAAAAGAGAATGGAAAAATCCTCATAGGAAAGCGGGTATTCCCAAATTCCTCAAAAGGAAATATCCCTTTTGAGGACGATGTATGTAAAGATTAAACCCCTAGACTCGACGCCCCAGTGGCAAAAATTTCAAGGAAAAACTCCCTTCCCTTTGAGGACCTGGGCTCCTTGTCAGATCCCATGGATAGAAAGGCCGATTTCTTTATTCTCTGCGCTGGAGATTATCTTTTTGGACCCCCGCTTGACGACCTACTACAAAATGCATCCGATAGCAGAAAGGGGTTCCCTACCTATTCAAAACCAACAAAAGATTAATTTCATAACAAAAGGCCTAATAACACAAGACCTAACCCTAGGGGACAGGATTTTAGATCTTCAAAATTTACAAGGAAGAATAAGGACTTCCTTTTCAGGCCCCAAAACGACCCTAAAAATAGAGACCAACAATGACACCAAAGGGTCTATGGTGGGGGGTCGTCTTTCCCTATTTTTCAAGGATTGGCAGAGAATATCGGTGAATCCTTGGATCCTAGGAATCATAACAGCAGGGTACGTGCTAGAGTTCAGGTCTCTTCCCCCAGACAGATTTCTTTCCACAAGGCCTCTAAGGGACCCAGAGGCGCAGAGAGTCTTGGAATTGGAAGTCCTGTCACTCATAGAAAAAGGAGTCCTAATTCAGGTCCCAAGCACAGAGATAGGTCAGGGCTTCTATTCCCGTCTCTTCCTAGTGAACAAACCAGGAGGAATACACAGGGTCATAATAAACCTAAAAAGTTTGAACCTTTATCTGACCTACAAAAATTTTTGAATGCAGAGCATTGTGTCAACTATAAACCTCCTCTCCAGGGATTGTGTCATGGCATCAATAGACCTGGAGGATGCTTACTACCACATACCCATATGTCGTCCTCACCAAAAATATCTGAGGATAGCAGTGACCCTCAAAGGGTCTTTAATTCACCTACAATACAGAGCCCTCCCCTTTGGAATTTCACAAGCCCCAAGAGTATTCTCAAAACTAATAGCGGAAATGACCTCTTACATCAGCACGAACGACATCCTCCTGATCCCGTACCTGGACGGCTTCTTAATAGTCGCAGAAACATCTCAGACTTTGACACTACAAATAGAGATAGTTCGCACTATACTAACAAGGCTAGGATGGAACATAAATTTAAAAAAAATCTAATTTACCCCATCACACAGATGTTTATTCCTAGGAATTCTGCTAGACTCCTCCAAGCAGATGTCCTTCCTTCCAGAAGGGAAAATCAATTAGATAGACAGAGTATCAGAGCTCTACTTAGATCATACGATCTCTTTCAGGAAGGCTATGTTAGTCCTGGGCCTCATGATGTCATGCATCCCAGCTGTACTATGGGCCCACTTCAGATTCAGGGCCCTACAGTGGGACATTTTTAAGTCCGTGGGACAGGAGCAGTCTCTCCCTAGACCAATCCCTACACATCTCATCCACAGCCAGGCTGTCTCTCAGATGGTGGTTGAACAGGGAAAACCTTATTTGGGGCATTCCATGGAAATTAACCCCTACTCTCAACATTACCACAGATGCAAGTCCTTGGGGGTGGGGAGCTCATTACGACTCCTCTTTTCTTCAGGGTCAGTGGGATCAGCAGACCGTTCAGAGATCCTCCAACTACAGAAAGCTGGCAGTTCTTCAAGCCATGAAGAAATCCATACAGGCAATTTCAGGTCGACACTTAAAAATCTATTCCGACAACACGACCACAGTGTCTTATATAAATCGTCAGTGGGGTACAAGATCGGCCTTGCTGATGGACTTATCCTCACAGATCTTTTCTCTGGCAGAGCACCACCTGTTGTCCCTATCAGCTGTCCACCTGAGGGGAAAAGACAACCAGGTGGCAGACTTCCTAAGCCGAGAAAGGCTTAGTCAGTCAGAATTTCTGAATGCAACAGTATTTCAGAAGATCATCCCCAAATGGGGGACCCCCTCAATAGATCTATTTTCATCCACGGAAAACAGAAAGACCAAAAGATTCTTCTCCCTAGACCCCTTAGAACACCCAACAGCGATAGACGCATTCTCCCAATGTTGGAGTGAAGAGAGGGGCTATGCCTTTCCCCCTCTAAACCTTCCAAGAGTAATCAGAAAGGTCAGGGAAGACAAGGCCAGCGTGATATTAATAGCCCCCTTCTGGCCAAAGAGACCATGCTTCACGTGGTTAAGGAAAATGTCCTCAGATCAACCATGGGTTCTCCCGAACGTACCAGATCTCCTTTACCAGGGCCCAGTAAAGCACCCCGAGATTCAGAAACGCCATCTGACAGCCTGGAAATTAAAAGGATAATCCTCAGGCAGAGAAGATTCTCAGAGTCCGTAATTTCCATCCTGCTAGCTAGTAGAAAACAAGTTACCTCAAAAATATATCTGTGGGCCTGGAAAGCATTTTTGAATTTTGCAGACAGGGATATCAATCCTTTAGCCAAACCAGATATCCCTTTTAATATTGGATTTTCTCCAGGCAGGATTAAATAAGAAGCTTAGGCCTAGCACGTTAAAGGTTCAGATTTCTGCACTAAATTCATTTTTTAATTCTAAATTAGCAGAACACCCCTGGATTAAGAGATTCCTAACAGCCTCTTGCACACTTAAACCCCAGATAAGATCTCCAGTTCCTCCATGGGACTTAAACATCGTTCGCCATACTATGACAAATCCACCATTTGAACCACTAGACTCTATAGCCACAAAAATGCTGACACTTAAAGGGAAGGTGTCGCAAATTATTTTTTTTTTATATAAATTTGCTTTTAGTATGTTATTAAATAAAATTTTGTTTATTTGTGTTTTACTTTTTTCTGTCTTTTACTTCACTATGGGGGCTGCCATATTTTTTTTTCATCTCTGTATGTGTCGATTAACGACACATACAGAGATGGAATACGGCACATACATCCCCATAGAGAATGTGAACGGGAAACGTTCCATTCACTATAGTGTACGCCGTCTGTGTGGGAACGGCGCATGCGCCGTTCCCATACAGTCCAAAAGGAAGGTCTTCGGCAGAGCGACATCCGGCGCCATTTTCATGTGGACCGGAAGCTGCGGCCGGACAGTAAGATGACTACTTCCGGTCGCGGCTTCCGGACATATGTTCCAGGCAGCGAAGACGCGAGGAGTAGGATCGGAGGCAGCAGCGGCGGCAGGAGCAGGTAGGTTATGTTTGTGTATGTGATGTGTGTATTATGTTCGTGTTATACTGTCTGATTACCACTGTATCTAATCCTCCTACACTGTGTGCCGCCATTTTCTGAGCGAATGCACAGTGTAGGAGGATTAGAAGATTCAACCACCTCCTTCTCCTGGCACTAGCCAGGATAAGGGAGGGGGGATTGTGTGAACGCACTAGAGCGTGTGTGTCTACACCAAATTTGCAGCATAAAGTAACGAGGCTGCTTTACCACATTGCAATGCTGCAATTTTGGGAATTGCTCCCTCTAGTGACCAGCACATGGAAATGTTCTAAATTAGAATCTAATTTATAATATTTCCTGACTTGTGAAAGAATTCAAAAAATTCAAACAATATGTAATCACTTAAATACTAACTGTTTAACTGGAAAAAAATAAAATAAAAATTCTAGCGACACATTCCCTTTAAAATTACATTCTTGTTAGCTATCACATCAGCCCATAGAGTGAGTGAAATTCAGGCCCTTTCCGCCTTTCCTCCACATATGCTACTATTATAGGATAGAGTAAGGCTGGGTTCACACGAGCACATTAACGTCCGTAATGGACGGACGTATTTCGGCCGGAAGTCCCGGACCGAACTCAGTGCAGGGAGCCGGGCTCCTAGCATCATAGTTATGTACGATGCTAGGAGTCCCTGCCTCTCCGTGGAACTACTGTCCCGTACTGAAAACATGATTACAGTACGGGACAGTTGTCCTGCAGAGAGGCAGGGACTCCTAGCATCGTACATAACTATGATGCTAGGAGCCCGGCTCCCTGCACTGAGTTCGGTCCGGGACTTCCGGCCGAAATACGTCCGTCCATTACGGACGTTAATGTGCTCGTGTGAACCCAGCCTTATCCTAAAAACCTTACCAGGTTTTCTTCCTAAAGTGGTCTCTCCCTTTCATTTAGACCAAGAGATTATTCTTCCATCCTTTTGCGACTCCCCAAAAAATGAAAAACAGTTTAACTGCCTAGACGTAAGGAGATGCCTAGTCCAGTACCTAAAAACCACCAAGGATCTAAGATCCTGAGAAAATTTATTTATCCAATTTCAGGGTCCTAACAGGTTCAGCAGCCAGTAGAGCCACTATAGCGAGATGGATTAAACAGGCCATACAATTAGCCTATATAAATCAGAAACTCCAACCTCCAGAGTTCTTCGGAGCTCACTCCACCGTAGCTTTGTCTACTTCGTGGGCTGAGAGCACAGAGGCATCTCTAAACCAAATATGTAAGGCTGCTACATGGAGTTCTCCTCACACATTTTTCAAGCATTCCTGATTACAACTGCATACAGCCTCTGACTTGGCCTTCGGTAGAAAGGTGCTACAAGCGGTGGTCCCACCCTAAATACTGATTTCTATTGTACATCTCCAGGGGTGCTGTTATAGGTGAAAGGGTAAAAGTTTGATTACTTACCGGTAATGGTTTTTTCAAGAACCTATGACAGCACCCCTCTGTTACCCTCCCTATTGTTTGTAGCACATAGAGCCCTCATAAGGTAGTTTGCTAACATGAATGGGGATTCCTTGTAAATACTGTGTGTGTGTGTGTGTGTGTGTGTATATATATATATATATATGGGTATGTCCACACGCTTAATAAAAACCATCTGAAAATACGGAGCTGTTTCCAAGGGAAAACAGCTCCTGATTTTCAGACATTTTTTAAACAACTTGCGTTTTTCGCTGCGTTTTTACGGCCGTTTTTTGAGCTGTTTTTCAATGGAGTCAATGAAAAACGCCTCCAAAAACGTCCCAAGAAGTGTCCTGCACTTCTTTTGATGAGCCGTCATTTTACGCCGCCGTATTTTGACAGCGACGCGTAAAATAAAGGCTCGTGGGAACAGAACATCGTAATTCCCATTGAAAGCAACGGGCAGATGTTTGTAGGCGTATTAGGGCCGTTTTTTCAGGCGTAAAAACACTGTGTGTGAACATACCCTAAGGGGAGATTCACACGAGCGTTGCGTTTTTGCGCGCGCAAACAACGCGGCGTTTTGCGAGCGCAAAAACCATTTGACAGCTGCGTGTGTCATGCGTGTCTGATGCGCGGCTGCGTGATTTTCGCGCAGCCGGCATCATAGAGATGAGGCTTGTCGACGCCCGTCACTGTCCAAGGTGCTGAAAGAGCTAACTCTTTCAGCACCCTCGACAGTGAATGCCGAACACAACAGCGAAAAACCTGTAAAAAAAAAAGATAAAGTTCCTACTTACCGAGAACTTCCCGGCCGTTGCCTTGGTGACGCGTCCTTGGTGACGCGTCCTTGGTGACGCGCCTCTCTTGACATCGGGCCCCACCTCCCTGGATGACGCGCCAGTCCATGTGACCGCTGCAGCCTGTGCTTGGCCTGTGATTGGCTGGAGCTGTCACTTGGACTTAATTGTCATCCCGGGAGGTCGGACTGCAGGAAGGAGACAGGAGTAATCGGTAAGTTAGAACTTCGTTTTTTTTTACAGGTTCATGTATTTTGGGATCGCAAGTCACTGTCCATGGTGCTGAAACAGTTTAACTCTTTCAGCACCATGCACAGTGAATCTCTCCCGACGTCGCGGACCGGAAATTTTTTTGCCGGGTTCGGCCAAAACGAGTTTGGCCGAACCCGGTGAAGTTTGCCTCGGTTGTCGGGGTTCGCTCCTCGCAAAGACACTCCGTTTGGATGCTTGGAAACAGAAAAGCACGTGGTGCTTTTCTGTTTTCATTCATCCTTTTCACTGCTGTTGCGCGAATCACGCTCGTCCCACGGAAGTGCTTCCGTGTGGTGCGCGTGATTTTCACGCACCCATTGACTTCAATGGGTGCGTGATGCGCGAAATACGCAGTTATTGAACCTGTCGCGCTTTTTGCGCAGCAGACAAACGCTGCGCAAAAAGCACGGACTGTCTGTACTGCCCCATAGACTTGTATTGGTCCATGCGTGCCGCGTGAAAACCACGCAGCCCGCACGGACCGAATACACGCTCGTGTGAATCCCCCCTAAAGGTGTGAGAGAATTTCACTTGGGTGGTGCAAAAAAACAAAAAACTGGGTGTGTGGAGACGTGTGTCCCTTTTTTTATATCCTCAGGTTTCCTGTCCAGCGGATGGTGTCATAGGTTCTTGAAAAAAACGATTACCGGTAAGTAATCAATCTTTTTCCGGTTTAAAGTGGACCGTTCACGTCCTCTGGCATCTAAAGTCAAGTAAGCAGTGCCCAGCACTCCGTGTCAATCTCAGTCCTACACAATGAGCGCTAGGGACCACCCACTTGACAGTCTACACATACAGGTCACAGAAACCAACAGGACTGATAGCAGGGAAACGCTGGTGGCTAAAAAGAAAAGATAAACCAGCGCAGCAATGGTAAGCTATTTAGCTGATTTTAGATGTCAGAGGACGTAACAGGTCTTTTTTAATATCTACTATTGAACAGCATTTTACTGTTTCATTGGTACTTATTGGAAAATTGCAAAGAGATCACAAAGGTACGTGCCCATGTCCCCATGCAAGGAGCACGCAAACAAAAACAAAACATACATTTTGTAAAGTTAACAAATAATACTACCCATTAATAAGAATTTCACAGGAAAAGTCACATAAACATAGGATGGTCATATCCACCTGTCTCTAATAAAATATAAACGTCAGAGGGGAAAGACACAAGACACAAGTCCAACCCGATGTGGACTGTCCCCCATTTAGGCTAAGGGTTATGGGGAAAAAGCAGACTTTTTTTCCCCCCTAATCTAGGACAACCATTTTAATGGCTTTACTCACAGGTTTGTGAATTTGGTTTAAAATCTGATGACAAGCTAAAACCTGATGACGGACTAAATGCCTTCCCACGTGTGAAAACACATTCTGCTCTTTCCAATGGTCCAGTACTAATCAAGTTGAATAAATACATTTGTGTTCCTCCATCTTAAAAACAGACCTTAAAGATCAATCTCCACTTGTGTCCTGTGTAGTGTAGCCATGGCTTAACTCCTTAACGCCGAAGGACGGATATATCCGTCCTCAGCAGCTGCTAGTTCATGCAGGAGGACGGATATATCCGTCCTGTAATTGTGCGGGTACTGAGACTGTACCCACGCGATCAGTGGCAGGAGCACGGCTGTTATACACAGCCAGGCTCCTGCTGCAACTGCCGGAATCGAAGCGCGCTCCGATTCCGGCAGTTTAACCCATTAAATGCCACTGTCAATAGTGACAGCGGCATCTAATGTGTTTGACAGAGGGAGCTCCCTCCCTCTGTCAGTCACCCGATCGGCGCCCCCGCAAACAAATCGCGGGTCGCCGTCGGGTTTCCATGACATCCGGGGGTCTAACAAAGACCCCCAGGTCTGTCTTCAGCAACTGCCTGTTAGGCGATGCCGGAGGCATGACCTAACAGATTGCCTGTCAGTTTTACACTGACAGGCAATAATGCTTTGGTATACGAAGTATACCAAAGCATTATATATGCGATTGACACATCGCATAGTGAAGTCCCCTGGTGGGACTTAAAAAAAAAAATGTCAATCAGTTAAATAAAGTTTGTGGAAAAAAAAAAAAAATTACAGTCAAAATCAAATAAAACTTTTTGCCCAAAAAGTGGTTTTATTCAGTAAAAGTGTCAAAACAAATAACACATACACATATATGGTATCCCCACGATCATAACGACTTGACCAATAAAATGAACACATTAATTAAACCGCCGGATGAACGGCGTCCAAAAAAAACGCAAAAAACAACGGCAAAATTCTCTCTTTTCTCCCATTCCCCCAATAAAAAATAAAATAAAAGTTAATCTATAAGTCCTATGTACCCCAAAATAGTACTAATGAAAACGACACATTGGCCCACAAAAATCAAGCCCACATACGGCCACATCGACGGAAAAATAAAAAAATGACGGCTCTTGGAACGCGGCGATGCAAAATCAAGTAATTTTTTTCTAAAAGGCTTTTTATTGTGCAAACGTAGGAAAAACATATAAAACCTCTACATATTTGGTATCCCCGTAATCGTGCCGACCCATAGAATAAAGTTAACATGTTATTTACGCTGCATAGTAAACGGCGTAAATTTACAACGTGAAAATCAATGTTGGAATAGCTGCTTATTTTCAATTCTCTCCTAAAATAAAGTTAATAAAAGTCAATCAATATATTGTAAGCATCTAAAAATGGTGCAATTACAAAATACAACTCGTCCCGCAAAAAACAAGCCCTTATACGGCTATGTCGACGGAATAAAAAAAAAAGTTACGACTCTTGGAATGCCACCATGAAAAAACAAAAAATAATCCTTGGTCATTAACGTGCAAAATGGCCCGGTCATTAAGGGGTTAAAAGGACTCAACGTGACTCTGTTCAAGGGTGATGTGACATTGACTGTGCAGAGACAGGGATGGCACTGGTATAAGAAAGGTATGCGAGTGGCATTTTCCATATATAAATGACTAAATTGTATGGTTCCCAAATTTAAAACAATTAGTTGAATAATAACTAGGGCATTATTTTAGAAGGCATTGTCTCATGAAGATCTGTCCATTATGCCCCACTCAGGACCCCCCCCCCCCCCCCCCTCTATGAGCCAGACAGCTTGAATAGCCACCATGTGGCCACTGTAGGAGAAATGTATGGCCAGTCCTGAAGCATCATAGGTCAGCTGAGAGGGATGCAATGCACTGCATACAATGGGGCAGATTTACTATTAGGGTATGTGCACACACACTAATTACGTCCGTAATTGACGGACGTATTTCGGCCGCAAGTACCGGACCGAACACAGTGCAGGGAATCGGGCTCCTAGCATCATACTTATGTACAATGCTAGGAGTCCCTGCCTCGCTGCAGGACAACTGTCCCGTACTGTAATCATGATTACAGTACGGAACAGTTGTCCTGCAGCGAGGCAGGGACTCCTAGCGTCGTACATAACTATGATGCTAGGAGCCCGATTCCCTGCACTGTGTTCGGTCCGGGACTTGCGGCCGAAATACGTCCGTCAATTACGGACGTAATTAGTGTGTGTGCACATACACTTACTGTGTAAGTTTTAGACAGAGTAAACTTAGGCACGGCAGTCAGAAAAACGCACCAAATTTATCAAAATGGTGCATGCTTTATGATAATTTTGGCGCATCATGTTAGACATGCTCGATGATTTTCTCTTCCTTATATCAACTATTAGTTGGCTTAGTTTACGCCAGGTTTTTGCACCAAAATGTTGGTGCATTTTTTGGCGTACAGTGTCACATTTTAAGCCATGCCCCCTTTTCATTAGACAACGCCCTTTTCCCACTAAGCCCCTAAAACAGTTAATAAAGGCCCACAGCATGTACGCTGGAATTCTTGCTCAATTTGAATAGTAAATCTGCCCCAGTATGTCACGTTTTAGTCCCGATCAGGTCAGCAGTTAAGAGGGTCGTTTAATGGGTGCTATTGCTTTAATTGACAGAAGTCTGCTTGGGCGACTCCAATACGCCAATGTAACTATTATTGGTATCTGTACATATGGGAGGTTGTAGTTGGCAATGAAAATGTAGATACTGTTCAAGTTTTTAAAGTCCACCGCTTGGCTTTATTGCGGTCCAAAAATAAACAAGTGCTTATTCAGCATACAAGACTAGCAGCATATAAACACCTGGCCCATCTGGGCACTTACTAAACAGCAGGTTCCCTCACCTATTATAATCCATGAGTACAGTATTCCGTGTATCAGCCTTTCAACACTATCCTTGTGTGGATTCCCAGGCTCTGACCCTCTCTGTACAAACTGCAGAGCTTTCATGGCTCAGTAACGAGTCCAGTAGCTTCACCAGAGATAACTGGGCAACAGGTAACCCCCGTACTGGAGCGGGGATGTGAATGACCGGTTCTACTACCAATTCTAGCTGCAATTCTATAAAGACCCAGTCCCAGAACACCTATTTAACAAAATTCAACTTTACTGAATTCCTATGTCACCCATCTCAACAAACTGAGTGAGATTACACCCTCTCTAGCACTTTTCATGCTGCGGGCTTACAGTATAATAAAAAAAATATATATATCCTGCGTAAGGAGGTGTCCCAATCCCGAAAGGCTAACTTCCTATGGTCTCTGCTCCATTTTATTACGTTTGCTCTAATAATGAAGAAAAAACTAACTTTTCCCCTAATGTTCTGTGAGTTTGTGGTTAACCAGTCTGCCTCAAATTCTTTCCCTAGTCTCTCACTGCCGCGTCCAGCTGTGGCTTCAAACTGAGAAATTCTTTTTACAGCTCAAGCATTGAGAATGGAAAGTGTGATGATTTCTTTCATAGTCTCGGAGATATTCTGCTCATACCAATATCATGTGCCTCCTGTCTGATGGATTTCATCCACGGTTCATTTTATTGCAAACATTTTATTCTAGAAGCAATTAACATGAACGTAAATGCAGAGCAATTCACGGAAACTAGACTTTTAAGCGGAATAGAAGAGTAAACGTATAGGGTTTCCTTTTGGGGTGAAGGTCCGTGAGAAGTGCTTGTCATCCATATACAATGTGACAGTGATTTATAACAGACGGTGATTCTAGTTCTGCGCATAGAAACTACGGAAAGTATTAATAAGTGGTAAAAAGGAAAAAAAATATAGCTTTGATTTCTGTTTCCTGTGGGGCCACTGTGCCTCGTACAAGTGGAGGTTTTTGTGCAGCCCATTGAAGGTGATGGAACAAGAAAAGTGTAGCTGAGAAATGAGCTGCAATGAGAGTTCCTAGCAGGAATGTGGAAATTCGGAGGTCAAATGTATCCGTCTAATCCTCCAGGAAACGAATCAATATGCCATGTTCTAGCATTTGTCATGTTGCTCATACATGTAATAGGAACAGTGGGGCTGTCAGATAGTTCATGTGATATGTGGTTAACTGGAAATCCATATCATGTTGTATTATGGGGATCACGTGGCACGGTAGTTGAGGTGTTATGTCTACTGCATTATCCGGACAGCTGATGCAAATGGAAATGGCACTGGATTTCAACAATTCTGGTCACTCTCCAGTCCGTGCAACCTTTAACCTGACAAACCAAGACGACCTACGCACTTTAATAGCTGTCTCAACTGTTATGATGTTTTATTAAATGAAGCGGTCATTCGATTGATTGATTTATTTGAGTTTTTTTAAATAAAAGATATTGAGGGTAATTGGGACATAGCTAATTATCGATACTATGTTAGCGTCATATTAAACCGCTAAGGCCTCACGCACAAGGCAGAAGCGTCTGCAGAAGACTGTAGGGAGACCAGCGGCGTCCATGTGGTTCAATATGACGAAGCTGTAGGCACTCCGCGTGTTACTATATATATTTTTTGTTCGCTTTTTGCTGTCTAATTCATACATACAGAGGTACAGTAGGGCCCTATAGAAATCTATGGGTGACATATTACTATTTAGCACCAAAATGGAATTGATCCATTCAGATTTCTTCCCATCAATATGTTTATTCGACAGCGAGGAGGCAAGCCACTGCCAAACACTTCTGACATCAGCTCATCTCCGGTAGAACAAGGAATCGGACATTTTGAAATCCTATGTATGTCTGATCTGCGATTCCTCCGAGACATCCTGGAAGTTTACTGTGGTGTACAGGATTTTTGCTGTATTAAATAGCATAGCCTACTTTATTCTAGAAAAGAAAAAAATTATTCTCAAGCTATTTACCTGTCAAATGTATATTAAAAGGGAAACTCTTTAGGTATATGTTTGGCCCATAAAAACCTGTGGCTAGGGACTTAATGTCAGTATTCATGGCATCATAATAAGAAACAAACTGGGGCAAAATGAAATTCATGGGACAAGACCAGAAACCAATGCTACATTAAGGGTATGTGCACACGCTTACTAAATAAAACGTCTGAAAATATTCAGCTGTTTTCAAGGAAAAACAGCTCCTGATTTTCAGCTGTTTTTTGTGTTTTTTTTTAGCAACTTGTGTTTTTCGCACCCGTTTTTGGAGCTGTTTTTCTATAGAGTCAATGAAAAACATCTCCAATAACGTCCCAAGAAGTGACATGCACTTCTTTTTCACGGGCGTCTTTTTACGTGCCGTTTTTGGAAAACGAGGTGTAAAAAAACACCCCGTCGGAACAGAATGCCGTTTTTCCCATTGAAATCAATGGGCAGATGTTTGGAGGCGTTCTGCTTCAATTTTTTCAAGCGTTTTTCGAGGAATAAACGCCCCAAAATACTACATGTGCACATATCCTAAGGCTGAATGAACATGGACGAATTGCTTTTCCATTTTGTATGGAGCCATAAGGCTGGATTCACACAAGACAGAAATGCTGCAGATTTTGTGTGGAAAATCTGCAGAGGATTACAGTCCCATCCACATGCTGCTAAACATTTTCCGGATGGATATCAGAGCATGCTCACTCTGTTCTGGATGTTCACTACAGATTTCACACTTTTCAATGTAGAAATGGTGCAATCCACAGCAAAACCTGCTTGTAACACGTGCAGAAAATCTACAGCATTTCTGTATTGTGTGACTCCAGTTTAAGGCCTTGTTCACATGGTGCAGAATATGCTTACACTTTTTAAGCCAAAACCATAATTAGATCCAGAAGAGGAAACACTTTAAGGCCTTCCTTTATATATTTCTTCTGTTTAGGATCCGCTCCTGGTTTATGCTTTAAAAAACCTGTAAAATCTGCATCAAACCTGCACGGTTCATGGGACCTCTACTGTACCTCTGTATGCGCCACGATTTAAGACAGAGCATTGCTTCTAGGGGAGAATAGCTCTGTACATGCAGCACTCAAGGGAGCCTGTGCGTCTCCATATCAATGCTGGTCTCAAATTTGCCAAAGAAAAGCGGGATATGATTTCTCATCGGTGAAAGACTGATATCAAATGTAAGGAAGGATTTACTACCCAGCAACTATTGCTGAAAATGGTGGGGCAAGTGGTTAATAAAGGAAAACTAGGTAAAACTGACACTGTATTATGTCTGGTGTATGGCACAGTGATTCAATGAATGCCAAGGAGAGAACCCCTGTGTCATGTACCACCCCATCAGGACCTGCACTAGACAGGTTCTAGCCCCCTCCCCCCAACAAGACATTTTATTACATTTTATCTTGTATATTGGTAAAGGAGTTCATGAACATAACCCTAGTCCAGTTAATAAGTTGATAGCATCTTTGGTGGTCTAGGGTGGCGAAAGGGTTGATGCTAGCTTCCCTGGTGCTCTAGGGGAGTGAACGGGTAATTCATCCCTGGTGTCCAGTGGGTCACTCAGCTCCCCAGAACCCAGCAATGTCTCTGCAGCTTCTGACAAGAAGCTGAACATTGGGGCCGGGAAACAGCCCACCTTCCACAAAACAGGGGTAGTCCCATCTTAGACATTAATGGCATATGATAGATGAAGGCCCCAGCTCTGGGACCTGCATCTATAGCAAGAACATGGGGTCACCCGACCCCCTTCCACCTGGTGCAGCATAGTGGACCCCCGTTCTTGCTATAGGTGCGGGTCAGAGAGCTGGAGCCCACATTTAGCAGACATTTATGGAATATCTTGTGAATATGCCATAAATGTCTAAGATGGGAATGCCGCTTAAAAACCACGGATTTATTGATGTCCTATCCAAATTTAAATAAGTATTTTCCCAAATCCCCATCACCGCAGCTTTGATTCTGAATGAAATCTGCTGTAGGTGAATATTTCTCATTAATAATTGTTATTGGCATCGACTTGTGGAATTTTGTTTCTCGTCTTCTCATGACATCATCAGTCTTTGTGTGGGGCTTTCCAACAAAGACTTATTTGTGTCCCAATGTTTGGCTTTCTTGTAAGTCCCAGTAAGACTTCTTTGTATGATATATAATTAGATCTTTCTTGTAATCGGTCTTCTGTTCTGTCATATTGTTTAATGGGCTAAGATTTTCCTATTTTGGCCTCGGTGTGAGTAACAATTCTACAGTCAAAAGTTCACTCCGATTCCAACACATCATTTCTTCCAGTAGTAATTGGTACTTGTGCAATAAAGTGATTGAACGCACCATTAGTGACCTGCAAAGAATGTACTTTAGACTGTTTTCACTATGAAAGGTAACTGAGATGTGGACCTTTTGCACCCTCCACATGTTATTCTCCAGAAAAAGTACTATTGATCCATCAGGTACCCTAGAACAGTGAGGATCGGGTCCCACTTATTGAAGATATATTTCTCTGACCACTAATCTTTCCTGGGCCTCCTCGCTAGGCAAATATCTGAGGTAAAATGACATTATTTACACAATTCCAGTGTATAATGGAACTATTTCTTCATTTTCTTCATAGTGTATGCACTTTTTCATGTTTGTTTGTCACTAGGATTTATCAGGGAACAACATTCTTATGTGTACAACTAACATTTTCATCATTACCTTGAAACCCCTCAGCTCCACCCCATTGGCAATCTCTGGTAGGATGCCTGGGGGGCAGGCGGGCAGGCAGACAGACAGACTCTAGAGCAGTGTTTCCAAACCTTTCCAAGTACAGTGTTGTGGCCCCCAACCCCTCCCTGTAAAAAAAAAAAAAAAAAGCAAACCGCCACCTCCCTAAGATTCAGTGAGGGTACTCCAGACCCGGGTGCTAGACTTTTGAGAAGCCTTCTGGCTCAGTGGGTTAGAGAACATTATGGGACCTTTCAGAAAGGGTTACAATAGACCACATTTGAGTGCACGTTGGTTGAGAGAGCATGATCTCAGGGAGAAAACAAAAACATTTTAGCTAGGCTTAGTCTGACTTCTTTCCCTACAGTCAGCCATCCATCATTAATGATTAATTTACCTTGGAATCCATACATGTTTTTAGTCAAAATAAATATTTTCATTACGACCGGAAATAACGACCTGATCTAGGCTTGCGCTATAGGAATCCATAGTGTCGTTTCCTGCTAGCAAGGCATCAGATTAGCCTTTCCTTTTATCGTCTAATTCTGCAGCATTCCCTCAAATCTGTTTGGGTGGTTTTTTTTTTAGAAGTACATACACTGTACTGTGAATGTGGTATAAGAGTGAACAGTTTCACCAAGGTGAGGGTTCCTGGTTTAACACAATAGGTCAATATTGTATAAACCATGAGAAATGACAAATAATGCAATGCATGACACTGCCACCTATAGGTCATTTCTGGGTATAAAACTCTCATAAGTTTTCCTTTTTAAAGTTCACAGCATTACCTGCTGATCAAACACTAACTGCAATGTTTACTAACTTCCACAGTATAAGGTAAAAACACCACTTTACAATAGTATAATGTT
This sequence comes from Rhinoderma darwinii, assembly GCF_050947455.1. Classification (NCBI taxonomy): domain Eukaryota; kingdom Metazoa; phylum Chordata; class Amphibia; order Anura; family Rhinodermatidae; genus Rhinoderma; species Rhinoderma darwinii. The sequence goes on along the minus strand of NC_134687.1, from coordinate 562,242,386 downwards.
GGTTTCTGAAATTGCTCTTCTTTGTGAGTTTTGCGGGACTGCTGTCTATATATACAGTATGATAAATACTAAGAACAAACAGCAGATCAATAGTAGATGAACAGAGCAGGTGAAGAGTCCTCACAACTTTAAGAAATTAGTCCATATACATATATACCTCACGGCTCAGACGCTCTCTGGACATGAGACACAGCACGGTCCGTGTGCACACTGGGAAACTAAGCGTTTGCCTCAACAGCGTAGAAGCAGCAGATGGAAAACCGCTATGTGTGTACAATCTTCTGAAGAGGGTATTCTGAGCTCAGTGGTTCTACCTCCAACCAGCGTCTGACTAGCCCTGCTTTTATCCGGCAGTGGAGCAGAGAGACTGTTGTCTCCCTGCCCCGCTGCTTACTCTTGTAGGCAGGGGGGGGGGGGGGGGGGACGACTGGGTTATTGAATAGTATAGGCTGCAGGCCACGTTAGGCCAGCAGCATATAAGACGCTGGGACGGAGTCCCTGCGCAGGCTGGTATAATGACATCATTGCATCACGCTGGCCTACGCAAGGGTCCGGTCTGAGACCGTGGAATGCTCTGGCCGTCGCGGGAACAGGGCTAGGTAAGTACAATTATTTTTTTTGGGGAGAGGGCCGTGTGGCGCCATCTAGCAAGGAGGGGGAAGCCGTGTGGCGCCATCTAGCAAGGAGGGGGAAGCCGTGTGGCGCCATCTAGCAAGGAGGGGGAAGCCGTGTGGCGCCATCTAGCAAGGAGGGGGAAGCCGTGTGGCGCCATCTAGCAAGGAGGGGGAAGCCGTGTGGCGCCATCTAGCAAGGAGGGGGAAGCCGTGTGGCGCCATCTAGCAAGGAGGGGGAAGCCGTGTGGCGCCATCTAGCAAGGAGGGGGAAGCCGTGTGGCGCCATCTAGCAAGGAGGGGGAAGCCGTGTGGCGCCATCTAGCAAGGAGGGGGAAGCCGTGTGGCGCCATCTAGCAAGGAGGGGGAAGCCGTGTGGCGCCATCTAGCAAGGAGGGGGAAGCCGTGTGGCGCCATCTAGCAAGGAGGGAGAAGCCGTGTGGCGCCATCTAGCAAGGAGGGAGAAGCCGTGTGGCGCCATCTAGCAAGGAGGGGGCCGTGTGGCTCCATCTAGCAAGGAGGGGGCCGTGTGGCGCCATCTACTGGAGGGGCCGTGTGGCGCCATCTACTGGAGGGGCCGTGTGGCGCCATCTACTGGAGGGGCCGTGTGGCGCCATCTACTGGAGGGGCCGTGTGGCGCCAACTACTGGAGGGGCCGTGTGGCGCCATCTACTGAAGGGGCCGCGTGGCGCCATCTTCTTGCGGGACTCCTTTAAGTTAGATGGTCTGCGGAGCGCTTGTGTAGGACTGGTGTCTGCCACTATATGGTGGAAATATTGGTCTTTGGTTCACTACACACGTTTTACTGCACAATTAAGAGTGGTTGGATTATTTCTATATAGCTGACAGATGGGCTCCAAGAATTATTTCCTCTGCTGGACCCAAGGTACTCTAGTCCGACACTGCCTCCAACCACGTGTCGCAGAGTGGAAAAAAGGCCCTATTTCAGGCCAACAGAAAATTGGGATAGTGCAGTATTGCCACACACCGTTTGAAAGCAAAAAGGTACTTTATTATACTCACAACAAGTATAATAAAAATGTGCACATACAATATCAAGCAGCACGCCAAAAAACAGCAGCCCGACTCTGGGTTTTGCCCTATTTCAGCATCTTCTGGGGTATGTTAGGCGTTTCTTTCCAATGTCTTAAAGGGGTTTTCCTACAAGGGACATTTATGACCTATCCACAGGATAGGTCATAAATGTCAGATAGATGCGGGTCCCATCTCTGGGACCAGCACCTATCTCTAGAACGGGGCCCCTAAACCCCGTTCTACCTCTTTGTGGTTTCGGCTGATTTCCAACAATGAAGGTGAAAACAGCTCGCTGAGCTATACGGTTTTCGTAAGCCCCATAGAACTGAATGGTTGTTACGGAAACAGCGTAGCTTGCATACTATGCTGCTTCCGTGACTGCCATTCACTACTATGGAAGTTACGGAAACAGCGTAGCTCAGCGGGCTACTCTGTTTTTGTAACTCCCGACCGGAAAGTCCAGAAGTGGCTAGGAGTCAATGATAGCAGACAAAGCTAGAACTGGGTTTAGGGGTCCTGTTCTAGAGAAAGGTGCTGGTCCCAGAGGCGGGACCCGCATCTATTTGACATTTATGATGTATCCTGGGAATAGGTCATAAATGTCCCTCATGGAAAAAACCCTTTAAATAGCCATCAATCAAAGATAGAATGCATTACAAAGTGCTGATTTGGGAGCTTTAGACTACAATTTTTTTTGCCAAAACAATAAAACATTACAATATACATATAAACTGCAATTCATGCGGGAAGTATAAAAAAAATAAAAGAAATAAAAAAGACCCACGATACCTACAATTACAATATACTGCTTGAAAACAACATAGATACAAAAAGATTCCTCTCCCTATTCCCATCATCCGAGCATGTAGGTGTGTACAGGGACATAAATTCGTTAGAATGAAGTTTTAAATTTTATAGATATATTATATGTAAATAAAGAGATCTGCCATTAGGGCAAGGAATTTTCCTAGGGCAGAAAAAAAAAAGTACTTTAACAACATATTTTATTTTTATTTAAAAGTGAATTTGTGTTTTTTAGCAAGTTACTTATTTTTATTATATTTCGTTTTTTTTTTTCTTCCACATGGTGGGAAGTATTAAAAATTAAATAATAATGACATGTTTTCCTATGTTGGCCACCAGAGGGAGAACTTCCCAGAATTACAGCACGGTGAATCAGGCAAAGCAGCCTGATTTAGGCCTCATGCACACGGCCGTGCCCATAATCAAAGCCCGCGATTGCTGGCACGGCCGGCCGCCGACTGCCGCCCCCGCATTTTCTGGTCGTGCTTCCATACAAAGTTGCGAGAAAAAACGGCTCTACCACCCATTGAAATCAATGCGGGAAGGTTTCGGGGGTTTTATGCCGCTGATTCTAAAGCGGTTTCCGCATCAAAATCAGCACTAGAAAGCTCTGTGTGAACAAGGAGTTATGTCTGTTTTTTCATACCTTAGTAACGCCTTAGGGCTGTGTTCACACTGGGCGGATACGCTGCGTAATAGCACGCAGCCTATCTGCCCTGTGCGCCGCAGGGAATTCCAGGCGAAAGCGCACCAAACTGTGGTGCAGTTTTTCGCCCAGAATGTTCACTGTGGAAAACTGCAGCACTTAGCAGGCCGGCCTCCTGGGATGACGTTTCATCCCAGGAGACAGCTGCACTCTGTGATTGGCCGAGGCGGCGGTCACATGGGATAATGAGTCATCCCAGGAGGCCGGCCCTCTGACGTCATACGGGCCGGCCTCCTGGAATGTTTCATCGCATGTGATCACCGCTACAGCCTGTGATTGGCTGCAGCGGTCACATTGGATGAACTGTCATCCCAGGAGTCCACGCTGGAGGGAGGAACACAGACTTCTGTGTAAGTAGGAGATTTTTATTTTTTCCCTGAATCGCGTTTTTTTCAGAGAACCCCACGTCGTTTGTCAATTATTTCTTGATTCTTTTTTTATTTTTATTTTTTAATTACTTGGGGCCCCCCCCTTTCATAACCAGCCAAACACAATAAAACAGCCGCAGCCTAGCATTACCAGAGTGCACTCTGGCCGGGTACTCCGGTATTGTAGCTCCCGACATCCCTGTCCAAATATGAACAGTGACGTTAGGGGCTTCTCTAGGGCTAGAGGATCGCTTCAGGTAGCGCTCTGCTCCAGGGGCGTTCGGGTAACATTGTCCACTCTATGCCTATACAGTAAAATACATTGCAGCCTTCTGTCAGATGTTTACATCGCAGTGTACCTCTGACAGATGGTAAAAACATGACACAAAGGGGGCCTAGGGCTGTAAACGGAACCGGTCATCAGCATTTCACCTATTAAACCAGTAATACCTGGTGCAAGTGGGTGAATTTTTTTTTTAAATGTAACCTATAATTATCTTTTAAGTAGGTTCTGTACCTTTAGTATTCAGCTTTTTAGTGTTCCCGTGCTGTATGCTAATGGGCATAAGAGTTATATCTTTATTCCTCAACCCTTTCCGCGATAACCCCACCTCCTTACTTTTGATCGACCGCTCCTTGCCTCACCCCACCACACACGAAATCCTGCACGTGTCCTGTTACGGTGCGTGCACACAACGGGACACCATAGCAGGGAATGAGCAGTAACTCGATTTGAGGCTCGGACGAAGCAGGGAAGGGTGTCGGACCATACATGACGAGCGCACGCGTCATATCTCAGACGAGATTTCGGCATTCAGGGCGGGCCAGTTATTGGCAGTGGGCGGGCATAAGAAGAGGAACGACTGACAGAATATTAAAATAAAATGCGCAAAAGGTTTGCAGCCCCTTATTTATGGTCGGAGGAGTTAACAGCAATGAACTTTTGACAGCAGCGGCCAGCGAGGGGTTCAATAGGTGAAATACTGGTGACAGCAAATATCTGTCAGAAATTGGACAAGTTCTACCCCCAACAGGTTATCTGTATGTACTAGTTATGGGGCTTATGTAAGAGCTGAATGGCCCCAATTTCTATAATCTGAATGCAGGTAGACTTCTAGTTCCCTAAGGACCTGTGTCAGGGGATGATTAATACTGCAAGGTGTCATTTGGTTTTTACCTGAAAGAAAATCATGCCGTGTAATTCTGTACAATACATGAGAAACCAACCGTGCAGAAAAGGTGCAAAGTATGAAACGGAAGCTGGAAGATCCAGATGTCATGTAGGACGACAGTAATGTTTGCGTTGTCAGGTAGGAGAAAGAAGAGCAGATTAATTCACAATAAACAGGAATGTTCTAAACCTTAGAAGGTGTTGAGCGATGTGGAAATCCCATTTAATCCCTTTATGGGTGTGAAATGTTATTAAATTGAGGAAACAACTCCAGGAGTCATATGTGGGGTCAACCCTCCCCCTCAATGCCTCGCAGGCAGGATTCATACCACATTTGGCCTGTAGTGTTGAGGTATAGATTTAGAAAAATATACTACAAAAAAAGATACGATGGAAATGTATGCACATTGCGGTCTATTAAATCATAAAAAAGTATTTTATTATTTTGTATTTTTTAGGGCGTTTTAATTATTCCCTATTGACTTCCCGCTAACATCTGACTGCAGCGTTTTTTTGCAGAAAAAAAACCGGCACTAAAAAAAAAAAAGTAAAAACATCTGCCTTTTCCTAAAACCGCTGCGTGTAAAGGGTACCATGCCAGAGCTTTCTTTATTATCAATAGGTTTTCCTACTAACAAAGAAAAGTTATTACTCTCTGTGGGTATTCACATCTAGGATTTCTTCTTTTCCCTCGTACTTCGTAAATGAATCATCTACATTATTGGTTGGGATCCCTAGTTTTTCTGTAATATTTGGATTTATAGATGTGTAAGAATATTTCCTTTCTTCTTTGGGAACAGCTTTCTATATATAGTAAATTCCCATCAGACTATCATTTAGATTGGGACATGCGCTCTGTAGCGGCCTCTAGTGGATGTCAGCTTTTATACACAAGAAATGTGTGTATTATATATGGGACAACAAAAGCCCCTAAATTCTGGAATATATTAGAAGTTATTAGCAAGTTGGAGGCCATATAAACACGGCTGCAGTTAGAGGCTTTTAATACAGCATGAAGACCTCACATGTGACTTCTAATAGTCCTAATATACAGTAGTGTGTAGATGGCGATCTATAATGCACATCCCAATAGCTTCATAGACTTAAATATGGAATGTTCAGGTCAATCCTGGACAGTGAAGAAATAGTAGTAGGAATTTTCATGTTAACGAGGTTCTGCAGCAGCTGGGAATCAGTGACCGACAAACATTCCTTTTTTGAGGTTTCAACAATAGGCAAGCTATGTATTACACACTAACTACTAACCGAAAAAAGGAAAATTACCCTCGGGAAAGTGTAACTGACACTAGAACAAGTTGAGACCAATGGACGTTTAAAGAATACCGAGTTTAGTGGTCAGTGGTTGTTCCTAAATATTTTTAAAGGAGAAGTAATATTAACGGCTATGTACACCTTTGAAAGGCAATTTATTTATTTTTTCTAATATAACAGTTTTTATTAAAAATTTGTTTTACCTTTTGGAGATAAAGCTGTTCTGTATATCTCGCTAAATCCTGAATCAGTCAGGTCCATGGGACTGACGGGTTCAGTGACAGCGTATCCAGCGTGTGTATGACATGCAGGATCCACCGGTTATCCATCACATCCAAGTCGCAAACTTAGATGTGATACTGACGGATTCAGGTCTTGGCGAACGATACAGCTGCTCTGTATACAGAACAGCTGTATCTCAAAGATAGATTTTATTTGGAAAACAAAACATTATTTAAAAAGTTGCACCAATCACACTGACCTTTTATTAAAAAATTAAAAAAAAATTGCCTTTCATAAAGGTGTACATAACCTTTAAAGGAGTCTTCCTTAATTCTCACATTGTTTTCTTTTAACCCGACAGTAGGAGCCATTAAAAAAAAAAGAGCCATGTCAGCTCACCTGGCAGCACACTTAGGGCAAAGCCCCACGTGGCGGAATTGCTCTTGAATTCCGCTGCGGACACTCCGCAGCGTTAATCCGCAGCGGAGCAGTTTCTCCATTGCCTTCCACTTCTTTTTAGTAGGCTTTTAGACGTGGCTGAAAATTCCGCTGCGGAGTATAGGCTGCAGTGCAGAATTTGGTGTCCGCAGCATACAATGGATGTTGCGGACCAGTGGCGGACTCGTTGCGGACTCATTGCGGAAGTTCTCCATTGACTAGAATCTCCATTGAAAATTCTGCAATGAAGTCCGCAGATTTCATGCCCATGTTATGTGTGCTGCGGATGCGTCTTGCTTTTTTGACATGACATTTCTTCATTCTGGCTGGACCTATGTATTTCTAGGTCTACAGCCAGACTGAGGAAGTCAATGGGGCTCCCGTAATTACGGGAGCGTTGCTAGGAGACGTCAGTAAATAGTCACTGTCCAGGGTGCTGAAAGAGTTAAGCGATCGGCAGTAACTGTTTCTGCACCCTGGACAGTGACTACCGATCCCAATATACAGCAACCTGTCAAAATAGAAGTTCATACTTACCGAGAACTCCCTGCTTCTGTCTCCAGTCCGGCTTCCCAGGATGACGTTTCAGTCTAAGTGACGGCTGCAGCCAATCACAGGCTGCAGCGGTCACATGGACTGCCGCGTCATCCAGGGAGGTCGGGCTGGATGCCGAAAGAGGGACGCGTCACCAAGACAACGGCCGGTAAGTATGAAATTCTTTTACTTTCACTAGGGAAAGTGCTGTCCCTTCTCTCTATCCTGCACTGATAGAGAAGGGAAGCACTTTTACCGCAGTCCGCAGCAGCTAGTCCGCATCAATTTACTGCACATTTTGGGCAGATCCGCCACAGAATCTGCAACGCAGATTCTGTGCGGCATTGATGCGGACAGCTGCGGAAGAAAACCGCCACGTGGGGCCATGCCCTTCGTACGATACCCCTTGTAAACGGGAGTGCGTCCCTATGAAGGACTGACCGTATCAGACTGTAGGGACGTGCTCAATTGATAAAAGGAATGGCAATACTCAAATATTCATAAATTTCCAGGAAGAATAGAGGAATGGCACAATGCAGAGTTTTAATAAAAGATGTTTCAGAATGGTTCTCTCATGGGGATTACAAGTATTTACTAAAACAGACACGTCAGGAGAGGTAATAGGTCCTCTTTAAAAGGGAACCTGTCAAAAGATTTAAAGGTCTAAAAACTGCTGACAGGGTGATATAAGGGAGAGCATTTTAAACGTACCTTTTTCTCAGTCATGCAAGTTGCATGACCGAGAAAGTAAGAATTAGTCTTACCGGTAATTCAGTTTCCTTGAGTCCACCATGACGGCACACTAGGAGGAGGATGATCCCTTGACCTCTGTAGGGACAGGAACTGAGAGGTTAAAAAGGGCCACACCCCCTGCCTCCCACCAGTGTGATCCATATTACTACACCGGAAGGAACTAGCTAATCCTAACTATATGTTAATCTCACATACCACTAAGAAGGTAGGGTGGGTAATGGTTTGCCGTCATGGTGGACTCAAGGAAACGGAATTAACGGTAAGACTAATTCTTATTTTCCATTTTGTCCCCCAGGACGGCACACTAGGTACCAAATGTGATGGTTTAGGGTGGGACTACCGCCTAGAGTACTTTGTGGCCGAAGGCAAAGTCTCTACTGCCCAAGTAGCTGCAGTACAAATCTAGTCTAACAAAGCTCCTCCCCTTTCTGCCACGATGAAGCTGTGGATCTGGTGGAATGGGCCTTGATGTTTATAGGAACTGATTTTCCCTCAATAGAATAACAGATTTTAATTGTTGTTTTCATCCATCTAGCAATGGTAGCTTTTGAGTTTTTTTAACCTTTATTTTCCCCCCAAAATTGGACCAGGAGTTTGGAGTTTTTCCGCCAATCTGCAGTACCCTGTAAGTATTGTAAGACTGCCCTTCTAACATCAAGACAACGAAATTCGTCTTTTTGAGTTTTGGCAAAATGAAGGAAGGACAACCTCCTGAACTTCATGAAAATCTGAGACGACTTTTGGAAGGAAACTAGGCTCAAGTTTTAGTACGATTCTGTCATCCGTTATCCTAAGATCTGGTTAGTCTGTGGATAGCGCCTGTATTTCCCTAAGTCTCATTGCTGTCATTATTGCTATTAGAAAGGCCCCTTTAAAGGAACAGTGTCACGAAATTATTTTTTTTTACATCAGTTTGATTTTAGTGTTTTATTAAAAAACGTGTGTGTTTGTGTTTTACTTTTTTTTATTTTTTCACTTTTTCTTCCCTATGGGGGCTGCCATTTTTTTTTCCATTTCTGTGTCGATTAACGACACATACAGACATGGAATACGGCAGCTACAGTCCCATAGTGAATGCGAACGGGGCCCGTTCCATCCACTATGCTGTACGCCGTCTGTGTGTGAACGGCGCATGCGCCGCTCCCACACAGTCCAAGTTGAACTGTGCGCCGTCCGGCGCCATTTTCCTGTAGACCGGAAGTCGCGGCCGAACAGTAAGATTACTACTTCCGGTCGCGGCTTACGGACTTGGAGCGGCGGCAGCAGACGGACCGGCGGTGACAGGAGCAGGTAAGTGATTTCTATGTATGTTCGTGTTTCAGTGTGTTTACTACTGTATGTAAACCTACTACACTGTGTTAGCTCAAAAAATGGCGACACACAGTGTAGGAGGTTTGACCGTTCAATCCCCTCCTTTCTCCTGCCACTAGCCAGGATAAAGGAGGGGGGGATTCTGAGAGCTCACTAGAGCGAGTGAGTTTTTTCCAATTTTGCAGCATAAAGCAATGTGGTTGCTTTACCACATGCAATGCTGCAATTTTGGGAATTGCTCCATCTAGTGACCAGCACTGGGAAATGTTATAAATTAGAATCTAATTTATAATATTTCCTGACTCGTGAAAAAAATTAAAACAATGTTTAATCACCTATACTTGTTTAATTTAAAAAAAAAAATACATTTTTTTCTAGCGTCACATTCCCTTTAAAGAGGCTCTGTCACCAGATTTTGCAACCCCTATCTGCTATTGCAGCAGATAGGCGCTGCAATGTAGATTACAGTAACGTTTTTATTTTTAAAAAACGAGCATTTTTGGCCAAGTTATGACCATTTTTGTAGTTATGCAAATGAGGCTTGCAAAAGTCCAAGTGGGTGTGTTTAAAAGTAAAAGTCCAAGTGGGCGTGTATTATGTGCGTACATCGGGGCGTTTTTAATACTTTTACTAGCTGGGCGCTCTGATGAGAAGTATCATCCACTTCTCTTCAGAACGCCCAGCTTCTGGCAGTGCAGACACAGCGTGTTCTCGAGAGATCACGCTGTGACGTCACTCACAAGTCCTGCATCGTGTCAGACGAGCGAGGACACCGGCACCAGAGGCTACAGTTGATTCTGCGGCAGCATCAGCGTTTGCAGGTAAGTAGCTACATCGACTTACCTGCTAACGCCGATGCTGCTGCAGAATCAACTGAAGCCTCTGGTGCCGGTGTCCTCGCTCGTCTGACACGATGCAGGACCTGTGAGTGACGTCACAGCGTGATCTCTCGAGAACACGCTGTGTCTGCACTGCCAGAAGCTGGGCGTTCTGAAGAGAAGTGGATGATACTTATCAGAGCGCCCAGCTAGTAAAAGTATTAAAAACGCCCCGATGTACGCACATAATACACGCCCACTTGGACTTTTACTTTTAAACACACCCACTTGGACTTTTACTTTTAAACACACCCACTTGGACTTTTGCAAGCCTCATTTGCATAACTACAAAAATGGTCATAACTTGGCCAAAAATGCTCGTTTTTTAAAAATAAAAACGTTACTGTAATCTACATTGCAGCGCCGATCTGCTGCAATAGCAGATAGGGGTTGCAAAATCTGGTGACAGAGCCTCTTTAAGGGACAAGTGTTTGATGTCTATGTTCTCAATTGGTTCGAAGTAGGGGGGGGGGTATCGTTAGGGCACTGATTTTTTTGTAAGAGGTGGCTTTTATAAATCTTTTGATATTGGAAAATAGATTTCTTTTTTCCCCTGGTAGTAAGGATAAGTATAGGGAAGAGTCCAGTAGGACCCCTAGAAATGTTGTCCGATTGTGTGGAATTGGATTTGATTTTTGATAATTTATGATCCAAGCCAGCTCTGCTAGTTGGCTTGTTACTAGCTTTACCCTAGTGGAGAGAATCTCTTGGGTACTTGCTGTAATTAAGAAGTCGTCCAGATATGGGACTATAATAATTCCCTGTCTGGAATTAAGCCATCACTTCTATCATAATTTTGGTGAATACCCTTGGGGCAGATGAAATCCCAAAGGGCTGTAAACTGGAAATGGACAACTTCGCCTGTCGAGTCCTTTACTGCAAATTTTAGGAATCTGCGAGGAGGGATTAATGGGGACGTGGTAGTAAGCGTCCTTTAAATTTAGGGTGCACATGTAAACACCTTTCTTTATTAAGGGAATGGTCGATGTTACAGATTCCATCTTGAACCTCCTGTAAATGATACAATTGTCGAGAGGTTTCAGGTTTATTATTATCCTGTATGATTTGTCTGCCTTTTTTTTTTTTTTTTTGTAAGAAAGAGGAATAGTGACCTTCTCCACACTGATCCTGTGATACCGGAGATATTACCCCTCTCTGGTGTAGGCTTTGGATGCTGCCCTACATCTGCTTTCTCAGAAATTGTGAGGGCTGTGTGGTGAGAATAAATCTCTTTGGAGGAAGAGTTGAAAATTCTATACGATAGCTTTTTTTCTGGGTCCTTCCATTCGTCATTTATTAACTCAAACTGGTTTTCGTTAATAGGAAACACATTTCTCTTTGATTTTTAGACCACCAAATCTCATCTTGGATGGTTTTCGGTTTCTTAACTTCCTCAATATTCATCGTAGCCCTGATTGCTTTTAGTAAATCATCCATATCCTCAGAGTAAAAATAGTATTTCTTCTCATCATCCTGATCTCCTTCAGGATTTAGTGACCACAATTCATCTATGTCCTCTGGATCTTTAAAAGAACGGCCCTTTAGTGTCCTAATCAGATGGAGTTTCATTTACTAATTTCGCCTTTTTATACGGGGGAGGAATGGTCGTGTATTGAGGCTGTATAGAGGCGGATTGAACTTCCTCTCTGATCATAGAACATTGGTCGTCCATAAAGGAGGGTTGTTCCGCTTTAATTTATTAATACAAGACGAACATAGTTGTTTTTTGTGTGCGCCTGCCAGCATTTTGGAGCATGTAGCACATTTCTTAGAACTTTTAAGCTTCCCATGTTTAAGTTTCTGGGATCCCTCATTCTCAACCTAATAAACGAGGGAGAGGGGGCGACCCAGCTAGTACAGTTTACAGTAATATAACACGTACTTTCCCCTTGGGGAAAAAAACCTCACGGGAGTGGATGGGCAGGAGACCTCAGATTCATCAAACTCGGACCCCACCGGATTGACACCAGGAAAGGACACGCTTGGAGACACAGACCTCAGAGCAGGACGCACATGGCAATTTTACTCCGAACACGCTGGTCTATTTACCTGCTCTGCGTTCCCGATGCAGTCCCAGCTTGTGACGTCACTTTCGTCCGTGCGGCCGCCTGACTCCACTTTTGCCGGATGTTTGTAAACAAAGCTGTAACCACGCGGTCGGGACGCTGGCAAAAGTGCTAAACTCCGTCTGGCTTTAGTCTCACAGCAGACGGATGTGTGGTTTTCTACGAAGGGGGGGGGGGAAGACACGACGACGACAACATCAGTCGGAAGAAGAGAAGCCCCTGATCCGGACCTCCATTAAGGGAAATAAAGAAATAAAAAAAAAATCTCTTCAATCCCCCCCCCCTAAGGAAAGAGGATCCGCACTTCATCCTGACTCCTGTAGGGACAGGAAATGCACTGGTGGGAGGCTGAGCATGGGGCCCTTTTAACCTCTCTCCGTTCCTGTCCCTACAGAGGTCAAGGGATCATCCTCCACCTTATGTGCAGTCATGGGGGATGAAATGGGAAAATTATGTTTAATAACCTTCGGCGTGTTGATGGCATGTGCCACGGAGGCGGGACTTGATGTGCAAGTGCTCTTGCACTGCACACCCCACCCCTGTGTGTGACAGCTCTAGCGGTCACCTTATTGGCCACTAAAGCCGTCACTTACAGCAACGGGGAACCAAACTCTTGTTTCTTGGTCATGCAACGTGAAAAACAACTTTATAAATGCCCTTACCCTCTGCGATACGTCACCCTGTCAGCAGTTTTGAGGCCTTAAAACTGCTGAAAGGTTCCCTTTAAAGATGATCGATTTTCCATGTATTAAAGCAACTGCTAGGAAAGAGTGAGGATAGTTGTATGGCTCCCCTCTAACAAACCAGAACACATGTTGGTAAATATTAATTTTATTCTAGGACACTGTGTTAATACAATAAATATACAAAACATCTGAACTACTCAGACATGCAACACAGAGTGGGAGAGACAACGTTTGTACAGGGCGATGATTTATTTAACTGTAATGGGAGAGCAATATTAGTCATTTACAAAATATACAAACAGCCTTCAGATAAATAAAATCCAAGCCATACAAGACCGGAACATTGTAGAGTGCGGATATTCCAGTGTTTAGATTTGATCTCATCAGTCAATTAAAGGAGACCCGCCACTTGCCCCACGGTGACAGAAGCCGCTTTGTCTACTGAACCAATGCCTCCTACGGCTTTGATTGTTGCAGCCTTCAGAAACATTGGCTCCATTTACAAAACGGCTACTGCCACGGTGTGCGACAGACGGGCGCAGTGTAATGCATACTGAGAAATAAAACATTTAGTGCATAAAACCAATCCAAATAGTGTTACATTGATTTAACCAGTCTGTGTCAATAGCGGTTTGCAGAAAGTAGGATGAGATGGAGGTCTCTCAGTTGTCAGTTTGCTCAAGAAGTGAGCCTCAGATTTAACCAGACTCATGCTTTATGGAAGGTGCATTGATTCTACAGCAGATGACACAACATCTAAAGATCTGTCATTATCCTTTCAGCCAGCGATATCCCAAAGTATAACACAACCCAAAGTGCAATGGCTGCAATACGGGGATCCCCAATAATAAACTTTCATGACACGTGAGTCTGACATGACGCAAGTGCCAGCAGTCTCCAGAGTAAATGGGTTCTGATCCGTGTGTTTCAATGGAAAATCTTTTATGGTCAAGCTGCATTAAAAAGAACCCATCACAAATGAAAATGTAGTCCCATCTGCAGTTTGCATGCTATAGAGCAGGAAGAGCAGAGCAGATTGATATATAGTTTTGGGGGAAAAGACTTCGTATAACTTGTAATTTATAGAACTAAACCCCTGCTCTCTCTGGGTTTAGGAGTCCAGTGGGAGGTTCTGCACTGATGGAAAGTCTTCCCAGTATGAGAGTACAGAGATAGCAGTCACCACTGAATAGGACACCCACTGGACTCCTAACCCAAGAGATTTCGATCTATAGATTACAAGTTATACTGAATCTTTTACCACAAACATATATTAATCCGATCAGCTCCTCCTGCTCTATAGCATGGATTTTCCACGTGAAAGGTCCCCTTTAACCTTGTCTATTGGGCCTTTTTTTTTTGACAAGTCTAATGTGTTAGGCCTCATGCACACGACCGTAGCCATGTGCACAGCCGTGTTCTTCGGGTTGGCCGGCCGCGGTGTGACACACGCAGATCGCGGGCCGTGCACATGGCCGAGTGCATTATTCCCGATGAAACCACGGTCGTGTGCATGGGCCCATAGGAATGAATGGGGCCGCAATTCTATTGTGGATTTTCGGGGCAATTGCGGCCGCAAAAGCACGTTCGTGTGCATGAGGCCTTACATGAGTTAATTATGGGATAAAGCCATACAATTTCCCTTTAGGGAATGCTGGTAAGTCTTTATGATAACACTTTAAACATTCGCCTGCCAGGAGGAAATGGATAAGGTGTTTTTTTATACACAACAGCACACTATTCACATAGGACCGTTATATACTGGTATTTCTCTGGTACTCATAAAACAGAGAATATGAACAAATGGAGCGGAGTCTTGATGGCGTTTGGCCGCAGTACCACACTATAGTATGACAATACAGCTGAACAAAAGATAAAGAAAAACCTAAAAGATTCAGTCAAAACTCATAGGGGGGGGGGGGAATGGGCTCCGGAAAGCAGCTGAGCAAGAATCCTTCATCTGACTATTCAGCGTTTCCTTATAGAAGAGGGTTTGCAGCAATCTGATGAGATCCATGTAAAAGGTGATGAAAACTTCAATGGACTGAAAACCATCTAACATCTAGAAAGCAGATCAGTCTAATACAATAGTCTGAATAGGATTTTACTATTAAGCACTGTAAAGCTGCAGGATATAAAGCAAATAAACCTAGATAAAGTAACAGCACAGTCAGTGGTTGAGTAGACCGGATCCATCAACTGATCAGTCATTAACAAGAAAATACCCTATTTACACCCAAGGTTGAATGAAGGTGCCCAACTCGAAGATTCCACTTCCCTTATCCCTGGAGACCTGGGGGGGGGGGGGGGTTCTTCTTGAAGGCCGATCTTAGAGGATCTGTCACCTCTCCTGACATGTTTGTATTAGTTAATACTTGTATTCCTCAGGATAACACCATGCTGGAGCATCTTTTCCTAGAGGAATGGCACAATGGGGAGTTCTGTCATTTCTCCTGGAAATGTATGAATAAATTGACAATTACCATTTTTTGCCAATAGGGGGTGTCCCAACACACTGACACTATCCAATCACTGCTGACAATATTGAGGGCGACATCACACAACGTGGCAGATGTGCGATTTTGCCAGCAATACCTTCGTTTTACTCGCTAAATTACGTGGCCATTTGTCACCCACGTGGGCGTTGTTTGGCCGCGTGCAGCTGAAACGCTGTGTGTTCTCACCGAGACTAGATCGATACACCCGATCGACAAGGGAAACGTTAACACCCAGTTGTCAAAATTAAAGTACTCACTTAAAGGACCCCACGGATCTCCAGATTAATGGAAAAGGCTAAGTGGCTTTCTAATAATCATTTATCACCTATCCATGGGATAGGTGATAATTGTCTGTTTGGTGGGGGTCCCTCCGATTCCTAGAACGGGGGTCCCAGAGTCCTATGTGAATGAAGCGGTACCGCGCATGCTCCGCCACCGCTTCATCTTGTAGGTGATAACTGTTGATTAAGGAAAATAAATACCTTTAATGGGGTGGGCTTCATTTTTAGCTTTTTATTATGTTCACATTTTCCCTTTAATAATACAGGTACACGTGTGACCTCACAATGCCCAGCAAATGATACTAATATTACTCAAGATGACAAGACTGAATTGTGTGGCTCATTTTAAAGTTGGGAGATCGACCTATTGAAATTGAAGCCAATAATGAAGAGCATGCGACTGCATCAGTTATTATAGGGTGCACAGTTCATCCTACATGGTTACGCATACTTTGCATAGTTGTTTCATGGATTTGCAATGACCAAGGAGAATCTTATAAATATGTGTGTGCGATTAGTACCAAACTTAAAAAAATAAAATATTGTAACTTCATAACATTTCATGCATTCATCACAGGGTCTATCCTGAATACATGGCGTGTAAGACCTACCTCTGCAGGAGGACGTTTTCATACGGATGGGATTTGGTGTTAGAACGCATTCCTCCTGCAGTACAGCGTGAAAAACGTACATTAAAAGGGAAGTCCGCTCAGAACGTTACAGGACCTAGTGCTTCTCTTTTCCATTTAGAATCGACTAGAACCATATTAGATCCAGTGATCCTGTGTAATCTAAATAGTTATAAGTTATAATTACATTATAAATTATATTAAAGTTATAAATACACGCAATACATATATATCAAGGTACAACCCTTACTGCTAACAAAGAAGCTCAATAGAGCTATTACTCAACACTTCTAATGGCCATAACCCCCTATCACTTCTATTTGTATGTTCCCCCGTCACTGCTCATGTCATTTACACAAGGCCGGAGCAGAGACTAACCAGGTTTCAGGGCTCTTAAATGACACCTATATCAAGACATCCAATTCATATTGGAACACGTGGAAAAATGAATATATAAATATAATCTATCAATGTAAAGAATAATACAATTAGTAAAAGTTACTGTCAGGTTTAAGTAAAGCTTAGGGTTAGTGAGAACCCTAACCCCAGGTTATATCCACCCCCTCTGTAAATGAGGAGGCTGCTTGTCTGAAGGTAAAGCTGGGCATAAGATTTGTGGTGGAATCTGCCGATAATCTGCTGTTTATGGGCCCTCGTCTTAAAGTTATCCTATATGGACAGCTTTGGGTAGAGATATTCCGATCTTAAAGACGTATTCTAACTAATGACATTTATAATACGTCTATTTGATAGAAGTCACATTGGTGGAGGGAGCTGGTACTCCCAGATATATTGAGATTGGGGGTCTCAGTTTTTCTGCACTTTATTTGCATTCACCTTTCAGTTGAAAACTGGGCCCCTCTGGCCCTCAATATTGATAATTCAAACGTCAAAAAAGTAATTCACTAAAAAAAATAGCTTAAAAAAAGGATACAAGCCTAAGACAACTCAATACTGGCCGTGAAAACAAACGATGATCGGAAATACAACACTGGGCTGCCCACATGCAACCATTTTTTTGGGTCGCATAAAAGATGCCATTAGCCAATGAACAAGCTTCTTGTTCATCAGCTGATTTTTGCCCTGTTTACACCAGGCAATGAATGTTAGTTTAACTGAGCATCAGCCCGTGTAAAAGGGCCTAGATTTAAAAAAAAAAAAAAAAAACTAAAATAAAAAAAGGAAAAAAAAAATAAAAAAAAAGTCTAAAGTACTCCACAGTCTCTGATAAGGGGGAAAAATGCAGTTTAAACCGGTTAAGTGTGCAGAGGCTCCCCGCATTGTAATATAGAAAATGTAACAGCATTAGACTCTCTGGGGTACTTAGAAAATACACCAATTACACACTCAGAAACAGTCTTGGCTACTGTAAAAAACTGTTTCAATGTATAAAAGGGAAAAAAAAAAAAAAGGTGTACTTCCACTAGAAGTTAAAAAAAACCAATGCACTGCATTCAACAAAAACAGCAAAACAGAAGAAGTGTTTAAGGAGACATCAAACACACAAAATAACACAAAGGCTATGAAGAAATTTAGCGCAAACACGGATACAGCTTCCTTTTTCTTCAATCCTAATGGACCTTACAGTTACCACTGAGACTTGCGTCAAGCAATGACAATCCAAAGTACACACAAATCCTGCTGAGATACTCTATCTGATTAGATACAACCCCAGGAATACAGGCTTGAAGTGGCCATTAAGCTTTCACATCTACGGAACTATATCAGATTAAGTGCCACTTGTGCTTTTTCCTTACAAATGCACATAAAATCAGACAAACTACTTACTATGTGCAGGTATGGATAGTGGCCACCGGCTCTTCTAATAACTGGCTGAACGCTTCTATAGACTTGAGATTAATGCCTTGTTCTATACTTAAAAGTCTAAGTAGCAACAAAAAGTGAATCATAAAATACATAAAAATGTGCACTTTGAGCATTAAGAGTTAGCAAATACTCCCTGCAATTAGAACCTCAGGACAATTCCAATCTAGTTACGCCATATTCACACTACAGTTACCCACCAGTTATTTAGACAGCATTTGGGACGGAGCATTCTGAGCTCAAGGACAGGAGAGGCTGGGATGCAGGGATAGAAGTGCGCAAAAGATCCAGTAAGAGCATCATTATTTTCACCATGCACAACCAATAGACCCATAACGTGCCCAGGAAGCCTTATTTTTTTTTTTTATTATTCCTGGCACCCAATGGGCTAAATGGAACAGATCCACATGGTAAGTGCAATTTAAAGTCTTTTGTGTGTGTTGCAAACACGGCTGGAGGAATAGACGTGACTGAAGAGGGATGACCGTGGTAATGGTTGCCTTCAGTGGGAGCCTTTACATCTGGTTACCCTTGAAAGCATTCTGGGCAGCGCTGCTAGCAGCTGTAGAGGCAGCATTGGCTGCAGCGGTCTGCACGGTTTTGTTAGACATCACGCCTGTAGCAAACTCTTGCTGGGCCTTCTCAAAGCTGGCACCTGTTGTCCGGTACAGTCCATGCACCTGTAAGAGATATATCCCAGGGTTCAAATAAGTAGATTGCGTCAATAGTAGATACAAATAGAAATTTCCACCTTTAAAATGTAGTTCCAGTGATGCCAAAAGTTTAAAAGGGACGTTGGAATGTTATGTAGATCATTTTAAAAATTGTGAGCAGGATGCTGGAGAGCCACATATGCAGGTCTAAAGCAAAGAATAAGTCATAGGAGAGGTTGTAGACTGTGCCACATATCACAGGAGCGTGCAAACACCAGCCCACTGCAGGGAGGGGCAGAGATGATTGGTTAGCAACAGCCTTAAGGTGCCCGCACACGAGAGTGAGTGTGAGAGTGAGTGTGAGAGAGAGAGTGAGTGTGAGAGAGAGTGAGTGTGAGAGAGAGAGAGTGATTCAGTGTGAGAGAGAGAGAGAGTGATTGAGTGTGAGAGAGAGAGAGTGAGTGAGTGTGAGAGAGAGAGTGAGTGTGAGAGAGAGAGTGAGTGTGAGAGAGTGAGTGTGAGAGAGTGTGAGAGAGAGTGAGTGTGAGTGTGTGAGAGAGAGTGAGTGTGAGAGAGTGTGAGAGCCTCTTGAGGCGTCTGTCAGCGGCTGATTTGCCCTCTCCCCATTTAGGCACACATCTATCTAGCGTGTATGGCCACCTCTAAATCCTATACAGGAAACTGGAAGCAGCCTGGAGGAGACTCCGTAAAAGCGGAATACACGGATGACTTGAAGTTGTCCCTCCGTGTATTGGATTAAAGCTATGTAATGGCCAATGGGATATTCTGCTAATATTTTAATACTCACAAACATACATCAAGATTACGGGTGACAATTCATATAAGAAACAATGGAGAACAGCACCCAGATAAAGCAGGAAGTCGCTCTTCGTTCTCTTGTTGGCAGCCTGCACACGACTGTTACCCAGGGGGTTACAATATATTATATCAGAGCAGCATACACCGGCTAATAGAAGAGTTATTCAGCTGTAGTTTGTGCTTCATCCAATATCCTGAGATATCTCTATCTATATATAGTAAAAATGGCATACACAAGCTGCAGATCAAATGCTGATATTTTGCAGACATCTCTCCCCACTTCCCCTCATAAACATGCAAATATCAGCCAGAAGGGGGGGGGGGGGAGAGAAGCCCCTGCCGGACCCCTCTGGCTGCGCCTCAATGTGGGATGTTGAAATCCAAATGCCCGATGCCTCTTTCTCTCAATGACAGTCAGGTTGACACCATACACATTAGATGGTCTGTGGGCTCAGATTGCATTCATACAATGTGTGGCCAGCTCGACATGGTAGCAATGCGTATATTCTAAATAAATAAATATATACGGAGGTTTCACTGGGGCATGGCATTATAAGGAGGGGAGGATATGAACTTGCCATCATGAACTGGCTACCCGAAAGTTTTGTTTTTACACTTCAGTAATGAACCATGTGCGTCACTTCCTGAAGGCTACAAGGTGGCAGAACTAGTTCTACTTATCTTCACTTTGCACTTACCTTTTTAAACATAGCTAGTGACACTACTGCAGAACCTGTGAAAAGGGCAGCAATCAGAATCATCATAACCCCCACAGGAATATTCTGATTGAGAGCAGTTAGTGCAGAAATCCAACCACTGCAAGACACAAGAAGAAGGATTATGCTGATAGTCAGTGCAATAAATCCATCATCCATCGGTAATGCCGGGGGCCTACTGCCTTTAATAATCATCCTGCTAACCATGGAATATCAGATTACAACCAAAGTAAATATGCACATTAGTAATACACATTTACTGGAATTCATCCCCCACCTACATTAATCTACAGGTATGTCCTAAACAAGACCCCGTCCACCGTGCCACGCGTCCCTCTATAGGTTGTAAAATTATCAGGCTCTTATTATTAGAGAATTGGTTCCAGATAGTTATCCAAGTGGAATTGACAGAACTATATAAAGAATAGAACAACCTAATAAATATAACTTACCAGTTACCCCAGCCTTTAAATCCAGCAGCCTGTAAGACGTGGACTGCAAACTGACAGATGTACACAAAGAAGAACACAAAGAACCTGAAGGAACTGTCACTCCTGGAAGGAAAAGGACATATGAGATGAGCTGAAGTCTTCATAGAGCATCACATCATTATAAAAGAAAGAACAAAGCTCAAATGTTGTGCACTACAAGTGAGAATTCGGAAAAATGCCCTGTCTGTGCACTCTCCTGTGATCACGGACACCGCACAGATACATTATAATCTTAAAAAAAATGGGAAAAACATTTCAGCTCTGGCCCTATGGAGAAAAAGATCCATACAGGCCGCCAAGCACAATATGTATTAAATTTATCTCAAGATGGCCCGCTGTATGATAAATGTGACCCATCTACCTAGACATGTTAGACACTTTACTCTTATACCAGCTCGTTTTGCTTACTTGACGCCATTTTTTGCCCCAAGTGCATTTTAAGCCATGCCCCTTTTCATCTAGGGCGCATCATCATATTAAGCAAGGTGCAAAAAGTGTCTAAACCAGTTAACAAATGTGTAGCACGTCTTACGCACCAGAATTCTGCTGCATTTTGAATAGTGAACCTGCCCCAATGTGTTTACGGTTTCTAGAAAAGGAGTCATATATGCAGAACTGGAAATAGTCTACGGCTGCGGAGCACACGTGTAACACAAAGGCGCTCACAGGAGACGTGTCTATCTTGGCAGTGTCTACACTAAGGGTCGCATGTTGCAGTTGAGCTGCAGTTTAAGCCGCATAGGGAAAAAACGCATTAAAAAAAAAAATGGATGCGTTTTTACCGTAATTTGGTGCGGTTTTGATGTGGTTGCATTATTTACCGCAACGAAAAATGCACCAAACTGCGGTAAAAACACATTGCTTTTTCGGATGCAGTTCTAACTGCAGCTCAACTGCAACATGCGAATAGACACTAAAAGTTTACATGACAATGCATATTTTTTCCAGATTCTCCGATCTCAATACCAAAATGTACAGCATCGGATTTATACCTAAGTAATAAACCGTGGCCTAGAAGAGATTATATATATATATATATATATAAAAAAAAAAAAGAAGCTGTAAATAACAAAGCACGACCTGAGCATTAACAAGCCCTTACCTGAAGGCTCCGTACAGTGGTCTGTACCAGCATACAAAGGAGCATGGTGTGAAAAGCAAAAACCACAGGATGGCCAATCCAAAGTCAACACCTCGACTTGTATCTACGCAGAACCACGCCAGACAGCCAAAGATATTTACAAACAGGGTGACTGTATGGACTGTGGAAGAGAAGAAGAGTTCTATTAACTGAAATGTGACGGTTGAGAAGAACAAAACATAAGGAATAGAACATTACGCACTATATGACAACGGAGGAGGCGATGACCCCAGAAGCAGGGGCTGTAGAGAAGTATAAAATGAGAAAATAAAAAGATTTTTATACTTTTCATTTGCAATTTGAAACCGAAAGTAGAGAAGATCATGCTAGGTGTTAGTATTTTTATTGTTTTTTTGATACTTTAATTGCAGCCATGGGTGCCTTAAAGGGGTTTTCCCAACTTGGACATTTATGGCATATCCACAGGATCGATCTCCAGAACAAGGCCCCCTAAAACCCATTCTACCGTTTTGTGTTCCCACTGCTACATGTGATTTCCGACCATGTAAGTAGAAAACTGCAATGCTCGCATGCTACGCTGCTTCCGTAACTGCCAATCACTTCTATGGGAGTTCCGGAAACAGTTTAGCTCAGCGAGCACTTGGCTGTTTCTGGAACTTCCGACCACCCAACCAGGAAGTGGCCGGGAGGCAGCGGAGCAGAGTAAGCTAGAACTGGAAATATGGGACCCATTCTAGAGATAGGTGCGGGTCCCAGAGTTGGGACCCGCATCTGTCAGACTTTTACGGCATATTCTGTGGATATGCCATAAATGTCCAAGATGGCAAAACCCCTTAAATGTAAATTGCATCAAATTGTAACATATGGCTGGAGCCGTACACACACAACACTTCCTAAATATAGACGTTGAAGATGTGTAAAGTTCATACAAGTCACTTACACGCACACATCTGCACAAAATCACCACAGCTGAAGAGATCAAAAATCTCCCGTCCCAGATGCCAGAACAGATCTGTCCACAAATGGCCTCTCATTAGGTCTTTGGGATGAAGCACACCCACATGTAAAGCCTGCCATACACAAGACAGCTGTTGGCCAACCCCCACAAATATGCACACTTAGCTCACCTGTGCGTGCAAGTTATTTCAATGAGGGGGGAATTGGCACTGCCAGGCCTCTGTCTATGTCATAGCCCTACAAGCACTTTAACCACAGAAAACGTCAGGAGTTTAAATATCTTATATATTCTGTGTAAGAGGCAGAGGGAACACTTACAAAAGTGGCAAGAAGTTAAAGAATACCTAGGGCTTATCCATAAATGCTGTGTCTTTGAAGAATGGAATGCAAAGCTCAATTTCGGAAGTGTTTTTTTAAATCGTACTTTTTAGAATAAGCGGTCGTGTTTGTACATGAGTATTAGCACTATTTCTGACCATTATATCACTTGTATTATGCATTATTTAGCAGTTTTCCTCTCTGAAGGCTTCTCTAATGCCCAGTTATCTCTGATCTAGTGGGTGGAGCCTAACTGCTACCATGTCTTCTATACAATGCACGGAGGGGATTATACACCAGTAATGAACAGTGCAGCTGATAATCCAGCACCAGTGTGAGACGGTAACATTTAGCAGGAAGTTGCGGCACGTCTGTGTACATCTCTTTCTTACTCTGCTACTGCTCCCCCTCCCCTCGCCATAGACTTGTATGGGCAGCATGTCTGTCTCTCTCTTTGCTCCCACCTCCTGCCCCCCCTCGCCTCTTCATAGACATGTACGGCAGACAGTGAAGACACCCCCCCCCCCCTACACCTTATGCGGTCAGTCTGTAACTAAAGACGGATTTTGCTTGACAACAGGGGAAGGACCGCAAATAACAGAATTTGCATCAATAAAAACTCCATTTTAACAGTAACTAAGTGACAAAATACATCAGGTATTCTATTAGATCAGTATAAGTTGTTTGAATATTAGTGTACATTTAACTGAAAAAGATCATTTCCTCTGAAGTTTTTAGTTTTGTATTTTGGTTTTTTTTAAGCTAAAAGTTTCCTGCATTTGACTGTTATAACTCCTTCAGTGTCAACTGCTGGAAAAACCTCGGAAGTCTTTTTAAGGGTATGTGCACACGGTGAGAGGCTTTTACGGCTGAAATGACAGACTGTTTTAAGGAGAAACCAGCTGCCTCGTTTCAGCCGTAAAAGCTCCTCCTCGTATTATGCGAGGCGTCTAACGCTCGTAAATCTTGAGCTGCTCTTCATTGACTTCAATGAAGAACGGCTCAAATTACGTTGCAAAGAAGTGCCCTGCACTTCTTTGCCGAGGCAGTCAATTTACGCGTCGTCGTTTGACAGCTGTCAAACGACGACGCGTAAATTACACGTCGTCTGCACAATACGTCGGCAAACCCATTCAAATGAATGGGCAGATGTTTGCCGACGTATTGTAGCCCTATTTTCAGACGTAAAACGAGGCATAATACGCCTCGTTTACGTCTGAAAATAGGTCGTGTGAACCCAGCCTTATACTACTATTTAGAACTGGGTTTCGCTGGTATGAAACCAGTATGGACAATCTGCCAAAACTGATGGGTAAATAAAATAGGAAGATACAGCCTTCCCAAGTACAAAAATGTGACAGGATCAGCAATTATTGGGACCCATTTGAGAATGACCTCAGACTGAACAGCATATTTATCAATTCCCCCTCCACCACTTCACATTGGTGAGATTGCCAAAGCGCATGCTCAGTCTCCAAGACTACTAAGTACAGGCAATCTGTAGGGATCCTATTCATCCTAACAGAAGCATTACAGTAAGGCTGCCCTTACGGAGTCTAGTAGCTTAAGAGATGGATCGTGTGATTTGAAGATCTCACCATTTTCCACACGGCATGCAGAAATTAATCTGGGAGGTCCATCTGTAATAACCTTTGTAAACAAGCAGAGTACTTTGATTAACTCCCAAACAGGCCACTTTAAGGCTACATGCACATGTCGCGGAATTTCAAAAAATCTGAATCAAAACCAAAAAGGTAAATGCAGGTAGTACCGCAGGTGTTATGTTTTTTTTATGCATTTTTAGTTGTGCTTTTTACATTTTAATGCGGAAACAGGTGAAGATCTCAATCTGCAGATTTTAGCGCATTTCTTTTATAAACTTCTCAGAAACAATTTTGAGACGGAAACGCAAGTAAATTGTCATCCTGCGGATTTTAAGTCTGCACCGCACGTGAATTTACATGCGCAAACATTTTGCAACATGTAGATGAGATTACTTATGTCATTTAATTTCTGGTACTGTATTACACCACATCCGCACGTAATACCATCTGAGCTGGTGAAAAGCCACGTTCACTCTCACAATCAGTACTGTTAAGTAGAGTAGCGGAGAAGCCATTATTTATATTTTACATACTATTGGGGCATTAAAGGGGTTTTCCCATGATGATTGATGGTTTATTGCTAGGATATACCATCACATGCTAATCAGTGGGGGTCCAACTGCCGCGACCCCTAACCAAATTCTCAGAATGAAGGAGCAGCCATGCGGATTAAGCGCTGGTGCTCCCTCATAGTATTTCCCTGCACAGCCATCCACTGTGTAGGAAACTAAAATATAACCCCATTCATTCGAGCCGGGAGCGCCGCTGTGCAGGAAATGAGCCAATAGAGAACTTGGTCCTTTCTTTCTCATGATCCGTAGGGGCCCCAGAGGATGGGACACCTCTGATTTTACCACTAGGATATAATCTAGTAATATACCATGACATTTTGAGAGGGAACTACTCCCTTTTATTTTGTGTGGAAACCCTCTTGAATATAACTACATTTCCTTTTAAGAGATCTTCATTTTAACCCCCTGGAAACTACTAATCTGGAAGTCAATACCGTCAGGAGTTCCCCTTGGTGCGGTGCTCTATTTTCAGATCTCCTACTGCTAACAGAAGGGTCTCCTCTTCTAACAATATATTAGGGAGCTTTGTAAAATACCTTGCAACTGAGAACAGCTTATATTATCCATGGTCTACGAGAGACATTTTAGCAGGTTTCCGTATCACGTGAACACTTACACATCCATAGATAGTACATAATCTTAACCGTTTTCTGAAATTCCACAGGAATATCCACTGACAAATCTTGGTAAAAACATGGACCAACAGGAAAATTTGCCGGTAAGGGAGGCCAATTGTTCCTTCTTCCTGGAGAATCAAAGGTTACAAGAACAAACAAGATGTTGAAATTACAGAACGGTTAACGTGGACACAGCGGTAGAAGGAAAAGTCTAAACTATGAATTAAAGTAGTACTCGTGTATTTACAAAAACAAAACGTTACTAGGATGACATACGGAAACTCTAAATTCATGCTTTCTGACACATCAATGGCTTGACGAAGGCACTGTCCACATCACGTTATGGACTATATTTAACGTATACGGTGGGAAAATTTTCCGACATATAAATGGACGCCTCAGACGGATGCCTTAATGTGGCATCAGTCACCCATTCATAAGGGCTTTATTTTCTTTAATCAATAACACATAATTTGTAGTTAAAGGGAATTTCCCGAATTAGAAAAAGATGGCCGCTTTTTGTTTTTTTTTAATGGGGCTAGGTATACAACACACAGTACATTGACAAGAGTGGTGCCGTTTCTGGAAGAAAGCAGCCATGTTTACATTGACTCATTCAGATTGTCCCTCTAAAACACTGGTCTCCAATTTTTAGCTCTCCAGCGGTTGCAAAGTGACAACTTCCAGCATACCTGGACAGCCGCAGGCTCGGTGTTGTAGCGTGGCAACAGCTAGAGAGCCAAATCCTTCTGGCAGAGCCATAAAAAAATAAAATACTTTTCCCTTATGCGACCGGTTGAGTACAATAAGCGGACATGGCAGAATTATCCAGCGCTCATACAATCTTCACACTTGCCTCCCAGCTGGTTCAGACTTTGAATCTCCCGCTCCCTGCGGTCTAATTCTGCGGCTTTCCTTTCCAGTTCTTCCTGGCGCTTCAGGAGCTCAGCCTGGGTTATAGCATGTTCCTTAAGAGAAATCTAGTTTAAGAATGACATCAACCTGAACGCAAATTGTTCTGAACCTCTCCATTGTTTTACTAAATATGATATAAAGGGTTCTGTATGCTAAAGAAAAAGGGAGCACCCTAGATTATAAATTGCAACTATTGGCACATTCTAGAATAAAATCATAATTTTTTTTATTTTTCCTTGCGATCTAGCGGTTGTGGTAATGTAAATTATTTCGTTTGCTCTGGTGTCGCCATCATAGTATCTGGTGTATGGACTTCAGGACACACGACCACCACTCTCACATGACATGCGACATTTGATTTCCAAGCCGCTTCTTTACTATGGTGTAGTGAGTAAATAACAGAGGTTTAGACATGATAGGTCTCAGGACAACGAATATGCGAACGTCCCCTAAAACCACCAATGAGGAACTGTAAAAGGAACTTGAAAAAGCGAATGAGTAACTCTTGAGCAAGCATCATTGATTATTATTTCTACTTTAAAAAGGAGCATTTCGATTTGGACAACCACTTCCTGTATGACGGGTAACCCAATAAGATTATTGCTACTGGGACACCCTGCGATCAACGGTCCCAATATCTGCAGGGAAAATAAAGCATTACACACTTTGAGTGTAACATTCTGCTATGGCTAAAAGAAGGGATCCCATACAGGTAACAAGGCACATAGAGAGAGGTTGTCTAAAGCAGACAGAGCATGTCTACAGCCTAACATATCAGGTTACAATTTCGTCTCAAGTGTGAAGGACAGTGGTATGATTTACATAGACGTGGAATGTATGAGACTTAAAGTGACCCTGTGGTCTCAGGACAAAATTACAAACGATGGGGTATATGTAGCAATATTACCTGGTGCCCCCTAGTTGCGTCCCTCAGCTGTGGATCTGCAGTTTTAGGGTCTGTGCGGACTCAAAATGGCCACAGCGCTTCTCAGAGTCCATGACACTCCCTCTGTTCATAGATTGGACAGAGCTGCTCACGTGAGCAGATCTGGCCAACTCGAGACCAGTGGGAGTGTCTCAAACTCGTAGGCCAAGTAGCGCTACAGCCATTTTGGGACAGCACAGAGAGGACCCTAAAACAGCAGATCCACGGCATAGGGGCGAAACTGGAGGACACCAGGTGTTCCTACTCAACATACCCGATCACATTTAAAATGTTGTCCCAGGACGGGAGGGTCGCAAAAAAATGATAATTCGCAATGTGGCCAATCAATCGTTCGTACACCTTCATGTTTAAAGCAAAATCAGCTAGAATTAGGCTATGTTCAAACTTGTCTTGTGGCTTCCGGAAGCCACAACACTCTGCTGGTTCGGTCATACACCAGATACAGCCGGCACCTGAAAGACCCCATTGAATTACTATGGGGTCTGTTGGCTTATGGTGTGTGGTGTCCATCGTTTCGATGGGAAAAGTAGTGCTGCAGGCAGCGTTATGTTTCTTATCAATATTGATGGAATTTACAATGGAGGCGCTGATCGAGGCCTCTGACGCAGATGTGAACATAGGGAATGCTCTGGGATATGTGAATTACACTATGTACAAAAGTAGACCAAAAACTGAAGTCATCTGATGCCACTGTCTGCAGCTGCTTTTTATGGTGTATCTAAAATATAATAGAGAGTGGCAAGTACATGTGTTCTGTAAAATGAACATTTACTGAAAGAGAATAGGACTTGCTCAAAACTCTTCTACACGGACATGTTCCTTGAAGATACAGTTCAGTAGACTACCTGTGCAATCTGTGTGTAAGCAGGAGGTTCCTCGGTTGGCTTCATTATGGCCGGTTGTGTGCTAGGAGCAGAGGTCGGCATTTTCACTTTTGCTACTGGTTGTGGCTGAGTGAATAAAGAAAAAAAAAAGTCAGACATTAATAAACCGAAAGGTAATTGAGCCGCCCAAACTCGAGGATTAGATAAGGAAACGTTGATATTTGATAGGAATGGAGTCATATCCGAACAAATAATATGTTGAAATCCATATACGTCATTGATATGTATTGATCCGTTTTCACAACCTCCATTTGCCTACTCTGAAAGGTAGCCGCACATAATACCTTGTAATTGCTATATGTGAAATGTACTAATATGTCTGGAACAAGGAAGGGGGAGAGGAGTGGGGTTAAAGAGTCTCTGTCACCACATTATCAGTGGCCTATATTGTACATGATGTGATCGGCGCTGTAATGTAGATTACAGCAGTGTTTTTTTTACATAAAAAAACTATCAATTTTGACGGAGTTATGACCTATTTTAGATTTATGCTAATGGCTTTCTTAATGCCCAACTGGGCGGTTTTTAGCTTTTGACCAAGTGGGCGTTGTAGAGAGAAGTGCATGACGCTGACCAATCAGTGTCATACACTCTACTATGTGCTGAATACATGAATGGAGAGAAGTGTATGACGCTGATTGATGTATGATGTTCCATTATTTGATGTATAAAATCAGCCGTGTCAACAGCCCCATTTCGGGTCAATTGTTCCTACTCCGGCCGTGTGACGGCAGTTCGAAGACCGCCCGTCAAACGGTCGAGAATGCCTGTCGTGTGAATAGGGCCTTGGGTTCACGTTTCACCAGTTCCACGACACTAGTTTGCACACTATCCAATTCTGGAAAGTTGCAATGCGGCTGCTTACTGTGGGGTCCGAGACTTCATAGACAATCTTATTCCTAGCGAATGTGCCGTGCTGCTGCTCGGGTGCGCCAAGACAGTTTCTACCTAGTAGTTTATACAAACGCCAGAACGTTTGGGTTTGATGGAACTTTTAGTGCCACAGAACTGCTCTATTGGCTCAAATCCATAAAGCAGTAGACGTGTATATACCGAAGGGCTCATAATTTACGGAAGGCTCATGTAATAAACAGGGATAAGAGAGCTCTCCTAAACTGTAGAAGTAGAAGGCAGTACAGGCATGAAGATGTGCATATACATTAGCGCTAGAGAAAGCAACAGCATCCAAGATTCACGGATCTTAAATAAAACATGTATTACTTGGAGGGACATGTCCACACTAGAAAAGTCTGAAACCAGGAGCAGGTTGTAAACTGCATATCAGGGGGTCTGAAAATTAATAAACTTTTTTAGCTCAAGGTAAGCACTAACATACGTTAAGTATTTTTTCCCCATGTCAAAGGTGTCCATTTTTTTAAAGAATGTTTTTAGTCCAAACAATAAAAGGAAAATACTTACGGTTTTGGAATCTGAGAAGGGATTGTATTCTTCTAACCCAGGGGGGGCATTTCTGGTCACCTGTGTGACTGAAGGATCCTGTAGGAAATAAAAATGAAATACTTTGTTACATTGGATGTCAATCTCGGCAAATCAATGCAATGCAGTTACAGAGAACAGCTAAGGCCCTGCTACCACGACAGGGTTTCCTGGCCGTGTGACGGCCGTTAAAAAAACGTCCGTCGCACGGCCGCAGTAGGAACAATAGACCCCAAATGGGGCTATTCACACGACCGATTTCTTGACGGCCCGGGAAACCGGGGCGGTCAAAAAATGGGACATGCCTTATTTTCGTCCATTCTCCCGGCCCCCATAGAAGTCTATGAATGTGCTCCAAGTGACGGCCGTGTATTATGTCGCTCGCTTTCTCTCCTCCGCAGTGCATGTGAGGAGGAGGAGGGTATTTTTTGCTCCGTGTAGGAGTGGAATCCCCAATCCCCGGCAACGCTGTGGCCAGGGATTCCACTCCAGGTGAAGTCCCTGACTTCACTATCCATATATGGACAGTGTAGTGAGGGACTTCTCCAGGAGAAGTCCCCTAGAGGAAGGAGGGGGGCCGCGTGGCACTACCTACAGGAGGGGGGCCGCGTGGCACTACCTACAGGAGGGGGGCCGCGTGGCACTACCTACAGGAGGGGGGCCGCGTGGCACTACCTACAGGAGGGGGGCCGCGTGGCACTACCTACAGGAGGGGGGCCGCGTGGCACTACCTACAGGAGGGGGGCCGCGTGGCACTACCTACAGGAGGGGGGCCGCGTGGCACTACCTACAGGAGGGGGGCCGCGTGGCACTACCTACAGGAGGGGGGCCGCGTGGCACTACCTACAGGAGGGGGGCCGCGTGGCACTACCTACAGGAGGGGGGCCGCGTGGCACTACCTACAGGAGGGGGGCCGCGTGGCACTACCTACAGGAGGGGGGCCGCGTGGCACTACCTACAGGAGGGGGGCCGCGTGGCACTACCTACAGGAGGGGGGCCGCGTGGCACTACCTACAGGAGGGGGGCCGCGTGGCACTACCTACAGGAGAGGGGCCGCGTGGCACTACCTACAGGAGGGGGGCCGCGTGGCACTACCTACAGGAGGGGGGCCGCGTGGCACTACCTACAGGAGGGGGGCCGCGTGGCACTACCTACAGGAGGGGGGCCGCGTGGCACTACCTACAGGAGGGGGGCCGCGTGGCACTACCTACAGGAGGGGGGCCGCGTGGCACTACCTACAGGAGGGGGGCCGCGTGGCACTACCTACAGGAGGGGGGCCGCGTGGCACTACCTACAGGAGGGGGGCCGCGTGGCACTACCTACAGGAGGGGGGCCGCGTGGCAAAAAATGTACAAATTAAATTCATCCGATTTTAAAACTGACAGGTAAAAAAACGGATGCAAAACGGGTCAAAATTGGCTGTTAAAAACGGAAATACGGCCCGAAACAGATGCAAAACGGCCGACAATCGGACCCGGTCGTGTCATTAGAGCCTTAGGGTTCCGTCTGAGCTTTCAGTCAGTGACTAATCCGGCGCCAATGGTTTCCATTTGTCTCCGTTGTACAAGGGTTTCGTAGTTTTGACAGAATAGTGTAGTCGACGACGCTATTGATTTCATTAAAATGACAGAACCCTTGCACAACTGAGACAAACTGAAACCATTGGCACCGGATTCGTCACCGTGGAAATCAATGGTGATGGAAACCTGCGGTTTCCGTTTGTGTCAGGGCTCCGTTCTGAAGGAACGTCAGAAAAGAGCCATGACAGATATGTGAACGAAGCCTAAGACTATTATAGCCTCTGCTGGGTTAATCACACAAAGTATCCATAACAAGCAGTAGCTCCAGCTAACAGTGTGGTCTTCTGGGTCTGCCAAGACTTTTTATGGAATTAGGAAACTGCACATTCATGAATTTTGATTTTATATAAGATCAGCTGCTTTTAAAAAAAAAAGATCTCAACTCCCACTGCAAGTTAAAGGAGAAGCAAGGACTACCTAGAAGGACCTTTCTGGACTCTTAAAATCATGCAGCCAACTGAAACCGATAATTGGCCAAATACCCCAATGGGGCAGAATTATTAACGGAGTCTAAAATAAAGAGGGCATAAACCTAGAGGAGATACGCAAAAGATGCGCTGTGTGACAGATTTAAGGCATCTATTTAGACAAAGTTGATAATTTATGCCACGCCGGCTTACTTTCGACCAGCATTTTTTGCCAAAATTGCAGCACGTCATTAAAAAATGTGCAGAATTTTAGGAATCCACTCAGCCACGTCTCTTTTTAAAAGAGATTAGTGAGGTGCAAAATGTGTCTAAGAGGTCCTTTTATGCGGCCTGCTCATGAATCGGCGCTTGTTTGCTCCTTTCACAGGAAGATATGATTGGTAATGTATGGCAGGGAGTCATCGTTCCTACGATCGCTCGTCCCCAATGCATTACGTCAGCAGCACATCTTCCTGTTTACGCAGTGAGATGTGCAGCCGACTAGCGACCATTTTATTGGAAGTATAAACTATATGATTATGAATTAGCATTTGCTCGTTCAACGACTGATTGTTGCCCTCTACACAGAGCAGTGATCCGGTACTAGCGCTCATATGAACGTCCATTTGCCCGATCAGTACCCAGTGTAAAAGGGCCTTAAAACACGTAACAAATCTGGCACAACATGTACGTCAGTTTTTTGGTGCAATTTGTGCAAGAAATTGCATTTGCCATAGTAAATACACCCCAAATTTATGGGCTAAAAAAGCACCATGACCGATAGATCCACATAAATGTTCAAACCAACTCGAAACAGACAAAGGATGACTGCCTCATATGGGCTGTGTATGTTTCCATCATACAATCAGTGAAGACTATTAAAACCCGGAGGATCACGGGAACGATAGCTGGATCCCAGCCACATTACCGTAACAATCAATGACCAATCCTATACTTATCCTGTTACACACCATTAAGTGGCACAGCAAGCAGCAGAGTAACCAGAACTTGGGTGCATCTACTCGGTGGCAAATTGGTAGAGCTAGAAGTTATTACTAACAACATCAAGCTTCATCTCGCCTGGCAGACGTGGGTACAGAACACTAATGCCACGCCAACAAAGCAGCTGTCATAATGACCGTGCTAACAGGTACTGATGCAGAAGGAGCACGTGGCAGCCGGCGACAGGCTGCTTGTATGCAGCTTCCTGCCCATAGACAGCGCATTGTGGCTGGCAGACTTGTCCAGGTTTGTTGAAAAGTTAAAATGATTGGAGTTGTGGTCTGGAATAAAAGACAAATTCTGACTCCATTGTTTAACCTGCCACCTGGCCAGGTGCCATTTTCCACACACATTCGCTGGCCTTCTCAGGTCTCACCTGGGAAGCGACACAAGTTCTAATTTCCATGCAGGCTTCTATAAAGTGCTGTGCTTGGCATCTATAGGAACAGCGTGTCCCTCGTACAACAAGAATACATATAGACTAATATTAGATTATTCACAAGCAATGGGAAAATGCTACCTGCTTTCAACGCCACACAAGCCTGGCATAAGAAAAACCCTAAACAGAAAATAAGCCAACATCTAAAGCTGAAAAGCGTCAACTTTCAGACATCAGATTAGTGAACCCTACACACAAACATATAATCCAGATTATTAATGTGCCGCATAGTTACATCCAGCATCACACGAGGTGTGGGCATTGCACGAAGACCCCACTTTGTTCAGGTTTCCAGAACTTACCGAGGCATCCTGCACCAGAGACCCATGGGTCTCTGTATCTTCCTGACTGTCACCTCCTGATGCCGACTGAGACACATGCACTCCCATTGTCCTGTATGCTGGCACTCTACAGGTGCCATGAGACACCGCCCGCTCTCTGCTGCAGTACTTGACAAGCTACCGATGCACCTTCTCCCAGCGCTACACCAACAATGACAGGGAGATGATGGATCCCACCCCCACCCTCAGCGCTTACAAGAGCATCACGTATGTGAAGTCTCAGGAACAAATATTTTAAAAGGGGTTTTTGGGCTAAAAATACCCCATATGCTTGTCATACATGTAAAAAAAAAAAACAACCTATTCAAGCCGCTTTACCATTGGCCGACAGCGTCAGACTGTGTAGGGACACCCCAATTGACAAGGGAAGTAGTAATACCTAGTTACGTTATTCATACATTTCCAGGAGAAATAACAGAGGAACGGCACAATGCAAAGTTATAAGCAAGGGTTCAGCATTGTATATGTATGGGGAATAGAAGTGATCAGTCCTTTTTACTTCTAGAACAAGCAGAACGGAGCCTAAATGGCAATATTGTGGGGCCCGATTGACTTTATATATTGTTGTTCCCGCTGTTAGAATATGCAGCATTTACTTACTTTTGTAGTCTTACTGATTTGCTTTCCCTTTTAAATTTGCTGCAGATTTGACGCCGCTTGTTTTTTTTGTGCTGTGTCTGAACACTAAATCTGAACCCCAAGTATTTTTGCAGGGATGTCCCCCGAATAAGAAAACATGGCTTAGGCCTTGTTCACATCTATGCTCGCCATTCTTTTTATCTGCCCTGTCAGAAGATCAAAACAAGGGAATAACCGGAAACGCCGCTTCCATTTTACCACAGACACCACTGGCAGCCGATGGAACCCATTAACTTCAGCACATGCTGCACTATTGTTTCCGGTATTCTCGGACAGATCTGCGACGAAGGCCCCTAACAGAGCCTATAAGGGTCAGTTCACACAGAGTTCTTTTTACACGTTTGACGCGGAAACCGCGTCAGAAAACGCGCCAAAAAACAGCCGAAAGTGCCTCCCATTGATTTCAACGTGAGGTGGAGGCGTTTTTTTCCCACGAGCGGAAAAAATAGCTCGTGGGAAAAAGGGACATGCCCTATCTTCGGGTGTTTACGTCTCTGACCTCCCATTGGGAGGAGAAAGCGTATTTCGCAGGGTTTTTTGCCCGCAGAGCTCAATGGCCGCGGGCGAAAAAAACACAGCGAAAATCGGCGTGCAGGCATTCCAAACGGAATTTTGAGGCAGATTTTCTGCCTGCAAAAAACTCCATGTGAACCCGGCCCAAAAAGCAGATGTGAACGAGGTTTTAATCCAATAAGATTTACAAAATGATATGAAAATATTTCTTACAACAAAAAAAACAAGAATTCGCAATGGTCGGTAACCAAACAAAGGTGGTGGTGTTTATTTTTCCCACCTCCGCTCTCTGTTTATGGGACGGGGGGGGGGGGGGGGGGTCAGGGAGTAATTTAATACACGGTTTGTGAGATCTAAAAAAACTTAATAAAAATATGTCCTATCCGGCACATACTACAGACCCAGGAAACAAGTGACGTTGTGGTCACTTTAAGACGACATTTCGAGCTGTGAAGAACAATCTGTCCAGTCACCACTGAAAAGCTTCTTAGTATTCGGTAACTAATAACCCCTTACTGACCATTCTATCCTTATCCAAAGCAACAAACCCACAACTCCGCATAACCCTGCTGTGACGCTTCCACCCGGCAATTTCAGCCAGTCTTCTTGTAATAGTAGAATTAAATGCAAAAATAGGCAAAGAATTAACCCTGAATGTCATGGACTGATCTGCTCGTGGAATGACATAAGACGTGAGTCGGCACCTCCGGGTTTGTTAGCGTGTGCGCCGCCAGTCACAGCACATTTCACTTTTAAAGTGTAGGGAATATAACAGTATTGTCATTTGAAATAACCCTTTATAGTCCATGTTTGTACATATCCTCGCGCCTGCAGAGCGCTGCTGCTGCATTTTTGTGTTATTTACAAGACAAGAAGGAGTACGGATAATAGAAGTTCTACCTACGGATTGTAGCACGGACCCACTACCAATGCGATCTCCATCTCCTGGGATGTGAATGGACAGGGGAGGGTCTCGCTGGGTTTACACGTGGATAACCTCCCTGATCTTCCATAAGAATACCAGACGACAGTGACTAATCCTGCCATCACGTGGTCTCAGATAAAGAGGGTAACACGGAGCTGTATATAATAAGAAGCGCGGCTGGAGGCCTCACCTAAGAGGAACCTTCTAGGCCTTGCGATTATCTTGGGTCTCTAGCCTCCTTTTCTTTGACCCTGGACTGTCCTGTATTACAATTCATATAATGAAGCATTATTCAATTAAAAAAACAAGTCTGCTTGTTTCACGGGAAGGATCGATCCCCCTACATAGACCTCAGATCAGAGACCGTCTACCGCTGTGTTGTCTGAAACCGGAGAGCAGGCAAGTAAACAAGGCTTCTCCAATCTAGTACCCCAAGAAGTCAGACATTGATGAATTCACTTCATATATAATAATGAAATACTCAAGACATGACCGGAAGTGTGCTCGATTTGAATGCGCAAAAAATGGGCCTGTGTTTCACGCATGTAACGGTCCGCGAGACGTCAGTGTGGTTTCCGTGTGTCATCTGGATTTCTCGTCTGTGCTTCTCCTCGGCAACCACTTTTTTTTCAATGCATTTCTTTAGCAACCGATGCATGAAACACAGATGCCATCTATGTGACGTCCGTTATTTTTACGCACCCATTGACTTCAATGGCGATGTGGTGTGCAAAAACGCAACAGAATAGGACATGCGGCAAGCTTCAGGCAACGGGTACACGCTGCGTGAAAAAGCACGGACGTGTGCATAGCATTAGTCAGTGTGCCAGACAGCACAGACGTATAATACACTCATGTGAATAAGGCCTTAGGTTGCGTTCCTGGTTTTAGTTTAAAAGATAGCTGCAAAATCCGTGGGAACAAGACATTACACTGTTCACATCTGCCTCAAATTCCATAGTTTTTGTCGGACAAAAAAAAACCAGCATGCAAATCAACGAACACCACGACGGAAAGCCATTAAAGCAATAGTTTCCATCGGGCGACGTTGGGGTCGCGTGGCAAATACGGAGCTTCCATCTTTCTCGTTATTCTGCATTTTAATTAGTTACTTAGGCTCTGTTTACATCCGCGTCATGGCTCGACCGCTGCGCCATACAAACGCCTCCTCACTGACTGTGCTGGAGGGTTGGTACACAGGGTTTCAGGGGTGGCCCTGTGTATAGGTGATTGATGTTGTTTATAAGGAAAAAAACAAAAACTTTGGAAGACCCGTGAGTTCTCCTGTTTTATGTAAAGGGAATCTGTCAGTAACTAGGACGGCTTCTCTGAGGGCAGCATAAAGTATTCAGACACGAACGCCTCATACTTAGAGAACCGGTCAGGTCCTCAAAAAAGTTAAATTGCTGCCACAGCTGGATTCCTGCCCCGTTTTCAGCACCTTTTTTGATCACTCTACGTGCCTCTGGTCAATCTATTCATGAATTGGCTTATAAGTGGCCGAAACAAATAGCGAAACTGATAACGCAGGGGACGGAAGCATGTAGTGAGATTTAAAAAATGGCGATGGAATCCAGATATGATGGCAATGTAACTTTTTTAGGGACATGGACGTCCTCTAGGTTAATTTTAGTGAACTTGCGTTAGAACATTACAGCGCACAAATTGCGCTGGGAGAAAGGAGTCCGGCATATTCATGAGCTTCGGTGTCCTCCGCCGATTGACAGCTTTCTCGATATGCACAGTTGGGGTATGTTCACATCTAACACACACTGCAGATTATCCGCAACGGATTTAATTGCGGAAAATCCACAACGTATTACAGTAGCAGCAGAATTTAACAAATCTAAAGGGCCTTTCACACAGGCCAATAAGCGGTCGGTGCAGCGAGCGCCGATCAACGAAACATGAGCTGATCGGCGCTCGTTTGCTCCTGTCACACGGAGCTATGGATGGGGACGAGCGGTTGTTACTCTGATCGCTCGTCCCCATACGTTATCATCGTGTTTACACGGGGATGTGCTGCCAACAATGATAATATTTCACTTTTTTAAAACGATACGACCAGCAGATGATTGAGTGTTTGCTCGTTCTTCTGCTGATCTTTCCCCTGTTTACACAGGACAGTTATCAGCAACGAGCGTTCTATGACCGCTCGTCTGCCCGATAATCGGCCGGTGTAAAACCCCCTTTACCCACAAGCAATGTAAAAAAAAATAGTTTTAATCCACAGCATGTCAATTTCTGCTTTGGAATGGCTGCTTTTCTGTTGCAGGTTTTCCCCAATGAATTCAACGGGGTGTTAAAACCCGCAACAAAACAGCGATTTTTTTTCGGTGAAAAACCTGCGATTCCACCGCAACTCAGAAAAAAAAAATACTTTTTGGGTCACCCCAAAACCTAACATCTATACGACATCTTGATGGAATTTTCTTTATAAATCTCACTTCTAGACTTTGCGTTGTCATGTGACAAGCACATGGTTACTGACAGGAAGTGTCATCTCCTGGATATCTAGGTCTACAGTATTCCCAGCTGCTGGTGACTCACAGTCATTATGGACATCCAGCGGCTGTCATGGGCTGCACAGCAGACCTGCCACTAAAGTTACACATCCAACTGGACAAGATTTCTATGTTACCGGAGTAAACGCACACATATTTCCCCAAGACACAAGTCTTTTAAAGCCTAAAACAAAACGACTTGCTGACATTGCTTTCCAAGGAAGCAGATCTGTCCTTATAGCAGCCAGTATGGACGGACGCTGCCCCCGCTTCACTCCCATCTGCCCCACCTTCTTATCCTACAGGCTGTAGAAGGGGCTGAGGACGTGAAGGAACAAAGGACTGCAGTATCAGATTGCACACAGGGCTTGTTTATAGTCTGCACAGGAGAAGTATACACAAAAAATTTGATATTGTTTTTAGAAAAATGCTTATTTGTTTTATTTTAGATGCATTGGAGCAATAAAAAACAAACAAAAAAAAAAAAACTAAGACCTCATGCCCACTTCAGTTTTTTCCATTAGGGTGCTAGCCGTTTTTCTGACGGCTAGCACCCTGAACCCATTCATTTCAATGGGACCATGCACACTTCAGTTTTTTTTTTGACGGTCCGTTGCTCCGTTCCGATCCAAAGTAGAGCATGTCCTACTGTGGTCCGAGATTCCGTGACCGTGAGGCCCATGCAAG
The DNA here is from genome assembly GCF_050947455.1 of Rhinoderma darwinii. Lineage (NCBI taxonomy): Eukaryota > Metazoa > Chordata > Amphibia > Anura > Rhinodermatidae > Rhinoderma > Rhinoderma darwinii. Next base: position 562,203,231 of record NC_134687.1, on the reverse strand, counting down.
TCAATGAGGCCGTCAAAAAAACTGAAGGCACACGGAAGGCATCCGTGTGCTGTCCGTGTGTGACGGAGCCGTTGCCTAGCAACCGCCGGGCGGGCAGAAAAACAAAACAGAAATATGACACTAATCGGCAGCCACTTGTCTATATCAATCACTGATAGAGAAAAGAGGCTGCTGAAAACTGTGTCGGAAGTGTGCACGAGGCCTAAGGCTGGGTCCACACAAAGTTTATTGCAGGAGGAAAATCTGCCTCAAAATTCAATTTGGAATTTTGAGGCAGATTTTCCTCTGCCTGCACGCCGACTTTCACTGCATTTTTCACCCGTGGCCATTGGGCGCCACGGGCATAAAACGCCGCAAAATACGCTTTCTCTACCTCCCATTGATGTCAATGGGAGGTCAGAGGGGTAAACGCCCGAAGATAGAGCATGTCCCTTTTTCCCGCAAGCCGGTTTTTCCGCTCGCGGGAAAAAAACACCTCCGTCTCCCATTGAAATCAAATCAAAGTTTTTGGGCGCATTTGCCAACGCTGTTTCCGATGCAAAAAACTCTGTGTGAACTCCCCCTAAAGTGTGTATATAAACAGCATGGCGGCTGAATGGTTTTAGAACTGTTGCTTTGCAGCACTCCGAATCTAACCAAGGTAAAAACCTACATAATGGAAAAAAACAAAAAACCTCTATATAAGGCTTCATTCACATCAGTGTCAGGGCTCCGTCCCGAAGGAGCTTTTTGTCGGAACTGAGCCCGGACTGGCACAAACTGAAACCATAGATTACCGTTTGCACCACCATTGATTTCAATGGTGACGGATGAGGTGCCAACTGTTTCCGTTTGTCTCCGTTGTGCAAGGGTTCCGTCGTTTTGACTGAATCAATACCATAGTCGAGCACGGAGGGAAGGAATAGATAAATGGGGCACAGACCACAAAAGCCCAAACCGCACCAGATCGCACACCACGTGTAAACTTCAGCCACCATTCTGCAGACACGGCAGATGAAAAACAGCTCAACATGTAACCCGCAGCATCTCGCAGCTCATAAATAATGTGACACCGGACCGGCATGTAACCAGACACAAGAGGCTCTGCTCTAATGAAATGACAGCGGTCACCACCTCAAATCATTTTACACACGTTCCTTTAGGATTACACAAATATGTCCATGTAGATTTATACAAAAAGATGACAAGAACTCCCAAGGAACGAGTAACTGCTGCAAGATGTCGGTAGGTTTTAGAGCCATTTTGTAGTGGGTATAACATAAGATAGGCCATTTCATTTCTGACGTGTAGGGGAAGGGTTAACGGCTCATGCATAAAGCCTCATCACAACTCCATATTACTTCCAAGTGGTAGGGGCCGCATATTGTACCTACGTATGCCCCCTCCTAGGGAGAAGATCTCCGGACGAACGACACTAGGCGAAGCCTCTCCAACCTTAGTCCACTGCCGGTAACTGCTTTATATCCTTATAGCCCAAGGCTACTTGCTGCAACGTACCCAGTAAAAAGCCCACATGATCTGCCATTGAGGAGCGAAGACTGAAAGAAGTCGTCGGAGCCATCAGAAGACGACGTCACATGAAGCCTCTCGGTGCCTGGACTTCTGGTTGCAGAATTATTTCCGCAGTAAGTCCCCCAGAGATCAGACAGTTATCACCTGTCCTGTGCGGAGGTGATAAATGGGTGATTTTGGGACAAGCCCTTTAATTCACAGGTCTGCAGTCAGTTGTAATTTCACCTGAAGGGGACGAATTACGGGAAATGTAGTACCGTAGTCGTCCATGTAAAACATGCATGGGCCTGAACTCTTACCAGCTCACCACTCCTGCTCCTAGAAGGGGGTCCCAAGTGCAATGAAGAGATATAATATACTTCTATTATAAGAATAATCACCAGCGCAGGCTATTATCCACAGTAACCAATCAGATAACTACTCACTTATTCACACGCAGGTTGATATTGGCATCCAGGTCCAAATAATTGTCATGTACCACTCGGTTTTATTAAGAGGAAACATGGCGTCCACCCACCAATCATAGTCAGTGATGAATCCTCAACCCCTGGCTGCTTGACACGAGCACTCTGGAAAAGGTGCTGCAAGTTCTGCAAGATTTTCTGTACTGACCGGAAGGGCTACTTACAAGACTTGGGCCATGTTCACATCTGCGTCTGAACCTCAGTCGCCGATAACACCCTTTTTTTAATTTTTTTACAAGAAAAACAGCGCTGCACGCAAAACCATTTTTCCTGTCAAAACTACGGACACCTCAGCAGAATCCATTATGAGTCAATGGGGTATCAGGGGCACGGCTGATGTTGGACGTACCCATCACATTGTTATGATGTCTTCTGGTAACAGGAGCCACAACACAGATGTGAATAGAGGTGAAGGTAAAGTCTATATCGTGACATGATACAAAGCTGTGGAGTCACAATAAATATTTTTAGAAAACTGTATTGGCAGCCGTGTAGATCTACTGAAATATACTTTAGGGTGGATTCACACGAACGTGTATTGGGTCCGTGCGGGCCGCGTGGTTTTCACGCGCCACGCACAGACCAATACAAGTCTATGGGGCAGTACAGACAGTCCGAGCTTTTTGGGCAGCGTTTGTCCGCTGCGCAAAAAGCGCGACATGGTCAATATCTCTGCGTATTTCGAGCATCACGCACCCATTGAAGTCAATGGGTGCGTGAAAACCACGCAGGTCGCACGGAAGCACTTCCGTGCGAACTGCCTGTTTCGCGCACCTGCTGTCAAAAGGATGAATGTAAACAGAAAAGTACCACGTGCTTTTCTGTTTACAAACATCCAAACGGAGTGTCTTTGAGATGAGCGAACCCGGACAACCGAACCGAACTTCACCGGGTTCGGCCGAACTCGTTTTGGCCGAGCCCGGCAAAAAAAATTCCGGTTCGCGTCGTCAGGAGATAGTCACTGTCCATGGTGCTGAAAGAGTTAAACTGGTTCAGCACCATGGACAGTGACTTCCGATCCCAATATACATGAAAGTATAAAAAAAAGAAGTTCTGACTTACCGATAACTCCCGGCTTCTTCCTCCAGTCTGACCTCCCGGGATGACAATTCAGTCCAAGTAACAGCTCCAGCCAATCACAGGCCAAGCACAGGCTGCACCGGTCACATGGACTGCGGCGTCATCCAGGGAGGTGGGGCCAGATGTCGAGAGGCGCGTCACCAAGGCAACGGCCGGGAGGGAAGTTCTCGGTAAGTGCGAACTTTTTCTTTTTTTTTTAACAGGTTTCTCGATATTGTGATCGGCATTCACTGTGGAGGGTGCTGAAAGAGTTAACTGCCGATCAGTTAACTCTTTCAGCACCCTGGACAGTGACTGACGTCGACTAGACTCATCTCTATGATGGCGGCTGCGCGAAAATCACGCAGCCGCGCATCATACACGGATGACACACGAGCTGTCAAGTGGTTTTTGCGTGCGCAACACGCCGCGTTTTTTGCGCACGGGAAAAACGCAACGTTCGTCTGAATAAGCCCTTAGGCTAAGGATCCACGGCGACTTTGGCCATGCCACCATCGCAGGTATTAAAGTCAACGTGGCCTTGTTGCGACCCGCAGGTTGCCGCGACCATGACACGACAGTTGCAAAGAGATCTGTACCGGCTGGATTTATTGGAACTGTCACGTCATGGTCGCAGCAACCTACGGGTCGCAACGAGGCCATATTGACTTTAAATACCGGATTGGGTGGCAGGGCCGTGTCCCAGCCAAAGTCGCAATGTAGCCATAGGATCCGTTGACATTGGCGTTACAGGTTTCTATCAGGTGTAGTGTGAACAGAGCCTTACATGCAAAACCGACTTTAACAACAGTGGCGGAGAAATCAAAGTGAAATTGATGGCTAGAATCTGGTAGAAGCCTGTATTCCGCGTATGTAGAGGCTGTCGCGATGTGCGGACAGGCATCCAGACATATCACCGCCTGCACCAGAAAACCAAGGCTTCTATAACTGGCATCTGATCACGTCACATGCAGGGAATTTGATTTGCTAAAATTGGTGTCACATTAGCACAAAACTGGAGAATTTCCGATTACAATTTTTTTTTTTAACTATTGATTGAATGCAAATCCCTAACAATGTCCAAGGGGGAGCTCATAGGAATAACGTGATAAAGTGACCGGTGTGCGACCACCTCAGAACATGAACACAAAGCCCCGCATATCTCACAGCCACCTCCTCGCCCAGCAATATTGGGAGATACCATATCATACAGGGGAGCCGGGAGATTTGATCCGCATTTACAGCTTGGCTGTCAACAAAGACCTGTCAATGAATGGTGGCGAACCATCACCTTAGTAACCACTCACATGTAGCTCACCTTAAACGGGTTGTTGAGGTCCGGATCTGCAAACGGATTGCTATCGAAGTCGGACATAGCGGTGGCGGGTCACGGGCAGCTCCCGGAGCACGGACCCGCACGCACCGTTATCCAAAGCAGAAAAATGGCCGCTCCGGATATGACGTCACTGCTTTACATACACGTAACCGAAGTAGTCCCAGCGAGGGTGTTCTATGGCCCCGCCCCTCAGCGTCATGTGGTTGAAGGGGCGCTGCTGTCTGTCATGGGGATTACGTGGGATGTTAGATGACAGAGTATCGTGTCAGTAATGAAATCCTGGGTTAAATTATAGATAGAGATTTGGTTAATATTACTGGGAACATTTTAATATTTATAAAGAAAGAAAAAAGTTTACAAGATCATTTTTTACTACCTCCCGACTTTTGGCCTTGAGGACAGAGCAATTTTTTTTATATTTCCCTCTTTGCATCCCGACGCTCATAACTTTTTTATTTTTTGTACGACGTAGTTGTATGAGACTTTGTTTTTTGCGGGACGAGTTGTACTTTATGTACGTACCATTTTTTGGTACAAATACATTATCGTTTAATTTCTATAAATTTTTAATTAGATTAAAATGCAGAAAAAAAGCAGTTGCGCAGCAGTTTTAATATTATTATTTTTTTACACCATACACCGATCATCATAAATAATGTTATACATTTGTTGTACAGGTTGTTACGGTCGTGGCGATACCAAATATGTCTATATTATTTCAGGTTTTGGGACTTATATTTTAAAAAGTTGATTTATTATAAAAAATGTGTATTTCTGTGTATTTTATTTACTTTTTATTTATTTATTTACCATTATTTTTTTTTTACATTCATTTAACTTTTTTTTTTAATCCCATAAAGGGATTTATCATTTTGATTTTGTAACTATAATGTACTGGCATAGATCTATATGCCAGTACATTAGCCTGTTACTGATCGTACACAGGCAGTTGTTAGGGCATACCTCAGTATGCCCTAACAACAGGAAATATGTTCAGACAGCCCTGGGGTCCTTCACTGGACCCTGGGCTGTCTGGCCATACGAGTTGTGGGCTTTGATCGCGTCACAGTTATTTTCTGTGACGCGATCAATGTGCAGTCCCCCCTCCTTGAACGCCGCGATCAGCTGTCATCGCGGCGTTCAAAGGGTTAACAGCGGAGAGAAGATGTTTCTCTCCTCTCCGCTGTCAGAGCGGGGCCGTGGCTGTGTATTACAGCCGTTGCCCCGCTCTCGATCGCACACACAGAGACGGCACAGACGGCTGTCACACAGGACGAGTATGCTCGTCCTAATGCGCGAAGTGCTCGCTGCTCAGGACGAGCATACTCGTCCTGTGTCGGCAACCAGTTAAAGGTCCACACGGTACGATGCCCCAGTAGTGCACACAGTATAATGTGTCTGTAGTTCCCCCATACAGTATCATGCCCCAGTAGTGCCCCCACACAGTATAATGTGTCTGTAGTTCCCCCATACAGTATCATGCCCCAGTAGTGCCCCCACACAGAATAATGTGTCTGTAGTTCCCCCATACAGTATAATGCCCCAGTAGTGCCCCCACACAGTGTAATGTGTCCGTAGTTCCCCCATACAGTATCATGCCCCAGTAGTGCCCCCACACAGTATAAAGTGTCTGTAGTTCCCCCATACAGTATCATGCCCCAGTAGTGCCCCACACAGTATAAAGTGTCTGTGATTCCCCCATACAGTATTATGTCCCAGTAGTGCCCCCACACAGTATAATGTGTCTGTAGTTCCCCCATATAGTATCAAGCCCCAGTAGTGCCCCCACACAGTATAATGTGTCTGTAGTTCCCCCATACAGTATCAAGCCCCAGTAGTGCCCCCACACTGTATAATGTGTCTGTAGTTCCCCCATAGAGTATCGTGACCCTGTAGTGCCCCCACACAGTATAATGTGTCTGTAGTTCCCCCATACAGTATCATGCCCCTGTAGTGCCCCCACACAGTATAATGTGTCTGTAGTTCCCCCATACAGTATCATGCCCCTGTAGTGCCCCCACACAGTATAATGTATCTGTAGTTCCCCCATACAGTATTATGCCCCAGTAGTGCCCCCACACAGTATAATGTGTCCGTAGTTCCCCGAAACAGGATCATGCCCCAGTAGTGCCCCCACACAGTATAAAGTATCTGTAGTTCCCCCATACAGTATCATGCCCTAGTAGTGCCCCCACACAGTATCATGCCCCAGTAGTGCCCCCACACAGTATAATGTGTCCGTAGTTCCCCTAAACAGTATCATGCCCCAGTAGTGCCCCCACACAGTACAAAATATCTGTAGTTCCCCCATACAGTATCATGCCCCTGTAGTGCCCCACACAGTATAATGTGTCCGAAGTTCCCCGAAACAGTATCATGCCCCAGTAGTGCCCCCACACAGTATAATGTGTCCGCAGTTCCCCCAAACAGTATCATGCCCCAGTAGTGCCCCCACACAGAATAATGTGTCTGTAGTTCCCCCATACAGTATAATGCCCCAGTAGTGCCCCCACACAGTGTAATGTGTCCGTAGTTCCCCCATACAGTATCATGCCCCAGTAGTGCCCCCACACAGTATAAAGTGTCTGTAGTTCCCCCATACAGTATCATGCCCCAGTAGTGCCCCCACACAGTATAATGTGTCCGTAGTTCCCCCATACAGTATCATGCCCCAGTAGTGCCCTCACACAGTATAATGTGTCCGTAGTTCCCCCATACAGTATCATGCCCCAGTAGTGCCCCCACACAGTATAATGTGTCTGTAGTTCCCCCATACAGTATCATGCCCCAGTAGTGCCCCCACACAGTATAAAGTGTCTGTAGTTTCCCCATACAGCATCATGCCCCAGTAGTGCCCCCACACAGTATAATGCGTCCGTAGTTCCCCCATACAGTATCATGCCCCAGTAGTGCCCCCACACAGTATAATATGTCTGTAGTTCCCCCATACAGTATCATGCCCCAGTAGTGCCCCCACACAGTATAAAGTGTCTGTAGTTTCCCCATACAGCATCATGCCCCAGTAGTGCCCCCACACAGTATAATGTGTCTGTAGTTCCTCCATACAGTATCATGCCCCAGTAGTGCTCCCACACAGTATAAAGTGTCTGTAGTTCCCCCATACAGTATCATGCCCCAGTAGTGCCCCCACACAGTATAATGTGTCTGTAGTTCCCCCATACAGTATCGTGCCCCTGTAGTGCCCCCACACAGTATAATGTGTCTGTAGTTCCCCCATACAGTATCGTGCCCCAGTAGTGCCCCCACACAGGATAATGTGTCTGTAGTTCTCCCATACAGTATCATGCCCCAGTAGTGCCCCCACACAGTATAAAGTGTCTGTAGTTCTCCCATATAGTCTCAAGCCCCAGTAGTGCCCCCACACAGTATAATGTGTCTGTAGATCCCCCATACAGTATCATGCCCCAGTAGTGCCCCCACACAGTATAAAGTGTCTGTGATTCCCCCATACAGTATTATGTCCCAGTAGTGCCCCCACACAGTATAATGTGTCTGTAGTTCCCCCATATAGTATCAAGCCCCAGTAGTGCCCCCACACAGTATAATGTGTCTGTAGTTCCCCGAAACAGTATCATGCCCCAGTAGTGCCCCCACACAGTATAAAGTGTCTGTGATTCCCCCATACAGTATTATGTCCCAGTAGTGCCCCCACACAGTATAATGTGTCTGTAGTTCCCCCATATAGTATCGTGCCCCTGTAGTGCCCCCACACAGTATAATGTGTCTGTAGTTCCCCCATACAGTATCCTGCCCCAGTAGTGCCCCCACACAGTATAATGTGTCTGTAGTTCCCCATACAGTATCATGCCCCAGTAGTGCCCCCACACAGTATAAAGTGTCTGTAGTTCCCCCATACAGTATCATGCCCCAGTAGTGCCCCCACACAGTATAATGTGTCTGTAGTTCCCCCATACAGTATCTTGCCCCAGTAGTGCCCCCACACAGTATAATGTGTCTGTAGTTCCCCCATATCGTATCAAGCCCCAGTAGTGCCCCCACACAGTATAATGTGTCTGTAGTTCCCCCATACAGTATCATGCCCCTGTAGTGCCCCCACACAGTATAATGTGTCTGTAGTTCCCCCATACAGTATCATGCCCCTGTAGTGCCCCCACACAGTATAATGTATCTGTAGTTCCCCCATACAGTATTATGCCCCAGTAGTGCCCCCACACAGTATAATGTGTCCGTAGTTCCCCGAAACAGTATCATGCCCCAGTAGTGCCCCCACACAGTATAAAGTATCTGTAGTTCCCCCATACAGTATCATGCCCTAGTAGTGCCCCCACACAGTATCATGCCCCAGTAGTGCCCCCACACAGTATAATGTGTCCGTAGTTCCCCTAAACAGTATCATGCCCCAGTAGTGCCCCCACACAGTACAAAATATCTGTAGTTCCCCCATACAGTATCATGCCCATGTAGTGCCCCACACAGTATAATGTGTCCATAGTTCCCCGAAACAGTATCATGCCCCAGTAGTGCCCCCACACAGTATAATGTATCTGTAGTTCCCCCATACAGTATTATGCCCCAGTAGTGCCCCCACACAGTATAATGTGTCCGTAGTTCCCCTAAACAGTATCATGCCCCAGTAGTGCCCCCACACAGTATAAAATATCTATAGTTCCCCCATACAGTATCATGCCCCTGTAGTGCCCCACACAGTATAATGTGTCCGCAGTTCCCCCAAACAGTATCATGCCCCAGTAGTGCCCCCTCACAGTATGTGTCCGTAGTTCCCCAATACAATATCATGCCCCAGTAGTGCCCCCACACAGTATAATGTGTCCGTAGTTCCCCCAAACAGTATCATGCCCCAGTAGTGCCCCCACATAGTATAATGTATCCATAGTTCCCCCAAATGAAGTATAATGCCCCGGTAGTGCCCCCACACAGTATAATGTGTCCGTAGTTCCCCCATACAGTATCATGCCCCAGTAGTGCCCCCACACAGTATAATGTGTCTGTAGTTCCCCCATACAGTATCATGCCCCAGTAGTGCCCCCACACAGTATAGTGTCTGTAGTTCCCCCATACAGTATCATGCCCTAGTAGTGCCCCCACACAGTATCATGCCCCAGTAGTGCCCCACACAGTATAATGTGTCCGTAGTTCCCCGAAACAGTATCATGCCCCTGTAGTGCCTCCACACAGTATAATTTGTCCGCAGTTCCCCGAAACAGTATCATGCCCCAGTAGTGCCCCCACACAGTATAATGTGTCCGTAGTTCCCCCATATAGTATCAAGCCCCAGTAGTGCCGCCACACAGTATAATGTGTCCGTAGTTCCCCCAAACAGTATCATGCCCCAGTAGTGCCCCCACACAGTATAATGTGTCCGTAGTTCCCCCAAATGAAGTATAATGCCCCAGTAGTGCTCCCACACAGTATAATGTGTCCGTAGTTCCCCCATACAGTATCATGCCCCAGTAGTGCCCCCACACAGTATAATGTGTCTGTAGTTCACCCATACAGTATCATGCCCCTGTAGTGCCCCCACACAGTATAATGTGTCCGTAGTACCCCCATACAGTATTATGCCCCAGTAGTGCCCCCACACAGTATAATGTGTCCGCAGTTCCCCCAAACAGTATCATGCCCCAGTAGTGCCCCCACACAGTATAAAGTGTCTGTAGTTCACCCATACAGTATCATGCCCTAGTAGTGCCCCCACATAGTATCATGCCCCAGTAGTGCCCCACACAGTATAATGTGTCCGTAGTTCCCCCATACAGTATCATGCCCCAGTAGTGCCCCCTCACAATATAATGTGTCCGTAGTTCCCCAATACAGTATCATGCCCCAGTAGTGCCCCCACACAGTATAATGTGTCCGTAGTTCCCCCAAACAGTATCATGCCCCAGTAGTGCCCCCACACAGTATAAATTGTCTGTATTTCCCCCATACAGTATCATGCCCTAGTAGTGCCCCCACACAGTATCATGCCTTAGTAGTGCCCCACACAGTATAATGTGTCCGTAGTTCCCCGAAACAGTATCATGCCCCAGTAGTGCCCCCACACAGTATAATGTGTCCACTGTTCCCCAAAACAGTATCATGCCCCAGTAGTGCCCCTTCACAATATAATGTGTCCGTAGTTTCCCAATACAGTATCATGCCCCAGCAGTGCCCCCACACAGTATAATGTGTCCGCTGTTCCCCAAAACAGTATCATGCCCCAGTAGTGCCCCCTCACAATATAATGTGTCCGTAGTTCCCCAATACAGTATCATGCCCCAGTAGTGCCCCCACACAATATAATGTGTCCGTAGTTCCCCCAAACAGTATCATGCCCCAGTATTGCCCCCAGACAGTATAAAGTGTCTGTAGTTCCCCCATACAGTATCATGCCATAGTAGTGCCCCCACACAGTATCATGCCCCAGTAGTGCCTCACACAGTATGATGATACCGTAGTTCCCCGAAACAGTATCATGCCCCAGTAGTGCCCCCTCACAGTATAATATGTATAGTCCCCCCCACACAGTATCATGCCCCGCAGTGCCCCCACACAGTATCCTGCCTTTATAGCTCCCCCAGACAATATGCCCCCATAGTGCCCCTCAAAGTATCATGCCCCCACTCAGTATAATGTCCCAAAATAGTCCCCACACAGTATAATGCCCCTATATTGCCCCACACAGTATAATGTCCCCATAGTGCCTCCCCACACAGTATAATGTCCCCATAGTGCCTCCCCACACAGTATAATGCCCCCATAGTGCCCCCCACAATATAATGCCACAATAGTGCCTCCCCACACAGTATAGTGTCCGAATAGTGCGCCCCACACACAGTGACATGCCCCTATAGGGCCCCACACACAGTATATTTCCTTGCATAATGCCCCATGCACAGTATAATGCCAAAGAAGAGAGGAAAACTTTGATACAGTGCCAGGTAATATTTAAAAGGAACGATGTTTCAACTTTATTTCCAAACTATATAAAATTCTAATACAGGGATGGTTCGCAAATGGTAATAATGCCTACGCAATTCGGACAACGCTTATGTCCTTATTCACGGCTTGTCATAAATAAAACAGTGGCATTCCGTAGTTTATATCCGGTCAATATGGTGGAACGCAGTGCAGCATGATAACGGTGCAATGGACCGCAACTTGATTAGACGGTACTCATATCATTCCGGAAATTCCGAAAGACCTGAATAACACTATATGGTAAGTAAAAAACATTCTTTCTTAAAGAGGCTCTGTCACCACATTATAAGTGCCCTATCTCGTACATAAGGAGATCGGCGCTATAATATAGGTGACAGCAGTGCTTTTTATTTAGAAAAACGATCTATTTTTACCACGTTATTAGCGATTTTAGCTTTATGCTAATGACTTTCTTAATGCCCAAGTGGACGTGTTTTTACTTTAGACCAACTGGGCATTGTACAGAGGAGTGTATGACGCTGACCAATCAGTGACCAATCAGCGTCATGCACTTCTCTCCATTCATTTACTCAGCGCATAGGGATCCTGCTAGATCACTATGTGCTGTCTTATACTGACACATTAACGTTACTGAAGTGTTTAGACAGTGACTAGACATTCCTTCCAGCCAGGACGGGATGTCTATTCACAATCCCGACACTTCGGTAACGTTTCTGTGGTACTTACAGCAGAGCAAGCGTAATCTCGCGAGATCACGCTGTAAACGACAGGTTACAGCGAGATTACGCTTTGCTCTGCTATAAGTACCAAACAAACGTTAGCGAAGTGTCGGGATTGTGAATAGACATCCCGTCCCGGCTGGAAGGAATGTCTAGTCACTGTCTAAACACTTCAGTAACGTTAATGTGTCAGTATAAGACAGCACATAGTGATCTAGCAGGATCCCTATGCGCTGAGTAAATGAATGGAGAGAAGTGCATGACGCTGATTGGTCACTGATTGGTCAGCGTCATACACTCCTCTGTACAACGCCCACTTGGTCTAAAGTAAAAACACGTCCACTTGGGCATTAAGAAAGTCATTAGCATAAAGCTAAAATCGCACCTAACGTCGTAAAAATAGATCATTTTTCTAAATAAAAAGCACTGTTGTCACCTACATTACAGCGCCCATCTCCTTATGTAGGAGATAGGACACTTATAATGTGGTGACAGAGCCTCTTTAAAAGCAAAAGCACAAGAAAGTAACATTACCATGTTATGTATTTTGATCAACCACTCATTTAAAAAATATTGTCTATCTGACTATATTTGTGGCAGGTAGTAATGACCGGGTGTAAACCAAACGGTAGATATAATTGCAATATAACATAAAGAATACAAATTAAGCTTTAGAATTAAATTAAAATCAAGATTAAAATGATTAACCCCTTAATACCGAAGGTGTTTTAAACCTTAGTGACCAGAGCAATTTTCGCAGTTTTGCTATTCACAGATGTAACGCAGTATAACTCTGTATGTGTTTTATGTATCGATGTGAATTTTGCACTGTTTTCTTGGGACATGTAGTGCTTCCTTTTTGTGGTATGTATGTACAGGTAACATTTTTGTTACTTTTTTTTATAGCCGTGGAAAGACAGAAAAAAAAAGAAAAATTTAGATTTGTCATCATTTAAAATGTAACAGTTTAAAAATAAAAGTAATTGTATCATACAAATGTATTGAAATGTATTTTTTCATTTATCCTGATCATAAGGACGCCTGACTTGGAGGTGTAGTTTATTTTTTTTGACCAGAAATATAGTATAAAACACAAGTGCCCCTTTTTTCAATTGCGCACTAAAATGTCTTAATTTAGTTTTTTACACCATGGTATTAATATATGGGTAATGGACTTGAAGTCCAATAAATAATGGTAAAAAAACATTGTGTTCTACAAACTAGACACTCTAAAGTCTATTTCTAGCGCTACAATTTCAGTTTTAACCCTTCACACTTTTACAGAATTTGCCCAAACTAAGCCCAAAAAAATGTAAATTGCATTTTTTTTTACAAAAGTGTCACTTTTCTTAAGCCGTTTTAAAACACCATATGACATACTGGTAAAAGTGACACCTTTCCACATTCTGCTATTTCTCCCATGTACGGCGATACCAAATATGTGTGTCTAATCTATTATATGGACCCGTTATAGGGCATATCATAGAAGGAGTTCATTTTGGCTTTTGGAGGCCTTTTCACACCAGAGCTGATTTTAGGGAACCACGCTGTATTTGCCGTGGTACTGCAGGTCATTTTGACAAGTATAAATGTCCTGCGAATATTCATCTAGGGGTATAGTGAGTATTTTTAATAGGCAGAAAGAAAAAAAAGATATATGTTTTTCCAGAAAATACAGTATTGCTGCATTTTTACAGTGAAACATTATCCAATAAGCAACCCTCCCTTTTGGTTCTCCCTACAAAAACAGTGTTAAAGTAAATGAGTTAATAATGTGGGACTGTATGATAAATTTCAAAGCATGGATAGTTACAGAGACCAGGATTAGAGGGACATGTAGGGCAATAAAATCGCGTGTCCTTTCCTATGCCATTTTTGCTGCACACTCTGCATCGCTTTTGTGGGTATTGTTTTTTTTCAGTACCAGGCACAGGGTGCACAAAGTGACGTTCCACAAGCCGTCGGACACCTTCTGCCTCATGGCTGTGTCTGGGGTCAGGGAACTCAAATAAAAGTTGTTCAATTATGTTCTCCAGAAATTGAAAAAAAGTAATTTGCCCATTAGATTTTTTGCACCAGGTATGACTGTAAAGCCTGGTCAGACAAATCCACTGCCCCCATGAATTTATTATACAATGTGATGCAGACCGGCTTCTCTTTATCAGAGGTGGCACCACGTTCCCTCACTGTCACTTTGTGAGTGAACAGTGCTTAGCATGAACACATCCTTACGGTCATTAAATTTTATTGCAAGAAGGTTTCCACGGCAAAGACCACTTGATTCCCCCCTTCTCAGGCGTTTTCTCACCAGCGCCTGTGGCAAGCCCCTTCTGTTTTTGCGGATTGTTCCGCAAGCCCCTGTGTCAGCGGCATGCAGGTTCTTGTACAAGGGGACGCTGGTATAGAAGTTATCAGTATATAACTGATAACCCTTATTCAGCAGAGGCTGCATCAAGTCCCAGACTATTTTGCCACTGCATCCTCGCTCACTGGGAACCTCCTGGGGGGTTAATATCACGGTCTTTGCCTTAATAAATTTTAAAGGCAGATGTGTAGCCTGTACCGCTCTCACAGCAGAGGCGTAGCTAGGTTCTCCAGCACCCGGGGCAAAGATTCAGTTTGGCGCCCCCCCAACCTCTTTCCCGACATCTCCTTCCCCCTCGCCGTGTTTGTTTTCTCTACCAATCGACGTGTCATTTATTTTTATGTAACGCGAGCATAAAAACATTTGTACATTTTACAAGCAATATGGTCCTATACACAACACCAGAACCAAGCTCGGTACATATATACAACACCAGCACAAATACAGCTCAATTTAGTGCAACCCCTGCCGTATAGGTGTGTACGGCGTAAAACTACAGCTCCCAGCATGGCCTGAACAATGGTAAGGATATGCTGGGAGATGCCGTTTCACAAAAAATAAATCCTATCATAATCATACCACCCATCATCTCGCTGCAGATCATACAGTGACTACAGTGCAGATTAGAGGCAGAATAAACATTTACATTAAGTCACTCACCGGTGACGTCTCAGATTCTAGTTCTTTCTCTCCATCCGGTCCAGACCTCCATGATGACTTCTCCCGGTCACAGCCCATTTCTGCAGTTTGCCGCTCAGATGTCTTCAGCTTCTCACTTTTTCAACATTTCTGCACCTATAAATAAATATAAAGTTATCATTATACCACACACTACACCCCTAAATATAATAGCGCCATACACTGCACTCTAATTATAATAGCACCATACACCGTGTCCCACACACACCGTGACCCCTGTAGATAGTGCCCCCATATAGCCCACCCCTGTATATAGTGTCCCACAAATAACTCCCCCTATAGTGCTCTACAGATAGCCCACCCCTGTATATAGCCCCCTGTAGATATAGCCCACCCCTGTTTATAGCCTCCTGTAGATATAGCCCACCCCTGTATATAGAGCTCTACAGATAGCCCAATCATGTATGTAGCCCCCCTGTAGATATAGCCCACCCCTGTATATAGTGCTCCACATATAGTCCACCCCTGTATATAGTGTTTCACAGATAGCCCACCCCTGTATATAACCCCCCTTGTACATATACTCCACCCCTGTATATAGTGCTCCACTAGATAGTCCACCCCTGTATATAGTGCTCCACAGATAACCCACCCCTGTATATACTATATACAAGGGTGGGCTATCTGTGGAGCACTACATACAGGGGTGGGCTATATCTACAGGGGGACTATATACAGGGGTGGGCTATATCTACAGGGGGACTATATACAGGGGTGGGCTATATACAGGGGTGGGCTATATCTACAGGGGGACTATATATACAGGGGTGGCCTATCTACAGGGGGACCATATCTACAGGGGGACCATATCTACAGGGGGACCATATCTACAGGGCTGGGCTATACACAGGGGGGCTATATCTACAGGGGTGGGCTATACACAGGGGGGCTATCTACAGGGGTGAGCTATACACAGGGGGGCTATATCTACAGAGGGGGGCTATACATAGGGGTGGGCTATACACGGGGAATATATCTACAGGGGGGCTATATCTACAGGGGGCTATATCTACAGGGGGGGCTATATACTGGGGTGGGCTATCTATGGAGCACCATATACAGGGGTGGGCTATATCTACAGGGGGCTATATACTATGTAGCCCACCCCTGTATATGATGCTCTATAGACAGCCCACTCCAGTATATAGCCCCCTGTAGATATAGTCCCCCTGTATATAGCCCCCCTGTAGATATAGTCCCCCTGTATATAGCCCAGCCCTGTAGATATAGTCCCCCTGTATATATAGTCCCCCTGTATATAGCCCAGCCCTGTAGATATAGTCCCCCTGTATAGTCCCCCTGTATATAGCCCAGCCCTGTAGATATAGTCCCCCTGTATATAGCCCCCCTGTAGATATAGTCCCCCTGTATATAGCCCCCCTGTAGATATAGTCCCCCTGTATATAGCCCCCCTGTAGATATAGTCCCCCTGTAGATAGCCCAGCCCTGTAGATATAGTCCCCCTGTATATAGCCCCCCCTGTAGATATAGTCCCCCTGTATATAGCCCAGCCCTGTAGATATAGTCCCCCTGTAGATATAGTCCCCTGTATATAGCCCCCCTGTAGATATAGTCCCCCTGTATATAGCCCCCCTGTAGATATAGTCCCCCTGTATATAGCCCCCCTGTAGATATAGTCCCCCTGTATATAGCCCAGCCCTGTAGATATAGTCCCCCTGTATATAGCCCACCCCCTGTAGATATAGTCCCCCTGTATATAGCCCAGCCCTGTAGATATAGTCCCCCTGTAGATAGACACCCCCCCACGTAGATATAGTCCCCCTGTATATAGCCCCCCTGTAGATATAGTCCCCCTGTATATAGCCCAGCCCTGTAGATATAGTCCCCCTGTAGATAGACACCCCCCCCCGTAGACAAAGTCCCCCCGCAGATACAGACACACACGTCTATTACAATTTAAAAAAAACAAAAAAAAAAACTCACCTTAATCCCGCCCCCACGCCGTCCGGCAGCCATGGAGACCTGCTCTCTTCTGCTCAGGTCTCCAGGGGGTTGAACACAGCGTCTATGAAAGGCGCTGATTGGCTGGGCAGGATGACTTTCCCTGCCAGTCAGTCAGCGCCTTTCATCGACGGAAGCGTCACTGGTACAAAAGGTACCAGTCGCTTCATTCGTGGAGAGGCGCTGAATGGCCGGGCACGGAACGTGCCCGGTCATTCATTGCTTCTAATTGTACCTGTGCCCTTGCGACACAGGTACAATTATAGTGCAGGAGGAGGGGGCGCTGGCGCCCCCCTCTGAACTGCGCCCGGGGCACGTGCCCCGCCTGCCCCCCCCTAGCTACGCCCCTGCTCACAGAGCTTGTAGATTTTAACCCCATATTTTGCTCTCTTTGTACTGGCGGAATGAGAGCCTGCCTTTGTAACTCATCAGCGATTCATCCACCGCTAGGTTTTTTTCAGGCTTGTACACCAGCATAAATGACTCCTCCAAAATTTTTAGCAGGGGCCATATTTTATACAGGCGGTCATGGCCTGGATCACTACGGGGGAGGGAGGGGGCTGGTGATTGTCGTTAAAATGAAAGAAGCGCATTAGCACTTCATATCTGCTTCTGGTCATAACGGCTGGAAAAACAGGTGTGGCACGTGTAGGGCTCGTTGCCCAATATGACTGGATTGAGGGCTTTTTCACTAAGCCCATGTTGAGGATGAGCCCAAATTTTTTTTTACGTTTGCCAGGAGTTTCCTCAGGAGACACCAGCGCTCACTTTCGATTCACTCTGCTGTGTCCCGTAGAGTGCGTGTGCACACTCGTGCCCACTCTTAAAGGGCCAGAGCGCACACCTGAATTAAAGAACCAAATTAGCCCATGAGTACCCTGGACTATAAGAAGGGCCCTGCCCTGTCGTGCATTGCCTGAGCGTTGTTGTTGTTACCTATGTTCGTCTCTGCAAATGGTCCCTTTAGTGTCTTCCTAGTCCCAGTGTTCCCGTTCCTGCTACCTGTAACCTGTATCCCATGTTATCCTGGTCCAAGTTCCATATAGAGTTGGAGTCGTGCTGCATTGAGTACTACGCCTGTCCTGTTACACCACGCCTTGTGCCTGCCTGCTGCCGAAGTCACATCAGAGCCTGTCTTGCTACTGTCTGAAGTTACCACAGGTACACCTATTTGAACTATAGACTTTGTGTCCTGTTGGCCAGCTGCCATACCATAAAGGCGCAGTGGGTCCACGCACCCTATGTGACAGCAACCAGTGTCAGGCAGCTGCTGCCAAGGCAAATAAAATCATAGGAAGCATCAAAAGAGATATAGATGCTTGTGACAAGAACATACTTTTTCCTCTTTACAAATAACTAATCAGACCACATATGGAATATTGTGCATACATTTTGGGCACCTGTGTATAAGAAGGACATGGCTGAACTAGAACGGGTGCAAAGAAGGGTGACCAAGGTAACTAAGGGAATGGGCGGATTGCAGTACCAAGAAAGGTTATCAAACTTGGGGCTATTCGGTTTAGAAAAAAGACGGCTTAGGGGTGGTTGTGCCCGGGGTCGTTGACCGCTGGCACATCCTACCTGCCAGCAGCCGCGACCGCAGGACACTATTCATGCCGGCGTCTCCCTCTACAGAGACGCCGGCACATGCGGCTGTAACCTCCACACTAAAGCCTGTAGGGTGCACCAGTTCAAAGTTCCCTGGCCAATCCCTAATACATCCTGGACTATAAAAAGGTCTCTGACTTTCCTTTCCTTGCCTGAGCGTTGTTGTGTCTATCCATGTTAGTTAGCAAATGGTCCCTTAGTTGTATCCTGTTCCCAGTTTTCCCGTTTCCTGTATCCCGTATCCAGTAATTCATCCTCTGTGTCACGTGTCATTTGCCATGCCAAGCGTCATCTGCCACGCCAAGTGTCATCTGTCACGCCTAGTTTCATCTGCCATGCCAAGTGTCATCTGTGCCAAGGAGTCTGCTATGCCATAGTGTCTGCTATGCCACATGTCTGTCAGAACTTCTATACAGGTACTCCAATTCTAAAGACTGTCATTGACTTTTGTTTGGCCAGCTGCTTCTCTGCTTCAGCGGAGGGGCCTAGTGGGTCCACATACCCTACAGCCGTGACAGGGGTGATTTAATTACAATGTACAAATATATAATTGGACAGTACAGAGATATTTCTAATGATTTTTTTTACACCTAGGCATGTAACATGGACAAGGAGGCATTCTCTACAGTTCAGGAAGGGCCTTGATGCCTTTCTTGAAAAATATTATATTACAGGTTATGAGTACTAGATTCTGGAGATAGGACATTGACCCAGGGATTTATTCTAATTTCCATATTTGGAGTCAGGGAGGCATTTTTACCCTAATAAAGGCAATTGGCATCAACCTCATGGTGGCTCTGCCATCAAGGATTTCTCCAGTACCCTACAACTTAGAAAACGGTATAAATTCCAGAGGGAGGCAACTGACTACGATAACAACAGGGTTTACCGATGGAACGAGTCATCAACTTATGGAAATTCATGGCGCCAACCACGACAACAAACCGGAAATTTCTCCAGTTCTGGCAGCGACTCCTCCACTGGCCGACGCCCTCCACGTTTTTTAGGCAATCGGAGAGGTCGAAACGATCCACCAGGCGGGCAGGGAGGAGATGGATGGGGACGCCACATGAACATACAGACAAGGACCCAGGTAAGGAGAACTACCTGGTCGTCAACTTCTCCTCCCATACCCTCACGCCGACAGAACTGTCAGTCTTACAAAAAGGCCTGTCTTTCTGCCCCACCGCTCCCTGTAATACGTTCATTCTCCAACAGGAATGAAACTATTTTTATAGATCATTGCAACTTAAGACACATTTTGGATTATCTAATCCACCTATCCCTCAACAACCTACAGACGTGTCTGTCTTCTGAACTCTCCATCTCCAATTTGGGCTTACGTAGCAAAAGTAATTTTGCACCCCCCAAAATTTACCATGCCACTGAATCGGTGATTGAACTGATGCAAAGAGACATCAATGTCATCTTGCACGATTATAATTTAGGCTACTATCCCCATCAAAAAAATTTGTCAACTATAGAAAGGACGTCATTAAGAAGTCTACAACAAAATCGAGAAATTAAAATTAAAACAACCGATAAGGGAGGGGCCATTGTTATACTTGACTATAACAACTATGTCTCTGAAGTCAATCGCCAGCTTACAGATAGCCATACATATTTAAAAATACCCAGAGACCCAATTTCAGATATACCTTCTAAAATCAATTCCATAATTGACCACCATCTTGACATTAATGCTATTGACGTGAAAACATACAAATTCCTACAGAATCCATTCCCCATAACTCCTGTCTTCTATACCCTACCTAAAATTCACAAATCTCTAATCAATCCCCCTGGTCGACCTTTAGTAGCTTCCACTGACTCTATCTTATGCCCATTAGCTGTATTTCTAGAAAAAATATTGACTCCCCTCATTAAAAAAACAAAGTTATTCCTTTTAGACACCAGCCATTTTCTACAGGTCATTAAAAACTTGAACCAAATTGAGCCTAGTAGTCTTCTCATCACTTTGGATGTTATCAGTCTCTATACATCCATTTCAAATCAAGATGGCTTATCAGCCGCAAGAAGCCTTCTCGATACTACTGACATGCCCATAAATTCCAAACTACTATGTCTGGAATTATTAGAGCTAATTCTTAACGAGAACTACTTTATATTTGAGGATGACTTCTTCAGGCAGATTCACGGCATTGCAATGGGCCAAAATATGCCCCCCCCGTATGCCAATGCCTATATGGCAGCATTTGAAGTTACACATATCTGTCCCAATTCCAAATTCAGAGATAAAGCAACATGCTGGCATCGCTACATAGACGATATCTTCTGCATATGGAGAGGAACCGAGCAATCTGCATCCGATTTTGTTCATGAGATCAATACAATACGTGAGGGTCTAAAATTCACATTAAACATGAGTCTACCACGTAGAGGTGTCAACCATAGGACCAGATACTATTGAATGTGGCGTCGCTACCACGGTAGCAGCCATAGCGGCTGCTAGCGGAGTATCCAGGCACTGGGGGCCTGTGCCGTCACGGGCCCCCTAATGCCGCGGGCCCGTAGCAGCCGCTATGGCTGCTACAGCGGTTGTATTTACGCCACAGGCTGTGTGCACTGCTCCTGTGGGCACAGGTGGTTTAGGAGGAGTGACAAACTTCGGCAGCGCACAGGAAAGAACAGAGAGGAGCCAGGAGGACACACAGACGGTTTCTGGGAAATGTAGTTTCCCCAGTCTAAATATGTGGTCACATGCTGGGCAGTGCAGGACCGCCCACTTTACTCAATGCAGTGATGAAGAAAAATGGGGTAACCAGGGCAAGTAAAGTGACAAAGTAGTACACTATTTATTGGAATGTTATGTAGTTACTGGGATTTCCCAAAATTTGTTATATTCTGGGATAACCCCTTTAAGGTCTATTTGTACCAGAATCAACAATTATCACCTATCTACAGGATAGGTGTTAATTATCTGAATGCTGGGGGCCCATCTCTGGAACCCCCAACGATCATGAGGACAGGGGTCTAGAACCCTAGGTTCCTTCTTACTGGATCCCCTGCAGTGAGAAAGAGTTTGAATGGAGCGGTCTTCAAGTGTGTGCCCGCCGCTCCATTCAATGTCTAAGGGACTGACGGAAACAGCTGAGTCCTATAGAATTTGAATGGAGTGGCAGCGCGCATGCTCGACCACCGCTTCATTCAATGTCCTCCTCACTGCGGTCGAGCAGTAAGGAGGATCGAGGGATTCGGGTATACACCTTTGAGGAGTCAGGCTTTTTTTTCCCCAAGAGACATAACTTTTTGGGCTTTTGTCTTTTGCGTGATGGGAATTTTTTATTGGCATCATTTTGGGGTACACATAATTCATTGATGAACATTTATTAATTTGGGGGGGCACAGCAATACTGCCACTGTTGTTTTGGGACTTTTTTTTTTACGCAATTGACTGTGCAGCATAACTAACATGTTAAAGAGGCTCTGTTACCAGATTATAAGTGCCCTATCTCCTACATAATGTGATCGGTGCTGTGATGTAGATAACAGCAGTGGTTTTTATTTTGAAAAATGATCATTTTTGAGCAAGTTATGAACAATTTTAGATTTATGCTAATGAGTTTCTTAATGACCAACTGGGCGTGTTTTTACTTTTTACTAAGTGGGAGTTGTAAAGAGAAGTGTATGACGCTGACCAATCCGTGACCAATCAGCGTCATAGACTTCTCTTCATTCATGTTTAGCTGTACTCACAGCCCAGCGTGATCTCGCGAGATCACGCTGGGCTGTCACATACACCCACATTAACTTTACTGAAGTGCCTTGAGAGTGAATAGACATCACCTCCAGCCAGGACACGATATCGATTCACACTCCCGACACTTTGGTAATGTTTCTGTGGGGCTTAGGGTATGTTCACACGACCTATTTTCGGGCCGTAAACGGACGAAAAATCGGAAGCAGAACGCCTCCAAACATCTGCCCATTGATTTCAATGGGAAAATGGCGTTCTGTTCCGACGGGCCGTTTTTTACACGGGCGTTTCGAAAAACGGCCCCTTAAAAAAACGGCCGCAAAAAAGAAGTGCATGTCACGTTTTTTGGAGCCGTTTTTCATAGACTCTATAGAAAAACAGCTCCAAAAACGTCCTTAAAAAATGCAGCGAAAAACGCGAGTTGCTAAAAAAATGACTGAAAATCAGGAGCTGTTTACCCTTGAAATACTCTGTATTGACGTTTTTTTAGTTTGTGTGTACACAAACCCTAACGGTATGTTCACACGGTGTGTTTTCAGCCATTTTTCGGCCCGTAAACGTCCCGAAAAACGGCTGTAAAATCAGAAGCAGAACGCCTCCAAACATCTGCCCATTAATTTCAATGGAAAAAACGGCGTTGTGTTCTTACGTGGCGTTTTTTACGCGGCCGTTTTTTAAAAACGAAAATGAAGTGCATGTCACTTCTTCAGCCGTTTTTGGAGCCGTTTTTCATAGATTCTATAGAAAAACAGCTCCAAAAACGCCCGTAAAAAACAGCAAAAAACGCGAGTGGCTTAAAAAACGTCTGAAAATCAGGAGCTGTTATCCCTTTAAGGCTGGGTTCACACGACCTATTTTCAGACGTAAACGAGGCATATTATGCCTCGTTTTACTTCTGAAAATAGGGCTACAATACGTCGGCAAACATCTGCCCATTCATTTGAATGGGTTTGCCGACGTACTGTGCAGACAACCTGTCATTTACGCGTCGTCGTTTGACAGCTGTCAAACGACGACGCGTAAAATGACTGCCTCGGCAAAGAAGTGCAGGACACTTCTTTGGACGTAATTTGTATCCGTTTTACATTGAATTCAATGAAGAGCAGCTCAAAATTTACGAGCGTCACAGACGCCTCGCATAATGCGAGTAGGAGCTTTTACGTCTGAAACGACGCAGCTGTTTTCTCCTGAAACCAGTCTGTAATTTCAGACGTAAAAGCCAGTTATCGTGTTCACATACCCTGTTCACACGCAGTTTTTTTGACTAGTTTTTTGACGCGGAAACCGCACCGCAAAACTCCTCAAAAACCGCCCGAAAATGCCTCCCATTGATTTCAATGGGAGTTGGACGAGTTTTTTTACCACGAGTAAAAAAAACGCGTAGCGGTAAAAAGAAGCGTCATGACCCATCTTGAGGCGGTTTCCGCCTCCAAAACCCCATTTGGCCCTGTTCACACTGAGTTTTTTGACGAGTTTTTTTACGCGGAAACCGCGCCAAAAAACTTGTCAAAAACCGCCCGAAAATGCCTCCCATTGATTTCAATGGGAGTTGGACGAGTTTTTTACCGCGAGTAAAAATAGCGCGTCGCGGTAACGTATTTGCTTAGGCTATGTTCACACGGAGTATTTTGCCTAGCTTTTTGACGCAGAAACCGCGTCGCAAAACTCGGCGAAAACGGCCCTAAAATGCCTCCCATTGATTTCAATGGGAGGCGTCGGCGTCTTTTTCCCGCGAGCAGTAAGGCCCTGTTCACACGGAGTTTTTTGCAGGAGGAAAATTCCTCCTGTAAAAACTGACCCTGGAGGTTTTCATGTTTGATGTGGTTTTTGACGTGGTTTTTGACGTGGTTTTTGAGGCGGTTTTCCAGGCGGTTTTTCAGGCTGTTTTTGCCGAGGTTTTCACACGCATGAGGCTGGGTTCACACAACCATGTTACGTACATAATGTACGGAACGTATTTCGGCCGGAAGACCCGGACCGAAGACAGTGCAGGGAGCCGGGCTCCTAGCATCATAGTGATGTACGACGCTAGGAGTCCCTGCCTCTGCGTGGAACTACTGTCCCGTACTGTAATCATGATTACAGTACGGGACAGCTGTCCTGCAGCGAGGCAGGGACTCCTAGCGTCGTACATCACTATGATGCTAGGAGCCCGGCTCCCTGCACTGTCTTCGGTCCGGGTCTTCCGGCTGAAATACGTTCCGTACATTACGCACGTAACATGGTCGTGTGAACCCAGCCTGACATCCTTCTGTCAACGGATCTGTCACCATTGAAATGAATGGTGATGCAAACGGAACTTACTTCACACTTGCCTTTCCGTTGAGGGGTTCCCCTGACTGAAAGCACCGACGGAACCCCTCAGCAGAAACCACGCTGATGTGAACAGGCCAACATTAAAAAAAACATTGTTTTCTGTTTGCATCATCATTGACTTCAATGCTGATGGATCCGTTGCTAATGGGATTCCCTACACTGCGGTATTGGTTCAGTCGAAACGACAGAACCCTTTGCACAACGGGGACAAACAGAAACAATTAGCAACGGATCTGTCACCACCTCACACTTGCCTTTCCGTTGAGGGGTTCCCCTGACTGAAAGCACCGACGGAACCCCTCAGCGGAAACCACGCTGATGTGAACAGGCCCACATTAAAAAAAAAAAGTATACTTACTTCTTGAATCAATTTCCCAACATCAATGTCCATTCGGTGGTACACCTCTGCTGTCGTCATTTCTGTTCCTGAAATGTTAAAAAAAAAAAAAAAAGAGATGACATACATGAACAACTGCATAACAAAATTAAAAAAATAAAAATAAAAAAATCTAAAAAAAAAATCTAAAAAAAAAATCTAAAAAAAAAATAAAAAAAAAAAATCTAAAAAAAAAAATGCACAGCTCCATACATGTATAGCATGTATGGAACATAGGAGCAATTGCACTTACTTGTATTTGATTTGGATGCAGGGTTTTCTGTATCCCTGAGTTCTGTCCACGATGTTTTTCAGGCTCCACGAGCAGACAGGAAATGACAGCCCCTTGCTGGGCTGGACTAGCAGCAGGAGACGACTCCTGCAAAACACTCGGCAATATACTCGTCAGAAAACACCTCACTAGTTCGAGGTGTTTTTTGACGTGTCCCCATTGCTTTCAATGCGGTTTTGGACGCGGAAACCGCATCAAGAAGGGTCATGTCCCTTCTTTTTGCCGCGAGGCGTTTTTTTTACTCGCGGTAAAAAAACGCCTCCGTCTCCCATTGAAATCAATGGGAGTCATTTTGGGTCGTTTTTGGCGCGTTTTCCGACGCGTTTTCCGCGTCAAAAAACGTGTCAAAAAACTCCGTGTGAACAGGGCCTAAAACTGCCTAGCAGGAAAAAGAAGCGACATGCCCTATCTTCGGGCGTTTACGCCTCTGACCTCCCATTGACTTCAATGGGATGCAGAGAAAGCGTATTTCGCGGTGTTTTATGCCCGCGGCGCTCAATGGTCGCGGGCGAAAAACGGCGCAAAAATCGCAGCGAAAATCGGCGTGCAGGGAGAGGAAAATCTGCCTCAAATTTCCAAACTGAATTTTGAGGCAGATATTCCTCCTGCAAAATACTCCGTGTGAACATAGCCTAGGCTATGTTCACACAGAGTATTTTGGGGGAGGAATATCTGCCTCAAAATTCAGTTTGGAACTTTGAGGCAGATATTCCTCTCCCTGCACGCCGATTTTCGCGCCGTTTTCGCCCGCAGCCATTGAGCGCCGCGGGCATAAAACAGCGAGAAATACGCTTTCTCTGCCTCCCATTGAAGTCAATGGGAGGTCAGAGGCGGAAGCGCCCGAAGATAGGGCATGTCGCTTCTTTTTCCCGCGAGGCAGTTTTACCGCTCGCGGGAAAAAGACGCCGACGCCTCCCATTGAAATCAATGGGAGGCGTTCTCGGGCCGTTTTTGCAGAGTTTTGCGACGCGGTTTCCGCGTCAAAAAACTCGGCAAAATACTCTGTGTAAATATAGCCTGAGGCTGGGTTCACACGACCATGTTACGTCCGTAATGTACGGAACGTATTTCGGCCGGAAGCCCCGGACCGAACACAGTGCAGGGAGCCGGGCTCCTAGCATCATAGTGATGTACGATGCTAGGAGTCCCTGCCTCTCTGCAGGACAACTGTCCCGTACTGTAATCATGTTTTCAGTACGGGACAGTAGTTCCACGGAGAGACAGGGACTCCTAGCGTCGTACATCACTATGATGCTAGGAGCCCGGCTCCCTGCACTGAGTTCGGTCCGGGTCTTCCGGCCGAAATACGTTCCGTACATTACGGACGTAACATGGTCGTGTGAACCCAGCCTAAGCCTAAGGCTTTATTCAGACAAACATTAAAAACGTCCGTGCAACGCGCGTGATTTGCACGCGCGTTGCACGGACCTATATTTGTCCATGGGGCCGCGCTGACATGTCCGTGATTTTTCCTCAGCGTGAGTCCGCTGAAAAAAAAGTCACGACATGTCCGTTCTTTCGGCGTTTTGCGCGAATCACGCACCCATTGAAGTCAATGGGTGCGTGAAAACCATGCCGCACGGAAGCACTTCCGTGCGAACTGCGTGATTCGCGCAACAGCTGTCAAAAGGATGAATGTAAACAGAAAAGCACGTGGTGCTTTTCTGTTTACAAACATCCAAATGGAGTGTCATAATGATGGCGGCTGCGCGAAAAGCACACAGCCGCGCATCATATGATACTGCCACACGGAGCTGTTAAGTGTTTTTTGCGCACGCAAAACGCCACGTTTTTGCGTGCGCAAAAACGCCACCTTCGTGTGAATCCAGCCTTAGGCTATGTTCACACGGAGTATTTTGGGGGAGGAATATCTGCCTCAAAGCTCCAAACGGAATTTTGAGGCAGATATTCCTCCCCCAAAATACTCCGTGTGAATAGCAATGATCGCGCCGTTTTTCGCCCGCGGCCATTGAGCGCCGCGGGCAGAAAACACGCTTTCTCCTGCCTCCCATTGAAGTCAATGGGAGGTCGGAGGCGGAAGCGCCCGAAGATAGGGCATGTCGCTTCTTTTTCCCGCGAGGCAGTTTTACTGCTCGCGGGAAAAAGACGCCGACGCCTCCCATTGAAATCAATGGGAGGCGTTCTCGGGCCGTTTCTGCCGAGTTTTGCGACGCGGTTTCCGCGTCAAAAAACTCGCCAAAAGACCCCGTGTGAACATAGCCTTAAGTTTTACTGCTCGCGGGAAAAAGACGCCGACGCCTCCCATTGAAATCAATGGGAGGCATTTTCGGGCCGTTTTTGCCGAGTGTTTCCGCGTCAAAAAACTCGGCAAAATAAAACGGCTGAAAATCAGGAGCTGTATATTTTCATACGTTTTTTAGTTAGCGTGTAAACATACCCTTGGCAGTGTGTGAACATAGCCTTTGGCGAAAAACGCGTCTACTCTGCATTCAAGTACTACTTGGCACCACGTGATATACACTCTACTTTAGGACACGCCCATTTCAGAATGCGAGTTCCTGATTGGCTGTGCCACCGTTACCATAGTACACCCGGAATTCCGAGCGAGTGGCTGTTCCGCATCTGCCTTCAGCGCCGTGTCAGCCTCCTGTCACGTGATTGCAGACAGCCTTCCCCGGCTTCCGTAGTGCGAGCAGACGTTCCCGTTTTCCGCTGCTCTGAGAGTTGTTCCATACATACACGCTACGAGATGAGCGGAGCCATGTCCAACTCCAGCACCAGCCTCACCTACAACAATGACTACAACACCGGCGGGGGCAATGAGAGTACGGAGCTGGCACAGGACGCCACACCAGGCGGCAGCTCTACTCCAGCTGGCTTCGGGCTGTTCAGCACCGACAAAAAGTAAGTGGTGCCGGGCATCAGTCAGGAGTTTTTGGGGTGGGGGAGGGGATACAAGCCAGCTGTCAGAGTGAGGTTACACTGCTGCTGTGCTGTACGTCTGACTGCTCCTCCTGCATAGGACTGCCAGGCTTTACTAGGACTTGCAGTAGGCATGGTTTGCCTGCCATCTGGGCTAGATCATGATTTCTCTGCAAATGTGCCCTGAGCTATGGTGGGTTTTGGTATGTAGGGAGCCCGTGTATAAGTTTGCGCCACTTTGAAAACAATCTACTTGTGTGACGTGACACGATTATATCGCAGACGTCACAAAATGTTTGATAACTTTGTCACAGATTCGGTCAGCTTTGATGGGAGTAACCCCGCTTGCATCGCTATTTTTATCGAGCGATGTAATGTGACAGATCCAATTATATGTCAGTAGGCCCCATGATATTTGTCGTAAGACCGATCCAGCACTGCGTCGTGGTTTCCGTTATAATCGCAAACCAAGCCAGAAATTTCTCTGACTTTGACCGGGTGAAAACAAAGTATTGTGACTCCAGATGTGCAAAAGTCAAATTGTTAAACTTTAGCTGCATAACCAGTAGATGTGTAATCCGTCTTTAGGGCCAGTTCAGTTTTTTGACGTGGAAACCGTGTTGGGCAAACGCGCCAAAAAACATCCGAAAATGCCTCCTGTTGATTTCAAGCGGAGGCGTTTTTTTCTTCCTGCCAGCGGAAAAACCGTCTCACGGGTAAAAGGGACATGCCCTATCTTTGATATCAATGGGAGGCAGAAGAGGCGTATTTCGCAGTGTTCTTTGCCCGCGGCGCTCAATCTGGAATTTTGAGGTAGATTTTCTGCCTGCAAAAAAAAACAAACTGTGTGAACCCAGCCTAATAGTCCAAGGCCATTTGGAACTTTAAGGATCTGTCACCAGTTTATTAATTCCCTATCTCTTATCTAATCTAATAGGCGCTATGATGCTGATAACTACAGGGTGATTTTTTTTTTTTTTTTTGGGACACAATTTTCTCTAGCATTATCAGTGTGTCGGTGCCCACTAGATTAGCTAGGAGATTGGGCTTTACTAAACTAGTGTCAGATTCTCTTTAAAGGGGTTTGAGAAATTTCCATTGATGGTCTACCCTTAGACTGACCCTTGGGCCCCCCACCGATCAGCAGAACTTAGGGGCCATGACGTTTGCTGGACTGCAGGGGCTCCTTCCCGGTTGATCCAGATACTCTAGCGCTGCCATACATTCAGCTGTGCCTGGCACTGCAGCTCAGGCCCATTGAACTGCTGGATGGTGGGGGTCCTGAGCGTCGGATTACCACCCATCACACGTTGATGACCTAGCATAAGAAATTCCTGTAAATCCCCTTTAAATGGGATATAAGCAGCCATGTGTATCATCCTCCGTTACAATCCGCTATTAGCTGAGGGTCTTTTGAGCCGGACTCCCCGCGGCTCTCCGATTAAAGGGGTTGTCTGTGATGAGACAACCATGATAGATTGTATTTAAAAGGGAAGTACAAGCTGCAATAATCATGCCGTTTGTACCTCCGTGAAATGGGAAATCCAAATTCCAATAAAAATAAAAGCCGGTGTCCAGATCTTTAAATAGTTTGACCAGGATTTGAAAAAATGGTCCCTAGGGGCGGCAAATGTCCATGGGTTATGTCGGGTATTCCAGCTCTGCGTCATTCACTTCAATGTGGATGAGCTGCAATACCATACACCATTATGCAGCATTGATATGAGGAATAAGGAGGTTTGGACAGTATAAACGTATTTACCTGCGTAGTCTATAGTATATGTTGAGAGTGACGCACAGGTAGTGATGTCCGATCCCGCAGCGCTACACAAGTATGCACACCGGGTGCGAGTATGAAATCCCTGTAGAAGGCGCTTCAGATGAATTTTCTGCCACTAATAAAAGTGACGATCCCTCGGAGTGGAATTAGTTGCCCGCATTGCTATTTGAAGTGGAATTAGGGCTACGTTCTCGTCCAGTGGAATTTAGTAGCCGTGTAGGGATGAGATGTGAACATATCGCATTCAGACACTGTAGAAATGTTTTGCGCAGAACTTTACCTGCAATGCAGGTTTCTAATTGTCATTGTTTTTAACATCAATATATATTGTGGATTAGTTGCGGATATTCCCCTTTGAGTTTAATGGGGAAGTCAAAATCTGCAATAAACCAAATTGTTGAGGAGTTTGCTGCGGAATATCCACAGCAAGATCCGTAGATGCTGACAATTGCGAAATGAAAAAAAACTGATTAATAAATATAAAAAAAGAAACCTTTTGCTCACCTTTTCAATCTTCTGCCGCTTCCCTGGTAACTCTAGCCTGGTCACCCGCCAGTCTCTGTTTCTCGGCCTCAAGCGATAACGTGTCGTGTATACGTGTGAACGCTGCAGCTTGTACATAGGACACGTCACCGCTGGAGGTCAGGATACAGAGACCGGCGGAGGACCAGGGGAGCGGCAGAAGATTGAATAGGTGAGTACACACAAAAACCCCTTCTCCCCCAGGCAGCGGTTGTCTGGTATCATTAATAAACACACAATGCCCTGGATGCTAAACAAGTAAAATAGCGATGGCTTTTTTTTGTCCTGTTGGCCTCAATGGGAAAAAAAGCCAACGCAAACTGCGTCAGTGTGTGTGACCTCTACTTAACCCCTTAACGACCGCCAATACGCCTTTTCACGGCGCTCTGACATAAGCCCGGCACGGGTGTCCTGTGCCGGATAAAGCAGGTGCTGGGCTGTCTAAAGTATATATTTGTACTATTTTTATTTTTATTTATTTATTTTTTTTAATCGAAATGTAACGTTTTTTTTTACATTGCATTATCCCACGGAGAGGTCTGCTGGGTCTAGTCGGGCTCAGTGACATGACCGCCATTCATGTGCTTGCAGGGACATAGTGAAAGCTGCCTTGTATACGTGACTGTGGAAAATATAATTCTGCCTGCTCTGAGCGTTGTTCCCGACAGCCAGACACCCCACCGTCCACTGAACAATTCTATAAAAAGTCAGTGCTTCTTAAAGGGGTGTTCCCAGAATTGGCAATTATCACTTATCAACCGGATAAGTGTCTGATCGCTGGGACCCCAATACCCGCAGTAGGGTTGGGCGCTTTTGCCAAAAAATTAAATCTAGATTTCTTTGGGCGATTTTCGATTTGAATCTCGTGTTTTTTTTTGTTTTATTTAACAGTAATACCAAGAGATAATTTTAATAAATCTTCATTTATATAAATAACTTTTTAACATATTGCTATAGTTATTCTACGTAACTTCTTAACCTTCTCAAATACTTTATTTTATCATAAATACAATTGGAAAAATGTCTATCTAATTGATTAGAACTTCTGTGTTCCCCGGCAGAGAACAGGTTAACAGAATCTATAATCAATGATGCGCTGCGTGCCCTAACATCCCTCTCTGCCTGTCACCCCCTCAGCCGGTCTCGGACATTACCGGATTCATGCGACTGTGATTGGACCGTGAAAAACGGTCCGTCCGTCAGCTGGATTTCGCAGCCCGGTCACGGTACATGTGAACGGGACTCCTTGCATCACTCATCAGTCATTTAGACGTTGCCCTTCCGTTGAGGCTTCCGTCGGGTTAACCCCTCAACGGAAAGGCAAACGGAAAATTAAGCTACCGTTTCCTTCACCATTGATATCAATGGTGACGGAAACGTTACTAATGGTTTCCGTCTGTCACCGTTGTGACAGGGTTCCGCCGTTTTGACGGAATCGGTAGCGCAGTCGACTGCGCTATTGGTTCTGTCAACAACAACGGAACCCTGTTACAACGGTGACAGACGGAAACCATTAGTAACGTTTCCGTCACCATTGATATCAATGGTGAGGGAAAATGAAGCTTAGGTTTCCGTTTGCTTTCCGCTGAGGGGTTAAATTGACATAAACCTCCAACAGAACACAGATGGTGATGTAAACACAGCCTTAGGCTACAATCACAAGACAGTGAAAAAAAAAATGGCTATTAAAATCTGATCAATGGTCTGTTTTTCATGTCCATTTTGCATCCGTGTCTCCAAATTCTCATCCATTCCCAGTCTCTTTCATGGCCGTTTAAAAATAAATATAAAAAGGATGGATTTAATTTGTCAGGGTAGATAGTGACACAATGCCCACATTTAGTGACACAGTGCCCACATGGTGCCACCCCCCCAAGATAGTGCCACAGTGCCCATGTAGACAGTGACACCCCCCCTTGCAGATAGCACCCCCACGTAGATCGTACCCCACTATGTAGATCGCACCCTCAGCCCCCTTGCAGATTGCATCACCAACCTCCTCCCTTGTAGAACACACCCCCACCCCTTTTTAAATCGCAGCACTACCGCACTCCCTTGTAGATTGCACCCCCTTCCTTGTAGATCGTGCGGCTGTAGCTGCCACTATGAGCTGAATCCCCGGCCAGAGGTTGTTGGTGCTTTGGTCGGAGATTCAGCTCCTAGTGGGCTCTACAGTGGCGCGATCTATAAGGGGGGGGGGGCTGTTAGCGCGATCGAGGCACAAGGGGGGGGGGGTGTTGTGCGATGTACAAGGGGGGGGGGGTGGTGTTGTGCGATGTACAAGGGGGGGGGGGGTGGTGTTGTGCGATGTACAAGGGGGGGGGTGGTGTTGTGCGATGTACAAGGGGGGGGGGGGTGGTGTTGTGCGATGTACAAGGGGGGGGGGGTGGTGTGCGATGTACAAGGGGGGGGGGGGTGGTGTGCGATGTACAAGGGGGGGGGGGTGGTGTGCGATGTACAAGGGGGGGGGGGTGGTGTGCGATGTACAAGGGGGGGGGGTGGTGTGCGATGTACAAGGGGGGGGGGGGGTGGTGTGCGATGTACAAGGGGGGGGGGGGTGGTGTGCGATGTACAAGGGGGGGGGGGGGTGGTGTGCGATGTACAAGGGGGGGGGGGGGTGGTGTGCGATGTACAAGGGGGGGGGGGGGGGTGGTGTGCGATGTACAAGGGGGGGGGGGTGGTGTGCGATGTACAGGGGGGGGGGGTGGTGTGCGATGTACAAGGGGGGGGGGCGGTGTGCGATGTACAAGGGGGGGGGGCGGTGTGCGATGTACAAGGGGGGGGGGCGGTGTGCGATGTACAAGGGGGGGGGCGGTGTGCGATGTACAAGGGGGGGGGGGGGCGTTGTGCGATCTATAAGGCACAAGGGGGGGTGGTGGTGCGATCTACAAGGTACAAGGAGGGTGGTGCGATCTACAAGATACAAGGGGGTTGGTGGTGCGGTCTGCAAGCGGGTTCTATCTACAGCGGTGTAATGTACAAGGGGGGGGGGTGCGATCTGCAAGGAGGTGCTATCTATAGGGGGCGGTATCTACCGGCCAGTGTGACACTATATTAGGAGTCTGTTTCCGCACAGAACTGCTGTTCCATACTGTATCATTTTGTTCACTACAGAACAGCAGTTCCATGGTGAAACAGAGACAGAACGGGGCGGACCAGTCATTGACGAGGTGGCGGGCGGAGCTTCCTCCTGCAGCACGGTGGGACGGCGCCACTAAAGAATTGATTGTACGATTCTGTTAAACAGAATCGTGAGTCCTTGAGAGCGAATTAATCAAATTAATTTGATCGCCCAGCCCTAAGGCCCCATGCACACGGCCGTGCCCGTAATCACGGCCCGTGATTGCGGGCATGGCTGGCCGCTGACTGCCACCCGCATTTTCGGACCGTGCTGCCATACAAAGTATGGGTGCACGGCCCGCAAAATGCAAAAGAACGGACATGTTCCATAATTTTCAGAAATTTTCTACGGCACGGACACCCATCCGTAGTGATACGGAAAGGTGTCCGCGTTCAATGGTAGTGAATGGGTCCGTTTTTGCGGTCCGCAAAAACTGAGGTTTGTTACGGTCGTGTGCATGGGGCCTAACCCGCAGTAAGGAGGAGCTTGAATGGAGCAGCGGTCAATCGTGTGCCCACTGCTTTATACCACTGTGAATAGGTGATAATTGTAAAATTCTGGTACAACCCCTTTAAGGGTATGTTCAGACAGGGTGGATACGCTGCGTAAAAGCACACCGCGTATACAGTCTGGACGCTGCAGCGAATTCCGGCTGAAAAACCGCACCAAATTGTGGTGCAGTTGTTTGGCTACAATGTCAGCTGCACAAAATAGCAAGTAAAGAAAACAACTCCTGCTTACCCGTAGCCATGGCGACTCATCCCTCTGCCATCCTGCAGCCCGCCCTCCCGTGATGACGTTTCATCCCATGTGACCGCTGCAACCTGTGATTGGGAAACGTTATCCCTGGAGGCCGGCCAGGATGCAGTAGCAGAGAGTTCTGGGTTAGTATAATTTATTTCTAAAAATTTGTTGCGGGTTTTATCTCAACATTTAATTCTTGAAAAAATATGTGCCATCTTTATGAAGTTTTTTAGCGTTTGCATCCACAGTATGGGCAAAAATACAAAGCAATACCGAATGTTCAACAAAATACAGGCAGAACTATTTGTTTGGTTCTGTATTTTGTATAATGGCAGCCAGTTTCAGTCTAAACAACATCTCATTTTCTCGTCTTCTAGCTCTGAAATAGTTCTAATTCCTGACATAAATGGCTCCCCTGGAGCTCCGTAATCACAAAGACATGTGATCAGGAACAGTGCGCGCCATTGTGAATTCTACCAGCAAAACGACCGGCTCAGTCCCAGGTATCCAATGAATCACCGCAGTGTAGAACAGTCTTCCCCCAACCTGTGGCTCTCCAGCCGATGTAAAACTACAATTTACAACAACCCCTGACATGAAAGTACATGATGGGTTAACTTGGACAAACCGGTACGTCCAATTGTTCCCATGCGCTCCCTAGGCTTGCCAGAAGGGGCACGACTGTGATTGACAGCCATAATCCTGAGGTAACAGTCGGCATCAGAGGGAGCACTGATTGCAACGATAATACCCTAGTAGTTTGACAGAGCGAGGGGACCCCCTCTGTCAGCTTATCTGTGCCCCTGTGATGCAATTGCTGGGTACTGATGGGTTACCATGGCAGACGGACGTTACAAAGGCATGACCTAATAGATTCCTCGTTAGCATATCGCTGACAGGCAATAAAGCTTTGGGATGCCAAAGCATTATAATTGCGATCAAGAGATTTCAGCTTCAAGTCCCTGCTGGGACTAAAAACAGGGGTTTTCCACTTTTTTTATTTTTTTATTTTAAATCCTTGCAATGCTGCTGCCTTGGGATTTTATTGTCCCCTGACTATTGTTTAAAAATCTTATATATTTAAATCCGCTTTACGCTGTTTTGTTTATATTGCAATGTTTGTTTACAATATCAGGCGCAATCAAAGCAGTTTCCATGCGCAAGTCGCATTAAAAGTCTGTTCATTGCGCCTGTATTCGAGGCATCCTATTGGTCTATGGCCTCCTCAATACCCGCCCATTCTTTCTTAGATTACGTCTCGCTGCGAGCACTATTTAATTTTCATTCATGTTATCCATCAGTGCCTGCGTGGCCCACAAAGATGGTATCAACAGTGATAATGGCATTGAGGAATAACATGAATGAACGTTATTCCTCAGTGCCGTTATCACTGTAGATGCCATCTTTGCAGGGTGCGCGGGTAACATGAATGAAAATAAAATAGTGCTCGCATTGAGACGTAATCTAAGAGAACAGGGTGGGTATTGAGGAGGCTTAGGATGCCTCGAACACAGGCGCAATGAAATTGCTTTCAATGCGCATGCGCAAAATATTGTAGGTTACTGCACAAGGGGAAGAAGACGTCATTCGGAAGTGAAGACGGGAAGAGGAGCTCACCCGGAAGTCAGGATTGAAGAAGACCGAACAAGACGTCAGTGGAAGAGAGAAATTCCGAGGGTGGCGGAGTCACATGACACTAGACGGAATTAGAAGACCTCTGCAACTTTGAGACGGTCAGTATATTTAAAAATTTCTTTAAGAAATATTTAATGGGTATTGCTTGATTGTTTGTTTTTCAAAAGTGGACAACCCCTTTAAAGTTAAGAAAAATGTCAAAGTAAAATAAATCCGCATGTTGTGTATAATAGTACATTCTAAAAAGAAATACGTATTTGGTGTCACCGTAGTCGTACGGATAACCTGTAGAATAATGTAAACATGCCGGCCCTGAACACAGAGAACATGGCGAGCGCACTGCTCGGGATGCAAAGAGGAAGAAATAAAGTTGTTCTGCCTCAAGGCCAAAATTGTCCCTGTCCCTAACGTTGCCATTATGTGAGGGAAATTATGGGGTCACTTATTAATGTGAGGCGCATGGTGTTACCAACCCCATCAAAATTCATAACACCACACACCTAACATCCGAAAATGGAATGTTTTTTTTATTTTTTGTTTTTTTTATTGTTTTCTTTTGGTATCGAAAATCGCAATACTGCATGAAGTATCGGTATCGAAGTCCAAATTGTGGTATCGTGACTACGCCGCAGAGCACTAATCAGTGGCTGCCATCACTGATCGTCATTTGTGATAATTTTTTTTGCCGCTGATTTTTTTATTTTGGGCCTATTTTTACAGCACCATCCTCTTGTGTCTTCCCTGCAGCCACTGAGTGCTGTGTCTATAATCCGCCTCAGTGGTAATTAGTTGACACAGGTTTTTTTGGCTATATATATATATATATATATATATATATATATATAGTAGTTTCTAGAATTTTAGGGGGTTTCTACTGTTTTCGTCCCCCATGAGCTTTGCCAATTCGACATGGCACCTGAAAACTAATCCAGCAAAATCTGCACGCCCAATTAACTCTCCTTTCGTTCTGAGCCCTACCTTGTGCCCAAACAGCAGTTTAGGACTACATATTGGGTATTTCCGTGCTCAGGATTAATTGCTTCACAAATGTCGGGGTGCTTTTTCATCTTTAGACCTTGTGAAAATGGAAAAAAATAAGCAAAAACTAAATTTTATGGGAAAAAATTTAGATTTTCATTTTCACCGCCTACTTCCAATTAATTCTGCAAAAACCCTGTGGGATATAAATTCTTGTTATACCCCTAAATAAATTCCATAAGGGGTGTAGTCTCCAAAATGGGGTCACTTTTGTGTGGCTTCCCCACTGTTTTTGATCCTCCAGGGGCTTTGCAAATGCGACACGGTGCTGCAAACCATTTCAACAAAATTGTGAGTGAAATTTCCAAAATGGTGTCTTTTGGGGGGTGTTTCCTTTTCAAGCCTGACATGGTGCCTAAAATATTTTCAATAAAAAGGAGGCCCCAAAATCCTTGAGCTGCTCCTTTGCTTCGGAGGCCGGTGCTTCAGTCCATTACCGCACTAGGGCCACATGTGTGGTATTTCTAAAAACTGCAGAATCTGGGCAATAAATATTGAGTTGCATTTCTTGGATAAAACCTTTAAAATATATTACAATGAATTTCGGCAAAAAATATGCATGCTGTTCTCAATACTTTGAGGGGCGCAGTTTTTAAAATTGGTTGATTTTTATATAGGGCCCTCAAAGCCACTTCAGAACTGGTCCCTGAAAACATAGCCTTTTGAAATTTTCTTGAAAATGTGAGAAATTGCTGCTAAAGTTCTAAGCCTTGTAATGTCCTAGAAAAATACAAGGATGTTCATAAATGTTTTGCTATCTAAGCCGAATCCAACAGGTCTGCAGGACTGACAGGCTTCAGTGAGCGCTAGTTCTACACCTGTTATTTGTCACCTCTGAGTTCATGAACTTAAAGGCATGGTGTTGCCCGAAAAACATGTTTTTTTTAAAAAAAATTAAACATTTAGTGTGTGGGTGATTAAACATTGTTCAAATTTTTTTTATTTTTTTCGCGAGTCAGGAAATATTATAAATTTTTTCTAATTTATAATACTACCCATTTTTGGTCACTAGATGGAGCTAGTTCCCAAAATTGCAGCATTGCAACATTGGGTTAAAAGCCCTCGCTCTAGTGAGCTCTCAGCATCCCCCCCTCCTTTATCCTGGCTAGTGCACAAGTCCGGAAGCCGCGACCGGAAGTAGTAATATTACTGTCCGGCCGCGACTTCCGGTCCACAGGAAAATGGCGCCGGACGGCGCAAATTTCGCCAATTTCGAATAGGACTGTGTGGGAGCGGCGCATGCGCAGTTCCCACACAGACGCCGTACACGGCAGTCAATGGGACGGGAGCCGTTCGCAGTCCCTATGGGACTGTGGCTGCCGTATTCCATGTCTGTGTGTGTCGTTAATCGACACACACAGAAATGGAACAAAAAATGGCAGCCCCCATAGGGAAGAAAAAGTGTAAAAATAAGAAAAAGTAAAACACAAACACACAAATGAATATAAACGTTTTTATTAAAGCACTAACATCTTTAACATATAAAAAAATAATTTGTGATGACACTATTCCTTTAAGGGCGGATTTACACGAGCGTGTGCGTTTTGCGCACGCAAAAAACGCGGCGTTTTGCGTGCGCAAAAGGCAATTAACAGCTCCGTGTGTCATCACATAGGATGTGCGGCTGCGTGATTTTCGCGTAGCCGCCATCATTATGACACTCTGCTTGGATGTTTGTAAACCGAAAAGCATGTGGTGCTTTTCTGTTTGCAAACATACTTTTGACTGCTGTTGCGCGAATCACGCACGTCCCACGGAAGTGCTTCTGTGTGGTGCGCATGTTTTTCACGCACCCATTGACTTCAATGGGTGCGTGATGCGCGAAAAACGCAGAAATATCGGACATGTCATGAGTTTTACGCAGCGGACACACACTGCGTAAAAATCACGGACTGTCTGCACTACCCCATAGACTAATATAGGTCCGTGCGAGGCGCGTGAAAAACACGTGTGTTGCACGGACGTATATCGCGTTCGTGTAAATCCGCCCTAAATGGGGTTGATAATAGCTGAACCTTTCGTGTCAGACACACAGGCCCAGCATGAACCGAAGCAGTCAGTCCTGCAAACCTAACGGATTCAGCGTAGACGGCAACATACAGCTTCTATGTATTCAGGATACATAAAAGCTTTACCTCAAAAAGTACAATCTAAAAGTTCACATTATACACAGTTTTATAAAAAAAATAAAAATAATTACTTCAAAAGGTTTACATAGCCTTTCATTTGCAGTGGTGGAGGGGAGATCTATTCGCGCCCCCATTATCCTCAGGATATGAACACTTGTCTATGTTTATTTCTTTGGTGTCAGAATCTGGTAGTTCAATTCAACCGGTTTATAGTTGTATCTCCTTCACAGAAAACCATGTGACAACCAACATGGCTGCCAATACAGCTTTTGTAGGATCGTCACCCAACTTTTCCAGACTACTGAATGACAAAACTGACTAGTTAGGCCTGATTCACATGTCCGTGGGACGTTCTACATGTTACCTAAAATACATAAGGAAGGCAATCCAGGGAGACCAATCATTTCAGGTGTTGGGACTCTAACTGAGAATATTTCTGGCTGGGTGGAAAATCTTGTAAAGCCCTTGGTGAGGTGCACACCCAGTTATGTCCAGGACACCACAGACGTCCTCTGCAAACTCTCAGCCCTAGGTCCACTGCCAGAGGGAACAATATTGTGGACTATGGACGTGGAGTCTCTGTATTCTAACATCCCCCATGAGGATGGCATAGCCGCATGCCAACACTTTCTTCAAAAGAACAATCTAGCGACAGAGCCAGCCCTACAACTCATCAGGTTCGTACTCCATCACAATTATTTTTTATTTGACAAAGACATATATCTGCAATGTATGGGAAGCGCTATGGGTAGCAGAATGTCACCACAATATGCTAACCTGTTCATGGCCAAACTAGAGGAGGAGTTCTTATCAACCTGCGCAACTAAACCTCTAGCATATTTCCGGTACATTGATGACCTGCTGATAATCTGGACAGGCTCTGAACATGAACTGCTTTCTTTCCATAAAAACTTCAACAAGTTCCATCCTACCATCAAACTCACTCTCAACTACTCTACATCTCAAATACATTACCTGGACATGACCATATACATGAGAGACAATACCATACAAACAACAATCTACCATAAACCTACCGGCCGTCCAGCATATCTGAGATGGAACAGCTTCCATCCGAGACACATCAAGAAATCCATCATCTACAGCCAGGCTCTGTGATACATACGGATCTGTTCAGACTGAAGACACAAAACAACACCTGCTATCACTGAGGAATACATTCTTACAACAGGGATACCATCCAAGGATTATAGATGATCAGATCTACAGAGCAACAAGAATTCCAAGGAGCAATCTTCTGGAGTACAAAGAGAAGGAAGACAACAGCAGGGTGCCCCTAGTGGTCATATACAACCCACAAATGAACATCTTGAGGAAAATTGCTGCTGATCTCCAATCTGTATTTAACAAAGACAATAAACTGAAGGAAATATTCCCAGATTTACCACTCCTTGCCTACAAACCGCCTCCAAACCTAAGGAATCTCCTGGTCAGAAGTGCCCTCTCACCACCATCAGAGACTGGCACTTTTCCTTATCACAGTAGAAAATGCAAGACCTGTACCAACATCTGGTCATCTAACACCATCCAGATACCAAACACGCAGCAGGACTATAAACTCACTGGCACGTTCTCCTGTACATCCTCCAATGTAGTGTACATGATCCTGTGTACAAGGTGCATCAATAAAGGAATCTACATTGGAGAAACCATACAAAAACTACAAACCAGGATGAATCTTCACAGACATACAATAAAACAGGAGGTGAATACACCCGTGGGAAAACACTTCACTGGACCAGACCGCCGTTTGGCAGATTTAAAGGACCAGTGTCACGGCAAAAAATTTTTTTAGATCCATTTGATTTTAATGTTTTATTAAACCTTTTTTTATTTATTTGTGTGTTTGTGTTTTACTTTTTTTTTATTTTTTCACTTTTTCTTCTCTATGGGGGCTGCCATTTTTTTTTCCATCTCTGTATGTGTCGATTTAACGACACATACAGACATGGAATACGGCAGCTACAGTCCCATAGTGAATGCGAACGGGGCCCGTTCCATCCACTATGCTGTACGCCGTCTGTGTGGGAACGGCGCATGCGCCGCTCCCACACAGTCCAAGTTGAACTGTGCGACGTCCGGTGCCATTTTCCTGTGGACCGGAAGTCGCGGCCGGACAGTAAGATTACTACTTCCGGTCGCAGCTTCCGGACTTGTGCACTTGGACCAGCGGCAGCAGACGGAGCGGACGGGCCGGAGGGAGCCGCGGCGGCAGGAGCAGGTAAGAGATTTCTATGTATGTTTGTGTGTGTTTACTACTGTATGTTAACCTACTACACTGTGTGTTAGCTCAAAAAATGGCGACACACAGTGTAGGAGGTTTGACCGTTCAATCCCCTCGTTTCTCCTGGCACTAGCCAGGATAAAGGAGGGGGGATTCTGAGAGCTCACTAGAGCGAGTGAGTTTTCTCAAATTTTGCAGCAGAAAGCAATGTGGTTGCTTTACCACATGCAATGCTGCAATTTTGGGAATTGCTCCATCTAGTGACCAGCAATGGGAAATATTATAAATTAGAATCCAATTGAATCTAATTTATAATATTTCCAGACTCGTGAAAAAAATTAAAAAAATTAGAACAATGTTTAATCACCTATACACTAATTGTTTAACTAAAAAAAAAAAAATACTTTTTTTTCGAGCGACACTTTCCCTTTAAAGGTCCTAATACTAAAGGCTCATTTTAAAAACAACAGAGAAAAATGTGGGAATTCAGGCTGATGATAAAATTCCAGTCATTGACACAAGGCCTCAATCTAACGCCAGGATTTATCAGCCACTACATGGACACACGTCACATCCCCCATCAGACTGACTCCAGATGCCTTAACTCCTAAGTCATCACCCCTATAACCTCAGTTTTATTGCCCCGGCTTATCTTAATGATGTATCACCTCCATGTACTAATTGTCTTTGTGTAACATCTAAATGTTGTGCTTTTTTCTAAGTCATTCATTTGTAAACTGCCTGAAGAAGTGGCCTCTGTGCTCTGAAAGCTTGCATATAGAACTGTTATGGTTATCCAATAAAGGATCATACCTATTTATACTTTTCTTTTTTGACACAGAAGTATTTAACATTGCATATTGTTTCTGGCTAAGGCCTCATGCACACGACCGTAAAAACTCCCGTTATTACGGGTCGTAATTACGACCCGTAATAACGGGCTCATAGACTTCTATTGGCGACGTGTGCCTTCCCGTTTTCTCACGGGAAGGTGCCCGTGCCGTTGAAAAAGAT
This sequence comes from Rhinoderma darwinii, assembly GCF_050947455.1. NCBI lineage: Eukaryota > Metazoa > Chordata > Amphibia > Anura > Rhinodermatidae > Rhinoderma > Rhinoderma darwinii. Next base: position 562,160,770 of record NC_134687.1, on the reverse strand, counting down.
AGAACATGTCCTATTTCAGGCCGTAATAACGGCACGGACAGTCCATAGAAGTCTATGGAGCTCTCGTAATGACGGGTGGCTACATGTGTGCACCCGTCATTACGGCAGCGTTGCTAAGCGACGTCAGTAAATAGTCACTGTCCAGGGAGCTGAAAGAGTTAACTGATCGGCAGTAACTCTTTCAGCACCCTGGACAGTGACTACCGATCAGTATAAACCTGTAAAAAATAAAAATAAAAGACTTTCATACTTACCGACAACTTCCTGCTTCCTCCAGTCCGGTCTCCCGCCCGTTGCCTTGGTGACGCGTCCCTCTCGACATCCGGCCCGTCGTCCTGGATGACGTTTCAGGCCATGTGACCGCTGCAGCCAATCACAGGTCAATCACAGGCTGCAGCGGTCACATGGACTGCCGCGTCATCCAGGGATGTCGGGCTGGATGTGAAGAGAGAGGCGCGTCACTAAGACAACGGCCGGGTAAGTATGAATTTCTTTAACTTTTATTACAGAAAGGGCTGTCCCTTCTCTCTATCCTGCACTGATCGAGAGAAGGGGCTGCCGATTAGTGCAGTGCTATTTTGCCGCCAAAAACGTGCCCGTAAAAACGGGTGGAATACGGGTGACACCGGACCCATATTTACGGGCACGGGTTCGTAAATACTGGTGCAAAACGGGTGGAATACGTGTGACACCGGACCCGTATTTACGCCAGTATTTACGGGTGGGAAAAAATACGGTTGTGTGCATGAGGCCTAACACGGTACTACACTATATTTTTTACTATACCAACTTATTAACAAACTATTGTTAGGAATTGGTGTATGAACCAGATGTAGTAATAACTTTTCTCCACTAGATGGCACTAGAGCAATGTCATTGACGTGTTCTCATGCCTCTTTTCAGTCCTGTTATCTTTGGCTATTGAACCTTTACTGGGCTCAGTAAAGCCGGCGGTAGACATCAGATTAAGGCCTCATGCACAAGAACGTGCTTTTGCGGCCGCAATTCCCCCGAAAATCCACGGAAGAATTGCGGCCCCATTAATTTCTATGGGGCCATGCACACGACAGTAGTTTTTACGTTCCGTGCTTGGCCCGGGAGCCAGCCCCGCTGAAAGAACGGACATGTCTTATTATGACCGTGTTCTGCGGTCTGGGCTCATTGAAAATAATGACCGCGGCCGTGTTCATTGCCCGAGATTTGTGGGCGGCTTGCGGCTGATATTCCGCTGCCGGCCGACCCGAAAATCACGGGCGTGCACATGGCTACGGTCGTATGCATGAGGCCTTAGTTTGGTGGATCCCAATTTCAACAGGAACCGCAGACCATTTAATTTTTTTTATTTTGGTCCTTCTGTCAGGTGACTATTATTAGAAAAGAAGTAAGACCGGAAGGATGTATCTGATGTCTTTGTTTCCCCTGATGATAAGCAGTGACAGAGGTGCTTGATAGCCACTTATCGTTCTTTCTCTACTGAAACAACATGCATGTCAATTGGAGCGTCTGCCGTGATGGCTCTTTGGCTATTATGTCTTACCACCTTAAAGGGTTATTCGCAACTGAAACATTTATGGCATATTCACGAGATATGCCATGAATGTCTGATAGATGCTGGCACGAGCAACTCTCTCCAGAACAGGTCATCTGACCCGTAGTCGCCTGGATAATCGGCCAACGCATCCAAGCGGAGAATGAATGGAGAGGTGCGCGGTTCTTATGGGAGTAATGAAGAGTTGTTTCCATAACTCCCATATCCATGAATGGAGAGCGCTCTACGCGTGCACGGCCAGCTTCATTCTCCACCTGGATGCGGCAGCCACCTCACCAGATGGGATGGGGGTTGGGCGACCCCTGTTCTAGAGATGGGTGTGGGTCCGAATTGTAGCTAGTGATTTAGTATGGGCTTTAAAATGATACCAAGATATAAGCTGGATCCGTTTTATACAGCAGACGTATACACTGAAATGCATGATAGTTCCGTAACAAATGCTTGAACAAATAATTTGTATGTTTTAATAGCTTCTTTACTATTTGCAAAGCAAACCCCTTTAGTAAAAGTTTTCAAGATCTCTGCTTGCTTTCACTTATTTGGAACTTTCATGGTTTACTCCCTGGGGATAAAAACACTAGGGATTTACTAATGCTGTGTAAGATTTACACCAGGAAGTCAGAAGATGCGCCAAATTTATCAAAGTGGTGCACAATGTATAATAAAGTTGGTGCTTCTAGACACGTTAGACACTTTTCCTCATACCACCTTTGATTTGGCCTATTTTGCGGCAGACTTTTGTGCTATGTCTTTGACACAATTTTGCATATTTTAAACCATGCCCCTTTTCACCTAAGTCACGCCCATTTCTGAACTTTATTAAATGTTTAGTGAGGTGCAAACATCGGTTTTAAAATTAAATGCACCAAATTGCCCCGAAATGCGCATTATTCAACACCTTTTAGACACACACTAGTAAGTCTGCCCCACTGCTCTGATACACATACTGTAACTGTAACGAGCCACGCAGCTGTGTGTCCATCACATGACCATGGATAGAATTTTATCTCCTTGAAGTAAACAATGAAGGTTCTTATTGCATGACAGCAAGCAGAGATCTTGAAGATATTGGGAAGTTATGTAACTTTTATTAGACCAAAGAATAACCTTTGCTGAAACTGTAATGCCCGAGGTATGTCCATCTTTTGGGACCATTTTTATTGATGCAATGCTTCTAAAAAATGAAGTCCCGTTGGAAATAGACTTTAATAAAAAAAATGTTGTCTAAAGCTTCTACGTGGACATGTTCCTCTATAGTTCCCTTGTATGCAGCCTGATCCGGCAGTCATGTGCTACTCCGATCCCTCTGCTCGCTCCTCTTATTAGGTTACAGTCACACGTGGCCATGGTTTGCATGTTATTTCTGGGAACTACTTAGTGTCTTCAGATATAGACATGTATATTTGTAAACCTCTGTAATACGTACGATATTGCATCAGTATTAGACCTCATGCCCACTTCAGTTTTTTCCATTAGGGTGCTAGCCGTTTTTCTGACGGCTAGCACCCTGACCCATTCATTTCAATGGGGCAATGCACACTTCAGTTTTTTTGACGGTCCGTTGCTCCGTTCCGATCCAAAGTAGAGCATGTTCTACTTTGTTCCGGGATTCCGTGACCGTGAGGCCCATGCAAGTCAATGGGGCCGTCAAAAAAAACTGAAAGCACACGGAAGGCATCCGTGTGCCGTCCGTGTGTGACAGAGCCGTTGCCTAGCAACCGCCGGGCGGGCAGTAAAACATGACAGATACATTACACTAATCGGCAGCCACTTGTCTCTATCAATAACTGATAGAGAAAAGAGGCTGCTGATTAAAAATAAAATAAAAAGCAGTTCAAATCTTCTTTTGTGACGCGGCAGCCTGTGATTGGCTGCAGCGGCCGCCTGTGATTGGCTGCAGCATGGATTGAACGTCATCGCTGGAGGCCGGACAGGAGGAATGTAAGTATGAACTTATTTTTTGTAAAAAAAAAATTTATTACATTAAAATTGTATTTTCCGCGCGCCGAGGATGATACTGTCACCCTGGACAGTACCACGCTCGGCGCACGGAAACGGAAACACGGAGTGCACACGGAAACCACACGGCCGCTAAAACGGGTGCACGGACCCGTCAAAAGCGGCCGTGAAAACGGTGACGTAAGTGTGCACGAGGCCTTCCAGATCCGTATTACTGATAGGCTGTCTTCTAGAGAGAAAATTGAATGACATAAGACAGCCCCTTTGAAAAACAGATGCAATGCGGATGACATACAGACCAAATACAGATGCAATGCGGATGACATACAGACCAAATACAGATGCAATGCGGATGACATACAGACCAAATACAGATGCAATGCGGATGATATACAGACCAAATACTGATGCGTCCTTGTTTTATACACTCTCCATAGACTTCAATGGGCGTTTTCCATCTGCAATACGGATGAAAGTATTGCATTGCCACATACACATTTTATACACCCATGCAAATAGCCTCACGGAATAACATTAGTTCCGTATTAGGGTCTGCAAAAAAAATGGGTGGAGTAAAGATGTAAAATACGCTGAGTGTGAAAGAGGCCATATTGGTGCAAAAACAGGTTTTTTTTTTTGTTTTCAGTATAGTATGATGCATGTATAGTAAAATAAACAGCAGCTGTTGTGCGGAGGATATATTTGTAGTATTCAAGAATGCTATGGACAAACAAATGGGCACGCACATAAGGACACAAATAGTGGCGGCCGCCGAAAATCATACATACGTGCGCTGGCCGCACATTACAAAATGGTAGTTAATGGCCAATCTTCCAGGGAACATTCTGAGGTTTTTCATTTTTTATATAGCTCGTTCCTATATGTTAATTGCCTCCGATCCTTTATGGTTTCCAGCGCAGACAGTAGTCAACACAAAGTTGAGACGTTCCAGTGCTGGGATAAGAGGGACATTTCTTTACCTTTCATCCGCTGAACCTGCCAAACTCATTAACTTCTTTATGAGCTATGAATGGGTCCCATGAAGGAGACACACCTTATGGGATGGTTCACGCGTACTCGGTCCTGTAGAGCAACATTTCTACTGTTGTACATTCCTTCTATGCGACATGTGAGGCGATGGGCTTTACTCTCTCCTTGACATCATGTGAGCATGAAATGCAGGCCTGTGTCACTTAAAGTTACCCACGAGCAGAGAAGAAAAAAGGAACTTTGTCCAGCTTCCCTTTCTTGCTGGGACATCTATATAACAAGCATGAGACACGTTATCAGGCCGCCCCTAAGACTTTTCATTTAGATTGCATGACTGTCACTTTATTCTGTCACTGCCGGCAGGGCTTGTTATTTAAGGGAAATGAGCTCTGGAACTTGTAAGAAGTTTTCTGTGTACTAGAGGACTTCATATCCTGTCCTGCCTCAATAATTGTGTCCCAGGGAGCGATCACAGGAGCAGGGCTAGAACAATACAACAATTCTCCGCTTGGTCCCTTTGGATTTGTATGGACCATGGAACAGCATAAAGGCTTAATAAAGAAAGTGAGTGCTACCTCCGCAGTCAAGTCTGTACTTACTGTGGCTGAGAACCTACAGCTTAGTCTGGGCCCTGCGCCCACTGCAGAGGAAATCGGATTAAGCAGTGGTGAGCAGCAATCCTCTCCACTAATCCTTGGGTATGTATGAACGTTCACTTGCCATTCTGATGCACCTTCTTTACATGTATGGTATTCTCTTTTCTTATAGTGCTCAAATAGTTTAAAAGTGTGTGTGTGTGTGTGTTTTTTACTCCTGTTCTGTCAAGTTGATAAAGTGTAAGCAAAACTTTTGACGTGTCAGAAGTTTTGATCGGTGGGTTTCCGAGCACGGAGATCCCCCATCGATCGCTGAAACTAAGCAGCTGTCGTACTCGGGTGATGCTGTGCCGCTTAGTTTCTGATCGACTTTGCTCGGAAAGCCAAGCGAGCAGTGTATGGACTTTCTATTGGATGGGGACTGTGTGACACTGGGCACTGTGGCACTATCTACAGGGACATTGTGGCACTAGCTACGTGGGCACTGTGGTATTTTCACGGGGTTGGGACAAAAAAAAAAACCCTGATGAATTAAATCCACCCATTTTTATTTTTTTTAATGTCTACGAAAAACAGATGGCAAATGGATGACAAATGGCCATTAAAGACGGACTGGAAATGGCTGAAAATTTGGAGGCCATTGATGCAAAACCGCTGTGAAAAGTTGATCAGTTTTTAGTGGCCATTTTTTTTTCTCTGTCGTGTGGCTGTAGCCTAAATGACAATGATGCCAGAAGTTCCGTTCACATGTACTGTGGTTGGGCCGGGAAAACAGTCTGCCACACGGACTATTTTTCATGGTCCAATCACGGTCGTGGAAGTCCTGCCTTTTAATGTAATTTATTTAACCCTCCATGGTGGGGCTGGTACTGCACTGGGTCCTACTCAGACTTCAGACACTATAATGTAACCTCTCCCCAGAGTGCCCACTCGGCGCTATCCGCCCGGCCTTGCTGCAATTTACACTGCCTTCGTCTGCAATGTCAGACACCGGCTGAGGGGGATGTTAGTGCACGCAGCGCATCATTCATTATAGATTCTGTTAACCTGTTCCCTGCCGGGGAACAGGTTAACAGAAGTTGTAATCAATTAGATAGATATTATCCCACTTGTATTTCTGATAAAAAAATAAAAAAAAGTATTTGCAGAGGTTAAAGGTTGCGAAGTCACTTACAATTATTATAGTAATTTATTAAATTAACGTTTTAACATATATTATTTTATATAAATATCTCTTGTTTTTGTCTGTTTTTAACCGTAATAAGAAAATCGAGATTCAAATCGAAAAGCGGCCATAGGAATAAAAAAAAAAATCTGACATCCAGTGACTCCCCCGGGTCCAGTCTGGAGTTCACCTCCTCATAGAAGCGGGTCAGATTAGTTTGACACGATTGATTCCTCATAAACCCATGCTGATACTGTTATAAGTTTATTTTCATTGGGATACCCGCTTTTCTCTTCCTTATACCACCTTTTGGTAGGCTTAGTTTGCGTCAAAATTTTGGCACAAATGCACGACGGTGCATTGTAAGCCATGCCCTTTGCCTCAAAACCTCCATTGTCAGCTAAGCCACACCCCTTGCCCAGAACGGCGCAAATAGTTTTTAAAACCGTTACTCAATGTGAAACCGCACTCTGTCTCCATTTGAATAGTAAATTTGCCCCTCTGTTTGAAGTCCTTGCCTTTAAGCTAAGGGCCAAGTCTCTGAAATCTTCTTTATGTACCCTCCACCTACCTATAACTTTGTAATTGCTGCCAATGTTCACTATGACTGCTGGGTCCTCACCTGCCCTTCCCAGTAATTTATCAACCCGATCCATGATATATTGAACACTAGCGTCTGGAAGACAGCACCCTGTTCGACAATCCCCGTCTTTGTGACAGATCGCCCTTTCTATTGCCCTGTTCTCCTATTTTCCTACTTACTGGAGTAGGCATTCCTCTGGTTGCTAGAGAAAGTGTCTCTCTGCAGCAGTGCTACCCCTGACCTGATCTCCCCCCTCATCTGCCAGCTTGGCAATATTTGTGTGCTAGGTCAGGGCTTCCCTCTACCCCACCTTCTGTCACCCAACTAACTACCTCATTTCCTGCTCCGCTACTATCCTCCCCCACATCTGTCCCAGTGAGTTCCTGCTCTCTGAGCATCAACCTTCTTTCCATGGTATTAATGGATCTCTGTGTTGCTTGTTTAGATCCACAGTCTGTAAAAGTCACAAACCTGAAGGCTGTGTACACCTTTTGAAATGTGTTATTTTTTTTAAATGTGATTGGTTCAACTATAAAAATAATTTTTGATGAAATAAATATTATTTTTACTTTTTAAAATACAGCTGCTTTGTATCCTGTATATAGAGCAGCTGTATCTAGCGCTGAAACCTGTATCCATTAGGTTAGCGGGACTGACCAGTTAAGTGACAGCGGGTCCTGATGTCAATGGGAGGAGGAATCTCCCTTCCGACGGCAGGAACAATTCCGTGGATTTTGACTGGTCCCCCCCCAACACAAAAAATATGCCGTGTGAACAGGGCCTTAATGTCCTTTTCAGCTGGATCCCCAGTATACAGTCCCCTCAAAACCTTGTTCTGGGACTGTATAGTGGAAGTTGTTAGTACCCATTAGATTAAAGTGACTGTCTTATGATGAAAATATAAAAGACGTACTGTAGGTAATATTTCAAGTGAAATAATTTAAAAGTAAATGCCCTTGTGTATAGATATTGCCCATACCCTTTAGGTGGACGTTCTGAGAAGTAATCCGAAGATTACCGTTTGGAATTTTGAGGCAGATTTTGATCTGCCTGCATGCCGTTTGTCGCGTTTTTCGCATTGAGCGCCACGGGCAAAAATGCCACGAAATACGCGTTCTCTGCCTCCCACTGATGTCATTGGGAGGTCAGATGTAAACGCCCAAAGATAGGGAATGTCGCTCCTTCTTCTTTTTCCCGTGAGCGTTTTTTCCGCTCGCGGGAAAAAAATGCCTCTGCCTCCCGTTGAAATCAATGGGAGGCATTTTCGGGCCTTTTCCGACGTGGTTTCCGCATCGCAAAACGTGTCAAAAAACTCAGTGTGAACAGGGCCTAGCACGTTGACCGAGGTGATCACTGTTCTTTGAGGAAAAAAAAAAATCTGTGGAGAAAAAACTTCACTAAATTATTTTTTAAAAAAAAGGCAAATCCAGGCATTCTGCAATTTTAGGAAAACGCCATTGACCGAAAAAACGCAAGTTAGAAAAAAAACAACTAATTGACCTTTTATTTGCCTTTGCTCCCTGAATTTTTGTTTTTTTTTCCTCCCTCTATTACTAGACGGCCGCTTTTAGCTCGTGGCTACAAGCACAAAAGTATTTTATACAGCTATGTAGTTATTCTAGTTTCAGGAACTTTTTTTTTTTTTTTTTTTTTTTTTTTTTAATGAAGCATGTGGGTCGCATGAGAATTATTCATTTTTTTTTTTGTACGGAAACTTTATTAATAGCAACGGTATATGTGTACATAAATTAAACACAAACCAGCCGTAACAATCAAATTACTTGTCGAAGGCCTGTTCACATCTTTAGTTTTTTTCCTTCTGTCAAGTCTGCATTGGGAGGAGTTCGACATATACCTCCGACAGAAGGCACCGACGTATCTCACTGTAAAGAGTGGGATACTTTCCCCAAACTCCCCAGGCACAGCGCTACTTTAAGCCGTGAGCCCGGGGAAGCCCCTGACCATATATGATAGAAAGATAAAAGAGCACTCCGAGGTTAAGGTGGAGTTTCAGTATTTATTTATTCAGGATGAAGCAAATATTTGCGTATAACGTTTCGGCCTTTATCAAACACTATTGCTGTGGTCGGTATAGGCTTGCTGCAATGGATAGTGGTGATAGGAAATGGTTTATGCCTGTGATGTGGCGCCACATATATTGACAGTGATGTCAGGGGGTCCCCCAGTCCTGGAGTCCCTGGCATGAGCACTACCTGATACCCTTACCAGGGATTCCAGCCCTGGGAAAGCTCCCTGTATAGCGTATCTGTGACGGATGCCATACAGTGGTGCACAATCGGTGTATGGGCTCATTAGAAAGTCTGTACAGCAATTACTCGGCTTTCCGTGAAAAAGCTGATCAGCAACTAAGCGGCTCATCTCTCACCCGAGCGTTTCTGTCGCTTCATTTTAGCAATCAGTTGGGGTCTCGGTGCTCGGAACCCTTAACGATCAAAACTTCTGACATGTCACTATGACATTTCAGAAGTTTTTTAAAAAGTTTAGTTACCCTTTAAGGCTATATTCACATATGCGGGTTTTGTTCAGGTTTTTTTATGCAGTTTTTGAAGCCAAAACCAGGAATCTATTTAAAATAAGTGAAGTATTTTTCTTTTATACTTTCTCTCCCTTTATGATCCACACCTGGTTTTGATATAAAAAACGGCATTAAAAAAAAAGTAAACATGCACGTGTGAATACATCCTAAGTCCTGTAAATTGCAAGATGGGGCCTCCTTAAATCGGACGTCTTTTTCCGGCTTATCCCACAGATGCTCGAACAGATTGGGATCCTCATATCGCTCATCTTCCTCAAACCATATGTGAACAATTTTTGCTGGGTGGCAGAGGGTTTTAGGGTATGTTCACACGGTGTTTTCAGCCGTTTTTCAGGGCTGTAAACGTCCCGAAAAACGGCTGAAAAATCAGAAGCACAACGCCTCCAAACATCTGCCCATTGATTTCAATGGGAAAAACGGCGATCTGTTCCGACGAAGTGTTTTTTACGTGGCCGTCTTTCAAAGCGGCTGCGTAAAAAAAACTGACGCGAAAAAGTGCATGTCGCTTTTTCAGCTGTTTTTGGAGCCGTTTTTCAAACTCTTTAGAAAAACGGCCGTTAAAAACGTCGCAAATAACGCGATTGATTAAAAAACTTCTGAAAAAATAAATAATTTTGAAAAGTGTTTGTGTAAAAGTAGTAAAAAATAAATAAATAATTTGCTATCGCCGCAATATTAATGACCCACTCAGAGGAACCCAGTTTAGAGGAACGCTCTTGAAAAAATAAAATAAAAATGTAGTTTTGCATGGTATGGTGGCTGTTCCCCTCTAGAGTTACCGATGTTGGGTCCCCCATTTTTGGGATTGGTGTAGGACATTAATGAATTTCCAGAATATTTTGTCTTTCTCTTATACATGCCATCATATGATTCTACACTTGTTAAGGATTAACGGGATGTGTTGTGTTCATGGCGTTGTTTTCTTGAGGCACCACATGCTGTATTCAGATTATAAACTTGCCCAGGTAATTCATACATGACTTTCTGCTCTTGGAGAGTCCAGACTCGGTACCATGGCCAGCTCCAATGTTTGCCTGGATTTCTGGAGATCTACTTGTGAATAAAGAGATGGTCACTATCAATAACCACTACTGAAAATCTGGTCAATTGTTTGGTATTTCCTTTATCAATTATATAAATCCTAATCTGTCCATAGAAGTGTCACGACATGTGTGTTTTATAAGCTTATGTTGATGTTTTTTTATTTAAAAAAAATATAAAAAAAAATAAAAAAAAAAATATATATATATATATATATTATTTTAAAAATATTTTTTTTTTTTGTGGTCATACAACTATTTATCTTCTTGTAGGAATGAAGACTTAAAGCAAATGTTGGAAAGTAACAAAGACTCCGCCAAGCTGGAAGCAATGAAGAGGATTGTAGGGGTATGGTTCTTTATCATATTCTCTAGTCATCTGTGTTATGGATGATGTACCCCTTCTTATGACAATAATCATAATCGCCTTCATGAATTTATAAAAGCACAGGGACTGTGACAATTGGGTTTATACAAATCCAAGGTGACTGTGTCCAGATATAGATATTTATTTATATTAGGGCTGGGCAATTTTGCCCAAAAATAAAATCTCGTTTTTTTTTCCAACACTAGGGGCAATTTTCGATTTGGATCTCGATATTTTCTTATTTTTTTCAGTTTATTTAACAGTAATACCAAGAGATTTTAATAAATTTATTTTCTTTTATATAAATAACTTTCTTACATATATTGCTATAATAATTGTACGTAACTTCACAACTTTTAACCTCTGCAAACACTTTATCAGAAATACAATTGGAAAAATGTCTATATAATGGACTATAACTTCTGTGTTCCCGGCAGGGAACAGGTTAACAGAATCTATAATGAATGATGCGCTGCGTGCACTAGCATCCCCCTCTGCCCGTCACCACCTCAGCCGGTCTCCAACGTTGCAGACGAGGGGAGTGTAAATTACAGCAGGGCCGGGCAGATAGCGCTGAGCGGGCACTCTGGGAGAGATTACATTATAGTGTCTGAAGTCTGAGCAGAACCCTGTGCAGCACCGGCCCCACCATGGGGTGTTAAATTACATTAAGGCCCGACTCACACGACTATGTTTGCACCGTGAAAAACGGTCCGTGTGTCAACCGGCCCGACCACTGTACATGTGAACGGGACTCCTGGCATCAGTCACTTTGGCTACAGCCACACGACAGTGAAAAAAAAAAATGGCCATTAAACTGACAATTGATCAGTTATTTTCGTGTCCATTTTGCATCAATGTGTCTTCAAATGAATTTCCTTTGTCAGGGTTTGTTCCTTTGTCCCAATTTTCTGAAAACCCCACAGTGCCCATGTAGATAGTGCCCACATATAGTGCCAGCCATCAATTAAGAAGCCCTTGTTGATATTGCCTACGTTGTTAGTCCTGATTGCTGGTTAATCCCTGATGATGTCATTCACATCTGTTTTTTTTTTTAAAATGGATTGCCTTTTTGGCGGATTTTATTCTGAACTCCTCCCCCAACTCCACATGTGCATATAAATAGTTTTGTCATGTTATTATCTTTTGGCCCGATGAAGACGCAGGTTCCGCGTTGAAACGCGTTGCCCTTCTTGCAAATAAATTTACTCACTATTATCACCCTGCTTATCTTGCCTTTAGAGTAGCGCTTTCCATATATATCCATTTTTAAAAAAAATTCTGCCCTCCTAGGGAAACCTTGAGGTCACTCGCCAGATGCTCTAATGCAGTGATTTTTACCGCGACTTGCGTGCGACCCCGTCTCATTAGAACTCAATCCTTAGGATCTGTTCACATCTGTCCCGTTCTGACGGAAACCTCCAACGGAACGTCGGAACGGGATCCCAATGCAGATGTGAACAGAGCCTTATATGTATATACTGTGTAAATATTTTATTTCTAGTTTCTTATATTTATTTTTTTTGTGTGTTGCGCAGAGATGCTGTAGTGATAAATATTCGAGCATTGACATACACACTGCAGGGGCTGGTAGCCATTAGACATTTGCAGAATATTGGAGGGACCTTGGAAAACTTTTGCAGACAGACGGGATAACAAAAGCTTTATCAACCATGCCCTAGCTAGACCAGAGTGGGATATTTTACTCATCTGTCATTGTTTCTGACCCGCTTTCATTTTCTTTCTTTTAAGATGATTTCAGCTGGAAAAAATGCCTCTGAGTTATTTCCTGCGGTTGTGAAGAATGTAGCCAGCAAAAATCTGGAGGTAAGAAGTACTGTATTTCTAATCTGTCTGTTTACCAGTACCGCAGAGTAATCTGTTCCGTGGATATGTATGCTGTCGATTTAGGGATCGGAGGAATGGCACACTAAGATAAAATATATGTATATTGTACACGGCAACTGGATGTATTCTAATATGCTCTAATACATGGTTTGCAGTGGGGTTGCTATGTACACCTTCAGAAGTGTGTGTGCGTGCGTGCGTGTGCGCGCGCACCGTCCAGCAGTACCAGCCTGAAAATATGGATGGGTGCACGCCCTGGGAACCTGATCACGGTTCCAAATCCTCCAATATGTGTCCAAAGATAGGCAGCACTCCAAATCAACGTAAAAAAAATAGCATCTGTTAATGGGGGAGTGGGAGGCATGCATTCGGCTGACTGCTATCTAAGGTATATGGTCACCTTAAGAGCCAGGTAACCAAGGCACCAAAAATGATTTCTGGTGCCTCGCTGATAAACCTCATTCCTGGCTCTGAGATTTGGCTGCATAACAAAGTCGCTGAGGGAGAAAGCATTCCAGAGCTGTCCTTAAGAATTAGGTGGGGGCTTCTATACATAATAAATATTTACTTATGCTGTCTATTACTCCTTTGGTTGACAGCTATGTTCTCCTACTCCTCCATAAACATGTACGCTGGTATCGGGCAAGCATGCTTGTTTATCTTCACACGAAAATACAATAAGCAGCTGTCACATTATTCTTGTGCCTTTTATCTTTACAGAGAGTTAAGGCCCTATTACATGGGCCAATTATCGGGCAAACGAGCGTTCATGTGAACGATTGTACCCGATCGTTTACTGGTTTACGCAGGGCAATGATCAGCCGATAAACGAGCAAACTCTCGTTCATCAACTGATTGTTTCGTCTATGCTGCAAAACATATTAACGTTGTTGGCAGCACATCTCCCGGTGTATACCGCGAGATGTGCTGCTGACATGAGCGAAATGTATGGGGACGAGTGATCGTAGTAACGTTCGGTCATCCATCCCCATGCATTGCTCCTTGTGAAAGGAGTAAATGAGCGCCATTCATCGAGCTGTTTCGTTGATCGCAGCTAGTTCTCGTGGCCCATGTCGGCCCATGTAATAGGACCTTAAAGGTTTTAGTTACGGTATATAGAAAAAACATTGTAGTGCAGAACTTTGCAAAATCTTTTTTTACTTTTATTTTTTTTATTATTATTCTGCTTCTAAACCATAGTACGGACTGGCGAGATCCATGCTGTGCGCTGTAGGATGCTATGCAGTTGGAGACAAAACGTCATGCATTTTCTCTTAGGTTTCCGTCTTCCGTATTGGAGCTAGCACTGTAGGATGTAATGTGATTCTACAGCACTAGCTCCCATACTGAAGACTTTAATCGGTTTTCTTTATAACTGGAGGTACACTTTGAAATAAAAAATTTCTTATTCTTTTCCCTAAAAATATGTGCTATGTAGTTGTTGGTTTTTTTTTGATTTTTTTTTTTTTGATTTCTTTGAAATTGGTGGGATCCAGTGAGAAAATGTAATGTGAATGTCCAGCTTTTGTCTTGTTCATGAATGTGGGGTAGGTCCATAGAGATATATGTCTTTAGCTCCTCTATCTACCGTATATAGATGATGTGTTTTGCGAACCAGCCACCCTCCTGTTACAATCCTGTAGCTGCTGCCTGGTTTGACCTCCACTGCAGTCACTGAACATAAATAATGTAATCTATTCGTCACGAAGAGCCACACATTACATTGTATGTACGTACCCCACAAATGAGCCCTGTATGGGATAAGATTTCCTCTTGGTGTTCAGTGGATCAGTATTGTGAGGGTAGATTTTATGGTTAGTGCTGATGAATATGTGAACACCTGTGTGTACATACCTGTCACTTATTGTATGATTTATGTTATGTCACCCATGAGGCGTCATTTATTATAGGGGGTTATTTTATCTTACCCTACTTTCCAAAAACTCTGAAGGGTTGTAGCCCTGCTGAGTGGAATGCCTTTCTAATTTAGCCACTTATTCTTGCCCATTGGTCTAACTGAGAGATCGTGCTTTCTACATAGTTATGGGGTGTGTTAGAATACGTCCACTTGTAGCAAGTTTTCGGAACAATTTCTGCAACGTATTACCGCAACAGCAAAGTGAATGAGATTTGAACAAATATCATCCATATGCAGTGGAAATTTTCAGTGTAGAAATAGACCCGCGTTGCAAATATTTTAATCCGCAGCATGTTAATTTTTGCTGCGTAAAAACACTTGTCGCAAGAAAATCCACAACAAAATGTGCACTTCTTGGTGTGGATTTTTGGCAGCAGATCCACTCTTGAAGGGACGTAGCCCTAGTGTGATCCGACAGTGACCACACACCGGAGCCATTAGAAGCCCCTGAACTTTAGCCATTTAAAAACCTTAATATATCCTTGTACGAGCTGATCACTTTTTATATTTGCCAGAAATACCCCAACGTCTGTTTTGTTCATCATCGTTAATATCAAAAGCAAACAAAGCGAAATCCTAGCTAAAATCATTATAGCGCATTCCGACTCCTAAATGAGTTGAGTGTTGCTTCCATAATGCCGTCCTGCGAATTTTTCTTTTTAGCAAACCCAAGCGTTTATAGTCTTTGCTGGGAGATGTACCAGATGTTCGCAAATGACAAAGGATACAATTTGTGACCCTGTACTGCGCTGGAGGTACCGGCCAAAATCAAAGGTTTAGTCAATATGTCATGAAGTTTGATGTTCTAGCATTGATAAGCTAATTAAACAGGCCTTCCTGCGTTCCCCGGGACTAATGTGGTCCGTCGTGATTAGTTCCACAGTCGGGCATGTAGTAACATTGAATGGCAGTAAGTGCGGCGAGAGCAGTGTAGTCACGCGTCTCTAAGCGTTCCCTTATCTGGGCACAGAGTGGTTTCAAGGAAAGGAGCCATTCTCAGCAACCTGCTGCCGCTCGCTGCACAGGCCTCTTGTGGTCAGTATTGATTTGCTCTAATCTAAAGCAGAACAAGGACAAGTGTTGTATTTTGCAACCTTCTGTGATTTAATATTGTTATGTCTTTTGCCCCAGCAGCCACAAAAGTGCCTCTCTGGAGAACGAATATATAATTTTGTTTTCTTAAGCCAAAAGTTTGGAAATGTACTGTGTTGACACGTCGGACGCGCCGAGTATTAAGACACGAGCCCCTCTTAAGTGCAGCTGCCTCTCGTCTATTTTCCTTTTTTATACTATTCAACAAATCAACTTTGGTTTTTTTGTTTGGTTTTTTTTCACGGAGCTCTGCTTGAGATACATGTTGTGACCAGCTTTTTCCTTGCGCCGTTTAATTCAATATTCCTCCTATGTTTTCTAGATAAAGAAGCTGGTGTACGTTTACCTGGTACGATATGCAGAGGAACAGCAAGACTTGGCGCTCTTATCGATCGCTACGTTTCAGCGTGGTCTAAAAGTAAGTTCTGCTCTCTGCAGGTTCTGGAAAAGATTCAATAAAAAAAATAATCATAAATGTGGAGTCAACTGGGATGGAAATGCATGCGTGATGACGGATTCAGGCTGCCGTAGATATCTTGAAATGAAACTGTTGTAAGTCTGCGGTCTGCAGGGGAGGATGTTTGTTTTAGGTTTCTTCACAGAAGATGGTAATGATGCAATAGTTGCTAAAAAAAAACAAAAAAAAAACCCCAATACAATCTTTTACTTTAAAGTGTACATAGTGTAACTTTTTTAGCATAAGGCCCTGTTCACATCTGCGTTGGGGCATTCTGTTCTGCTCTGTCAGAGGAGCAGAACAAGGGACTGTCGGACGCAATGGTTTCGCGTTGCAACACGGACACCACCGGCGGCCGACGGAACCCATTGACTTTAATGGGTTCCGTCGCCGTGCCCGTGGTTTTACCTGAAACAATAGTGCAGGACGCTGCGCTAGTTTTTCCGATAATCTTTGCCGGCTCCTAATGGAGACTCCAACACAGATGTAAACTGGCCTTATGCGTGTTCGCATATTACAGCTCTGTAAGACTGCCAATTCTACTTTGTTGTAATATCGCTTCTATATACTTATATGTGGCCCTTCTCTACCTCCTACATGCCTACAATGTTATATGGAGGCATATAGAGGATTTTTCCCATCTAGCTCACACAGACTTTAATAGAAAAAAAAATCATGTTCCATGAGGTGCCATATGGGGGAGCTATTGTACTCTTGGTGTACCATATCGTGGGACATGGAGTACCTACAGCTCTGACGTGTTCATGAGGCCTGAATCCGTGTTACATATGAAACTTTAATTTATCTTATATGGGGAAAGTGACATCTTCACCTTCCTGTAAATAGGAGACAGGAAGGCGCTCGCTAAATTGGAGAGACATTTTATAGGAAACGCTTACGTTCCTAATTAAATTGGTCCTAGTGTTTAGAGTCTGAAATGGGGAAATGAAATTGTCACCATTCACATCGGTCCCCATCTCCAATAGGGCTGACAATCTCTGTACTGCGCCGTGGAATATGTTAGGGCTCTATAAGCAATAGTAAAAGAAATAAAACCGTTTCTGCTGTAGCCAGTGACCTACTGGCGGGCGACATCTTGTCCACAAGTGCGCACCGTGCAAACTTAAGTGGTTTGGCGTTCCCTATTTATCTTACATTGTCTCCAAACACAAACTGATGTGTCTTTCTTTTTTTAAACTCGTTTTATTAAAAGTAACTGTCAGAGTCAAACCATCACATACATCAGTAGAACATTACACATTCAATAGTACATATGTCAGAAGAATCAATTTATACAAAGGGAATACTCGCAGGTATTCATCATAATAACCCATGGTTCGCAGACCACTCACACATACTACAGGATTCTCAATTCCAACCAACCCGGCTTTTATTACATTACATCATGAGAATAGAAATACTCCCACACTTCAATATTCTATCACCTCGCTCCAATCTTCTTATATTTCCTACCCTGGAGCACCTGGACATGTCATTCTGCCTAGTCTTTTACCCTCTCCCACCCCCCGCTTGTGCCAGATCAGCTGTCAGCCCTTGGACTGTGCAGTGAGTGAGACTCGATGAGCACCAACCATCCCAGATCAAATTAAATTTGGCCGCCTTGCCCCGATGTTTGTACACTATTTTCTCAAATGGAAGCATGTCATTAACCATTTTGCGCCATTGCGCTACTGTCGGGGATCTATCCGCCATCCATCTCATGGCCACCGCCTTTCTTGCCATAAACAGTGTTTCTCTGAGGAAAATCCTCTCATATAATGACCATTGCTCCTCATTTAACAGTCCCAGTAAACATATCTCAGGCCTGCAAGTTATCGTCCTCCCCATCACTGCCATTAATAATGTAACCACCTCCTCCCAAAAGCAACGAATCCGATGACAACCCCACATTAAGTGTATAAAGTCTGCCCTCATCTCTCCACACCTATGACATTGTGAGGACTCCATTCTTCCCATACGATGCAGCTTTACAGGTGTTAAATAACATTGGTGTATGATGTACAGTTGCACTAGTTTATTATTTGCAGCTGGTGAAACCAGCAGATGGGAGCCCTGCGCTTCCCTCCATTCCTCTGCTGTGAGTTGTGGAATTAACGCACGCCACTTATCCTCCACCCCCAGGGGCTCCATTCGCATCTTAGCCTCCATTAGATAAGAATAAATTTGGGAGACAACGCCCCTTGTAAACGGCGTGCTCAGCCTCACCACTAGGTCACAACTGGAATGAGTCACGGAGTTCACTGGGAATTGTGCTAATAGAGCATGGTACAGCTGTATGCAGTATAATTCATCCCCTGGCGGTATATTAAATGCCGCCCGAATCTCACTCACCGTCATTACCACCCCTTCTTCCGTTAGCAATTGTGATAGAGCGACTACCTCTCTAGCTGACCAGTAACTCTTCCCTACCAATCCGTGCAAATGGGGAAAGCTCGGATTATCCCATAGCGGGCTCTCCGCCACCACCCCCACATATCCCAGTATATCTTTAGCCTGTTGCCAGACTCGTCTTGCCAGCTTATGTAAGGGTAACAGGGAGCGGTGTCTAAAATCATGCGGCTCCAGTATCGGCCACAGATTTTTCAAACCCAGTACCCGAGCGAGATGATTCTCCGCATTAGTCTCTAGGGGGGGGGAGACCCATGAAATCAAGTATCTGAGCTGCCCCGCCAAATAATATAGAAAAACATCCGGTAACGCAGCCCCAGCCTCGTCTTTAGGTCTTTGTAAAATCGACAGCTTGAGCTTAGATCTCCCCCCCCCCCACACAAACGGCGCGAACATTGAATTTATTAGTTTAAAGAGCTTTTTAGGCACCAACACATCCATGTGCTCCAACACATACAAGAACTTTGGCATCACTATCATTTTTATTAAATTAACGCGCCCTGCTACTGATAAAGGCAGGCCCTTCCACACCTGTAGTTTGTCCCTTAGATACGTGACCAAGGGTGCTACATTTAACCCATACGATTTAGAGCTATCTCTAGCAATATTAATCCCTAGGTATTTGAACTCTGATCTTACCGGCAGTCCGCCAAACTGGGTACCCCATCCACAATTATCCTGTCTCAATGGCATCAGATACGATTTAGACCAGTTAATTAGTAGCCCTGAGTACCTTCCAAAATCGTTAATGAGGGAAATAGCCCTGGGGAGGGTTGCATTGGGGTTCGCCATGAACAACGCCATATCGTCCGCATATAATCCTATCCGGTCCTCTCTGTCTCCTATTCTAATTCCCATATATGCAGGATCCTTCCTGATGTTAATAGCCAATGGCTCAATGGCCAAAGCGAAGAGAAGTGGTGAAAGTGGGCACCCCTGCCTCGTGCCCCTATGGAGGCCAAAGGAAGGGGACAGGGCCCCATTCACCAACACCTGCGCTCGAGGAGCTTTATACAACAAGGAGACCCATTTAATAAATCTCTCCCCAAACCCAAATCTTCGCAACACTGCCAGCAGATAAGGCCATTCTACCGAGTCAAATGCTTTCGCCGCATCCAGAGATGCCACCGCCCAGTCCTGCTGCTCCTCCCATCCAATCTGCGTCACCACCTGTACCCGCCTAATATTTTCTGAGGTGGACTTGCCAGGTATAAAACCGCACTGGTCTGAATGGATGATCTCTTTTATCACTCTGCATAGTCTACTAGCTAACATCTTAGTCAAGATTTTGTAATCTACTGTCAGCAGCGAGATCGGTCTATATGAACTACATTCTTCCGGCTTTTTGTCTGGTTTTAGCAACACTATTATGGTGGCGTCACACATGGACTCCGGGAGAGCGGAGTTCCTATAGCTGTGTTCAAACAGGGCCAGCAATTGGGGGGCCAGCAGCTCTCCATATTGTAAATATACCTCCAGAGGAATACCATCCGGCCCTGAAGCCTTCCCCTTGGCCAACGAAGCCATTCCTTCCATAATCTCATCTAACGTAAATGGAGCCTCAAGCGATGCCATCCCCTCCGTTGTCAATGTGGGGAACCTCGTTCCATCCAAGTATCTCTCCATCTCCTCCATTCTATAATCAACTTTTGATGCATACAGCTGATCATAAAACTGTGTAAATTGCTCGAGAATCTCTCCCGGGGAGGTGTACATCTCATCTCCAGGCCCCGCAATGCCCATCACCGGGGGGGATCTAGAACTGTTCCGTACCATTTGTGCCAGGATTTTACCCGACTGATTGCCCAATTCAAAATGTGATTGTTTGCTAAAAAATAAGCTACGCGATGTCTTATCCCTCAGGATCTGTAAATATTGCCTACCCAGATTCAGCCAAGCATTTCGGTTAACCGGCGTGGGATCCTGAACAAATACCCCTTCCGCCTGTGAACATTGATATGCCATATTCTCCTCCTGCATGGCGGCTGCCCGTTTTACATAGGATATGGAGGATCGGAGACACCCCCTTAAATAGGCCTTAAGAGTATCCCACACCAATGACCGATTCTCCATCTGAGCATGTGCTTCTATAAATATTGATAACTGATCCGGTATGCGATCATTCTGTTGGATGAGCTGAAGCCAAAACGGGTGTATCTTACCCATTCCCCTTCTGCCCACCTGCGGCCTTTTTAATGTCAATAAGATCGGACTATGATCCGAGATCCCCCTCGGTAAATGATCCACTGTTTCTATCTCCAGGAAAACCGCATGTGATCCAAATATATAGTCGATTCTGGACAATGCATTGTACTGCAGGGTGTGACATGTAAATTCTCTAACCCCTTCATGTGTCGCCCTCCATAGGTCTATCCATCCCATTTCTTTTGCCAACATGCTCAACTGAGTGGGTCTACACGGGCCTCTACTCCCATTCCCCTGCAGTCTATCCATATCTGGGTCCATAACCAAGTTGAGGTCCCCCATCATGATCACTCGAACCCCCGGGTAAGCTGCTACAAATCGGACTGCCTCCTGAATTACTGCCAATGAGGCTGGTGGAGGATTATACACCCCCAGAATCACATATGGGCATTCATCCATAACCGCATGTAGAAAAATGTACCGCCCCTCCGGGTCTACATTGGATTGCAGCAATTTCCATCGAAGCTCTGCATGTACTAAGATGGCCACCCCCCTGGAGTGCGAAGTGTGCGAAGCATGACCCGCCCATTGTACCCAGGGCTTATTCAACTGCGCCACAGTGTCCGGTGTCATGTGTGTTTCCTGTAGACACGTTATATGTGGACGTTGTCCCCGAACAGCAGCAAATATCATATGCCTCTTTTCAGCAGACCCCATTCCCCGGACATTCCAGGACATTAACCGTAATCCTGCCATTTCATGTTGTTAACACTCATTGAAGCCCCATTGTCCTTGATTCTATCAACCAACCCCTGAGTAACAATTATCCCATTCCCGTATGCATTCCCCTCCATGTCTCTTATGTGTGCAATATCAAAGCCTTGTTCTGTAGCTATGTGAGTTGACTCAATATCCTCCATAACATTTCCATAAACAAACATTGCTCAACAGGAGCTAACCTTTGTAGCCTATACTCTAGGGGGTAGTTTCTACGGCTAGCGTGTTTCTGCCGCAAATACACTATCTGTATGAGTGTAGCGCCCCCCCGAGCCAGCATCCCCAGGTACTTATAGACACATTCTTAATACCTGACGTATAATATCAGTCCCCCATATCTTCCAATTAGAACATATACGGATGTTACTATGGGGCTTGAACTGCCAACCTTATAACATGGGCCTCATGCCCCCCATAACAATTTGCAGATAATATAGTACATCATCACATCATTATCTTAGAAGGATACTTTCAGCTGGAACGTCTGTACTATAAGCAATATGGGGTATCCATGAGTTCCATATGTCAGACATAACTTCCATCCTGCACAGCCACAGCACTCATCTTCGGGGAGATTGCCTATGCTTTCTCGTAATCCATTCTTCCGCCTCATTTGGATTCGTAAAAAATATGGCTCTGTCTCCATCCACAACCCGCAATCTAGCCGGATATGCCATCGAATAAGGAATCTGCAAGTCTCGTAGTCGGCGCTTGATAGGGACATAGGATGCCCTCTGTCTCTGCAAATCAGGAGAAAAATCCGGATATATGGACACAGAAGCATTTCCAAATCGAATCCCTCCGGCCTTCCGCGCTTCCATCAGCACCGTATCCCGATCTTTACAGTTCAGCATCCGAGCAAGCAGAGGTCTTGGGGGAGCACCCGGAGGTGGTAATCGTGCCGGGACCCTGTGCGCCCTTTCTACCGCATACGCCAGCGAGAATGGTGCATCCGGAAAGATTTCCTTCAGCCATTTTTCCACAAACTCTCCCGATCTCTGCCCCTCTGCCCTCTCCGGCAGCCCCACAATGCGGAGATTATTACGGCGCGATCTATTTTCCAGATCGTCGGCTTTCTGGCGCCACAAATCCACTTTACGGTGCAGATCCTGTATAGCCGCCGGCATATTAGCAGTGAGATCTTCCAAGGCCGAAATCCTGCCCTCTGTCTCCGTCACTCTTTCCCGCACATTTTGCAGGTCCTGCCTCAATAGGCCCACGTCCACTCTCACCTCATCTATCTTCGCCGTGAGTGTCGTACGTGTCTCAAGGATGGCTGTCAGGAGCTTATCCGATGCCTCCTGCAACGTGAGTCCCGCATCCCGTTCAGAGGGAGCTGATGTGGATGTCCCTGCCATTGCCGCGGCCTGCCCAGCAGAACACTCGCCGGCGCCATCTTGGATTACCACGCGGGCATAGGATTTCAGTTTTTCCGCCGCATTCATCGCTTTAGGTGGGCTCATCTTTTTTTTGGAAGATGTCCTTCCCTTCCGACGTAGCTGGTAAGGAATTTTGGCAACTTTCACGGATTACAGTACCGTCAGGAGGATATAATGCAGGATGCCAGCCCGGAGCTATCGCCACACACGTCCTCTCACATCAGTAGCTGGCCACGCCCCCGATGTGTCTTTCTTACTGACAAAGATGTATTCTTTTTCACATACATGAAATCTGTATGGTATTTTAGAAATTGAAGGGCAGAAGGGTAACCATTGCTACGGAAATGATGCCATGTGTAATGTATTGTCTTGTTTCAGGATCCTAACCAACTTATACGTGCAAGTGCTTTACGGGTTTTATCTAGTATCCGTGTGCCAATTATTGTGCCTATAATGATGCTGGCTATAAAAGAAGCCGCAGCAGACTTGTCTCCCTATGTGCGGAAGACCGCAGCGCACGCTATCCAGAAGCTTTATAGGTAAGATGGCTCCAATATATGGCTCGGTGTGACGCTGAGCCACTTCACATCAACTACACAGCTTTGTCCTTTTTAAGAGTCGTGTTCCTTTTGCAAGCGCCCTTGGTGTCTGACTTACTGTAAGCTTTAGAGAAAAGTGGACAGACATTGCTTTATTTTTTCACTTCCACAATGTTGTACATTAAGCAAACCGCAATACACCCCAAACCCTGCAAGTGATCTATAGTAGCGATAGAACAGTAAATCCGTTAAGAGCGGCCATCTTCACTGCTATGTAAATACTCTCATGCCCCATAAAATAACAATTTAGGAGCATCTCTACTTAGGACTCTGCATTGTCTCGTTCCTCTGTTATTTCTCCTGGAATGATATGATTGCGTTGACAGCTGAGCATTACCATTAATATTTTCAGTGTGTTTGTCCTTGCACATTCTGACACTGTCCAATCAGTGCTGATAGTCCGTGTAGGAACACCCCTTATTGACCAGGGGAATGGTAACAACCGTTTGACAATTGATTCATACATTTCCAAGAGGGATAAAGGAGGAACAGGTCAGCGCAAAGTTATAAGGCTCTGTTCACATCTGCATCGTGGCTTCCATTTATAACAGAAGTCACATCGCAGTGCCAAAACCGTTGCATTGACTTAAGACCGGGTCCATCGGGGTACCGCAGAGTTGACGTCGTTTTGATGAGAAAAATAGCACTGCATGTATAGTGCTGCCTCCAGTACAGGTGTGAACAGAGCCTTAGAATACTTGGTCCAGAATTGTTCTTTTATAGATAATGCAGTCATGTCAGGAGAGTCGACGAGTCCTCTTTATGTTTGAAATGTGGAGACCTACATGTGCTTTATTATGTTGGGGCACAATTGCGTACGGCCGGACACCCACACTTTTTTTTTTTTTTTTATTTTTTATTATATACTCCTTTTCTGTGGCCAAAAAATGCCAGAGGGAAACTGATAATAAACTGAACTTCTAGTTCCCTATGGGGTAAGTCATGTATCTAGTTGCATAATTTTTGCCACCGGACATCTTCCTGAGCCGCATAGAGAATTGTTGCTGAATGCTGGACAGGTGTACATCTTGCCATCACTTGTGTCCAACGAAAAAAAAAAAAAAAAAAAGCTGTCCGAACATTATTGTTATGTTTATGTCAAATTATATCACCAAATTAAATGTACAGTAAGTTAACATATCAGAGGGTTAATTTACAAGGGAGACGTCTTTATAGTAAAATGATTGATTGTGCAGATGCACTAAACAAGTTTATTAAGGGATTATGTCTCTTTTACTTTATTAGCCTTGATCCAGAACAGAAGGACATGCTTATTGAGATCATAGAAAAACTTCTTAAAGATAAAAGCACGGTAAGTTCACACATGCTGCGCTCTATTGCCCAATTCACTTACACCATTGTTTGATCTTAAAGGGATCAAGGGAAACTCTGCCTTTTTGACTAACATTGGCTAAATATTCATCAAGTCATTATTTATGTTCAGTGTTTTTTTTACATTCTGCCTTCGAGAATATTTGTTGGTACTTGGAAACCATCAACAAGAGACACCGTCAAATAAAGATCAACCATCAGCGCGGTTAAAGTCTCGTGCTGTGTTCACCTCTGCGCTACAATTTCCATTTTTCTTTTCCGTTAGAGGAATAGAATAATAGGAAAAACGGAAGCGCCAAATCCATCGCATGAAGGAAGCCAATGGAACCCATTGACTTTAATGGGTTCTATCTGGTGGTTTCCATAGTTTTGCCAGGTATAATAGTTGCACTATTTCGCCCGGCAAGAATGACAGAATCCTTTGACGTAGGCCTTCAACAGAGCCTCCGATGCAGATGTGTACAGGGCCTTATCGACAATCGTAATCCAGGAGTCTTGTAACGGGTATACACCGCGGGGCCCTCGCAGTATATAACTAGATGTAAATATCAGAGTTTAGAGATTACTTCTCTAACTATTGGTGTCAATCCTTTTGTTGCAGCAGAATTTCGAAATATCAGTACCGCAACCAACAAGTATGCTTTTAGAAAACACTTTAGCGCTACTGTTCTTCTCAATGCTCCTGGGAATCGGTCCACATCAAGGATGGGGAGTAATGGGACTTGTTGCTCCTGTCACTGAGGTGTTTTCTGTGTTCTGAATCTGGTTATGTGTTCGGCGATGGACCGCTTCTTCAGCACGGCTCTGTAGTTTCGCCGCTTCCGGAATACCCGTGTTGGTAATTTAGTTATCGTAGCAATTTGAGACTCCAACCTGGATTGCACATATGTAGCTTTTGATAGTTGGATACTCTCATGATTTAGCTAAATGTGTTTGGGAGCAACCCAAACTCCTCCATCAGTGAAAAAAATAAAGATCTTTATAAACTACTGAAAAAAGGAGCTCCGGTAGCTCCAAAATGTGTTTAGCTAATTCCTTAGAGTATCCATCTTTCAAAAGCTATATATGTTTGATCCCGGTTGGGGTCTCAAAATCTTTTCGATAATTAATTACCAACGCTGGTATTCCAGCGGCGTCCTCTGAACTGCTGACAGCAGCCGCAGAAGCTAGTCCGTGGGAAAACGCATAACCTGCCGGTGCAGTACTGATCTTTCAAAAGAATTGACACCTTTTAGTTGGATAAGTAATCTCTAAACTCTGATGTTCACATCTAGTCCTATATCATGAGGGCCCCACGGTGAACATTTGTTATGTCTCCTGAATTACGATTGTTGAAAATACATTTCGGCCGGCTTCCCACGTAGCGTAAATGCTGCGGAATCTCTGCAACGGAATTCTGTGCAGAAATTCCGCAGCATTTACAGTAGCAGCAAAGTGAATGAGATTTCGGAAATCTCAGGCCCGCGCTGCGGAAAGTGTTCTGCGGTGCGTTTTTTCAATTCCGCAATGTTTGTACACCATATTAAGCTTTTTTTTTTTTTTATAAATAATTTTCAATGGCTGGACAATCCCTCTAATGCTTGTATGGACAGTAAGTTATTGAGACCACCTGTTTACAAGATGCCAGAATCCTCTCATAGTACTAATCTGAGACTCATAACCTCAGATCCATCAACAGCAGCCTGTTGATGTTTTCAGACTGCAATAGAAGCAGCACATTATTTTAAAGTAGATAAATAGAATTGACAAATGTTTGTGGTAAGCCTGCACCAAATTTAGGTGCCAGACGGCCTACATCAGGTCAGTCATACACTGTGCAAGGATTTTAGAAAGCATACGTGA
The DNA here is from genome assembly GCF_050947455.1 of Rhinoderma darwinii. Lineage (NCBI taxonomy): Eukaryota > Metazoa > Chordata > Amphibia > Anura > Rhinodermatidae > Rhinoderma > Rhinoderma darwinii. The sequence continues at coordinate 562,134,166 of NC_134687.1, read as the reverse complement.
CATCTTATTTATTTTACGATGACATTTCGGCTTTAAGTGAGCATGCCCCAACATGTACTACTGGTCAAGTTTTTAGCAATTATACCTTTTGTGCCCCATCGTGTTAGATCGTTAAAAGGCGCTGAATAATTCCTCCCCCTTCAAAATCCATGCCACAGGGACAGCAGTACTTCATAGTGTTATTTCTGCTCCTTCGCCCAGCAACATGGCTGCCTTGGCTGTGCCTACTGCGGGGTTACACTTGAAATATCTAGTAAGATATCATGTCAGCGGAGGCGAACATAGGTAAACTGCTGTTTTCATAAGTTATTGATTTAAGGGCGGCAAGAGCTTTGCAGTTATGAAAAAATAACCGTTTTATTGTGATAGATCTATTATGCTGCGATTAGAAGATTAATGACTGATCTTTTTCATCTTCCATGTCTGGAGGAAAATTGAAATAAGAAGGGGAATATCATTTGGGCCCTATGATTAGGCCGGGTAGGAGGGTCATTAATTTACGAGAAGTGAATCTTGGCAGCATAGGCCACCTTACAGCACATTATCAATCATCTTCACATTCACTTCTTGTGATGACCCAGCACTCTGTAATTTTTTTTATCTTACTTTTTATTTTATTTCGAGCACCAGCCCCCCCCCCTTCCCCAGTGTTAATTAGAATTCATGACAAAATAGATGCAAGGAAACATTTTGTACCCCTCGTATTTTTACAGAGAATTTATTGTTATTAGAGGATCCATTTGCTTAGTGTGATTTTTTTCATTACCAGCTTGTCAACCACCATAGATAATCTGGAGAAAATATGAACTCCTTAGATTGAGTGTCACTTTTGTTGATGGTTCATGTAGTTTACCTTGGAGCACGGCTAATGGCTCAAGTTCATAGCAACAGCACAGAAACGCGTGGCAACTGCTGCAAGACAAATGAACCGTGTTTATTGCTTTAATATAAAAAATACATAAATGGAAGACTGCAATTGAATTTGATGAGCTCATTGCTAGTTTACCGGAGTGATTTATTTATTTTCACCTCCTCTTGTGCCAAATGCCACTATTGGCAACACAAGATAGAAATGAACGATCGCGTTTTAAGAAAGCAACATTTTTTTACTTTTAAGATGCATCTGAATCATTTTATATTAATTCAAAGGGATATTATTCTATACTGAACATGTATTAAGGTCGAATGATCATTTGTGTCTAAGCCCTAAGAATGTACATTTTTATTTCATTTTGGAGGAGCAAGAAAAGATAGAGCAGATAACCGTGCAATAGTTATCTTATGTGAAGTACACTATATATATATATATATATATATAACATACATACATACATACATACTTACCTCAGGTAAAAAAATAAAATAAATATGTCCATCCACTCTGGCAGAGCATGAATGGCCGCACAGAGGCACTAAGGAGCCATGCTTGAGAAAGATCCCAGCAAGCCGGATCGAAACGTTGCCTGCCTGTGGGGTGAATAAATGCACCTCTTTTTTGATGCACTACTTTGGAGTGTTGCCTCAATTTTTTTGTTTCCAACAAATTTTATTGAGATTTTACATTAAAAATAGATAAAAGCAAACCTTTTACACAAGATTAATAAGTAACAAACATCATATGATTCAGCAATGTAGCAGAACGGGTATCAGAGTCTCAGCAAGACAAATAATAACTATAAATAATAAAATGAGAGAGAAATAAATAAAAAAAGGGGGAGGAGAGGGAAGCGGTATAGGGACAGGTCGGACAGAGATTTACAAAAATATTACAATTCAGTAATCATGGTGGTGGGTATTTGAGGGTAGACGTAATTGATCCAAGGCTGCCAAAGTTTCTCAAACCTAATAATCTTGTAGAGTAAAATGCTGGTAAGCTTTTCATTAATAAATATTTGATATATTCTGGATCTGACATCCACAAAATTAACAGAGCTACCTCACTTTTATTACCTGCTGTTTATCTGAGGGCACCTAGCCTGAGCCTAGGGGATATTGTGTGTGTGTGTGTGTGTGTGTGTGTGTGTGTGTGTGTGTGTGTGTGTGTGTATATATATATATATATATATATATATATATATATATATATATATATATATATATATATATGTATATGTGTGTGTGTGTATAATATATATATGTGTATATATACATATACACTACCGTTCAAAAGTTTGGGGTCACGCAGACAATTTTGTGTTTTCCATGAAAACTCACACTTATATTTATCAAATGAGTTGCAAAATGACTAGAAAATATAGTCAAGACATTGACAAGGTTAGAAATAATGATTTATATTTGAAATAATAATTTTCTCTTTCAAACTTTGCCTTGGAATGCTCCATTTGCAGCAATTACAGCATTGCAGACCTTTGGCATTCTAGCTGTTCATTTGCTGAGGTAATCGGGAGAAATTTCACCCCATGCTTCCAGAAGCCCCTCCCACAAGTTGGATTGGCTTGATGGGCACTTCTTGCGTACCATACAGTCAAGCTGCTCCCACAACCGCTCTATGGGGTTGAGATCTGGTGACTGCGCTGGCCACTCCATTACAGATAGAATACCAGCTGCCTGCTTCTTCCCTAAATAGTTCTTGCATAATTTGGAGGTGTGCTTTGGGTCATTGTCCTGTTGTAGGATGAAATTGGCTCCAATCAAGCGCTGTCCACAGGGTATGGCATGGCATTGCAAAATGGAGTGATAGCCTTCCTTATTCAAAATCCCTTTTACCTTGTACAAATCTCCCACTTTACCAGCACCAAAGCAACCCCAGACCATCACATTACCTCCACCATGCTTGACAAGATGGCATCAGGCACTCTTCCAGCATCTTTTCAGCTGTTCTGCGTCTCACAAATGTTCTTCTGTGTGATCCAAACACCTCAAACTTCGATTCGTCTGTCCAGACCACTTTTTTCCAATCTTCCTCTGTCCAATGTCTGTGTGCTTTTGCCCATATTCATCTTTTCCTTTTATTAGCCAGTCTCAGATATGGCTTTTTCTTTGCCACTCTGCCCTGAAGGCCAGCATCCCGTAGTCGCCTCTTCACTGTAGACGTTGACACTGGCGTTTTGCGGGTACTATTTAATGAAGCTGCCAGTTGAGGACCTGTGAGGCGTCTATTTCTCAAACTAGAGACTCTAATGAACTCAGTTGTGCAGCGGGGCCTCCCACTTCTCTCTCTTCTCTGGTTAGAGCCTGTGTGTGCTGTCCACTGAATGGAGTAGTACACACTGTTGTAGGAAGTCTTCAATTTCTTAGAAATGAAGGCTATTCCATGCGAGAAATTGCCAAGAACAAGAATAGACTGTCGAGTTTCACATGAAAGCTCTCTTTTTCTAGCCTTTTTGAGAGTTTAATCGAACCCACAAATGTAATGCTCCAGATTCTCAACTAGCTCAAAGGAAGGTCAGTTTTATAGCTCCTCTAAACAGCAAAACTGTTTACAGCGATGCTAACATAATTGCACAAGGGTTTTCAAGTGTTTTCTAATCATCCATTAGCCTTCTAACACCGTTAGCAAACACAATGTACCATTAGAACACTGGAGTGATGGTTGCTGGAAATGGGCCTCTATACACCTATGTAGATATTGCATTAAAAACCAGACGTTTGCGGCTGGATAGTCATTTAGCACATTAACAATGTATAGTGTATTTCTGATTAATTTAGCGTGCGTGCAGATAGATAGATAGATATAGAGAGAGTTAGGCAGCACTGGCAGCGTGTGGGTGCAAGCTCTGAGGAACAGACCAAGTCCCAGGTATATACAAATCGAAAAAATGAGCAGCAACTCCAGAGATCAAGTGAAAAAAATGGGTACTTTATTGCCCGTGCGACGTTTCAGCTCCGTCCACTGGAGAAAGGCTCCAGTGGACGGATCTGAAACGTCGCACGGGCAATAAAGTACCCATTTTTTCACTGGTTCTCTGGAGTTGCTGCTCATTTTTTCGATTTGTGTATATGTATGTATGTGTGTGTGTGTATGTGTGTATATATGTATATATATATATATAATGTATGTATGTAAGGGATTTGTCTGACACAGCTTCTGTGTCGACGCCTGTGGTTAATCAGTCTGCATCTGTTCCTAGGTCTGCTAGAGTGACTCGATCTGCTACCACTCAGGCTGGTAGGCTGAGGAGTGGGAGAGCCTATCGCAGCCTGGCCAGACGGTTCTAGCTCCCGCCCTTGGTCCACTTATACCTTCATATGCTGCTTGTCCTTTGCCTGTGATTCTCTTATTTTCTGGCTCTGCTGTTCCTGCTGTTACCATTGACCTCTGCTTCATATTGACCCTGGCTTGACTGACTATTCTCCTGCTCTGTATTTGTTACCACGTACACTCCTGGTTTGACTCGGCTCGTCCACTACACTGTTGCTCACGGTGTTGCCGTGGGCAACTGCCCCACATGCCTTAGCTTTTGTGTTCCCTTGTCTTGTTTATCTGTCGTGCACATATTGAGCGTAGGGACCAGTTGTACGCCGTCGCCTAGGACGGGCTGTGCAAGTAGGCAGGGACTGAGTGGCGGGTAGATTAGGGCTCACCTGTCTGTCCTCCTATCCTGACATTACAATATATGTGGTGTGTGTGTGTGTATGTATGTGTGTATATATATATATATATATATATATGTGTGTAATATATATATATATAATGTATGTACTTCATGGGTATTCATAGCTGTATATAATACAGAATATTGGATAATTTGGCACCCCTCAGGTCTCATTAATGCCAGATTATATGAATTTTATTTTGCTTGTGATGTACGTACGTACGTACGTACGTACGTACGTACGTACGTATATCACAAGCAAAATAAAATTCATATTTTATAATCTGGCATTAATGGGATCTGAGGGGTGCCAAATTATCCAATATTCTGTATTATATACAGCTATGAAGTACACACACACACACACACACATTTTGCTTGTGATATATATATATATACACACACGCATTATATGAAACATATTCTGCTTGTGTTCTACTGTCGGGTGTGGTGTTTGTTTTCAGTGAGCAGAGCAGCTTGCCAGCGGGAATAGGTTTGTTTGATTGAGAAATACTAATGCGAAATAGATTTTTGTTTGTGCAAATTGCATCACTAGGAAATAGCTGAGTACTTTATTATATCCAAAATGAATGAAAAAAATTAGACGTCAGAAACAAAATTTGTTGGATGAGCACAGAATTGTTTTTTCCACTTACCGAGACAAGCAAGGAATTTACATTCTAATCTAGAACCAGACGTTCGCTGATAGAAATTGCTCTTTTGGCTCGCACTTGACTTTCTTTGAGGTTCTTTACTGTTATGTCTGATTCTTTTTAGATTGTAATAGCATTCTGCAGAACAGCGCTCTGCGGGCCGTGCACGGTGTATCTGAATACATCGGGGGTTCTGAGGTGTTCCAGTTGGTGGGTTCGGAGATTTGTGGACAGATGAAGGTGTTAGTGCTGAAGATGGCAGCTCTTAATGCAGTGATTAATTATTGTGGCTCCTGGCGTGCCTAGCCATGATTTCCAGCTGCCGAGTGGCTTTCTCCTGAGTGAAAGACAGGGTTAGAAGCATGATCCATCTTGGGGACCTTGAATCTGACACTGTGTAGATGTTTTCCACATAACGTATCTTGGTGCCGGCATCATTTGTAGATCCTTGTAAGAAAGCCGTGTATGTTGTTTTTTTTTTTTTCTTTTGAAAGTAAATGCTAATCTATTGTTTCCAGTTATGTCCACATAAAGTGTCTCTGCTTTTGGATAGAATTGACAGCTTCATTCTACTTCTACTGTTGAGTAACTTCACTTTATTTATACTTTAGCTACATCAAGTTTCCCTCCTATGATTATAGTCCATAGCGCATTATAAATTATAATTTTTTTGCTTTTGTTCCGTGTGACAATTGATCAGTCTCTGTAGAAGGCATGTCCTGCTTCTATGCGTTGTGGGGGATTGTCTATCCAACAGGCAACTAGGAAGGGTGTGTCTGTCAGCACAATGTTGACAGATCTTCAGTGGCAACATGCAGAATCCTGAGTACAGGATAGGTAATGTATTGTGCATGAATGCAAAGTATTTATTCTAGAATTCAACTGTAATATTAGGTTCAAAGTGAAGCTGCCTGTCCACGCACGTTGGCTTACTATTATGTCAAGACGATCTCGCAGGTACTGCTACTGTGCCCGCACGCACACTCGCCATCCATCTTAGCGTCTTCTGCATTGACTAATATTTGGGATCAAGTTGGATAATCACGTAATAGCCACTACTATCTATGGCAGTTGTCACATTTTAACTTCTGAGTCCCAGAACTGGAGCAGGCGGATGGGGAAAGGGGGAGGGGAGACACTGTAGAAAAGTTAATTAAAAACCTCTTATAGTTTCAATGGTCCTTTAATTTTTGCGACCGTACTGGACAATCCCTTCTCCTTATGACTTTATACTATTAATTTTGTTTTTATTTTGTGTCTTTTTCCTCATGTCTATTGTTGTACAAAATATCGCCCTCAAGTCCTTTATATTCTGGTTTACTATTAACCTGACCAGCCAAGGGACAATGTTCACTATCGTGGTGGTGTCCTTTTTTTTTTTTTTTATTTTTTTTTTTAATCTGCCATGTAAATTTGAGTTGATGCCTAATCCAATAGTTGCGTTCCTTTATTGTTTACCTCCAATTAGTGATTCCGGTATAGTAATGAGCTCCCAAACTCCATCCGTTACATAACATTGTGAATAATTGAAGTCTCGGCATGGTCCGCTACCTGATGATGTTATAGATGGGTTTTATGTTGTTGTGTGCGCATAGCTAACTCTCTCTCTTTTGGCCTTTTTCATGCTATGAATGACAGGAAAAGCAAATTATCCTAAGATGCCTGATGTATTTTATTTAGTTCCTCCAAGTAATCAGATGCTTGGTTTGTGGATTGAGTTGTCTTCATGCTGGTACCAGCAGGTTCCTGTATGTGGACGGGGCTGGAGTCAATAAATGCGACTTCACGCTTATACTGATTGGTAATTCATAAAATCCCCCAAGGACTTCCAGCTTGCTTAGCATAATAACAAGTATATATTCTGCTCTGTTTTCTTTTTGATTGTTATGTTGGGTGCATATTAATACACAGAATGCTGGCCAAATACTACAGGAAGAAAAATATTAGTATTCGTATTCAAATAAAAAATAAATTCTTAAGACTTTCATAAAATTTGTGTTTTCATTCAATTACTATTTAAAGTCATTTGGGAAATTGACGGCACTTACAAGTAATCCTGTTTGCTTTCAATGACTAAAAAACCTTTGTTCCACTGGGGTTTTGTTTCGCTCTTTGTATTTGCCGTATATGTTGCTAATGTTTGTGTGGTATATTTATAGAGTGGCCTCATGATCGCTTGGTATGTGCGGAAAATGACCTCTTCATTATGCATGCTTGACTGACTTGTTCACATGAAATATAGGCACTTCTATGCGATCCTATAAATCCTAACATCCATGCCATAGTTACAGGGGCCCAGAAAGCTGAGATATTGGGATATATGTACCGGTCTGCGACATGGAGAGGACATTGGTTATTGGTGGCACTCCAGCTACATTGAATATATAATAAATGCAGAGAAATGACCATAGCAGGCGTTGTCCCAATCTGCTCTATTAGGCATTGGTGCTCCATTTGTTTAAAGACGTTGTCTATCTAAGCCAAGCATTGTCCATATGGCCTATTAGGGCATATTTTTTCACTGAAAGGAAGATGGGGTACAAACATAGGGCATTACCCACGTATGGATGTAGAAAAAGTAAGTTCAGGCTATGCTCCTCTGGTAATGTTGTGCTAGGAGCACGACACCCCTGTAGATATGGTCTTAAGTTTTTTTTGTAGAATTTTCCAGGGATCTGCAAGCCACGGTTTTTGGAGGATACAAATGCTTTTTGGCGTGATATGGTGCTGATTTCTAGTGTCGCATGGCGAAGAGGCACTTTGAACTTTGATCTACACAGTGTCTGCCTCTTCACCATGCGACATTAGAAACCAGCACCATATCACGCCGAAAGGGAACAGTGCCGATCCTAGAGCTGATTTTATTTTTTTTATTTTTAGGTATTATCTGTCCAAGTTGCCACTCTCGCAACACAGCTACTATTAGGGCATATCAATTCTGTAGAGAAGAGTCCCCGCATTTGGGACCCCCCCAGTCTGTGCCAGCACTGGCTGACATGTAATGCTGTGATTACAATATAATTTGTATGCCTAGACACGCATTCCCCTGCCGATGGCTTCTAATTGTTGGGGGTTACAGAACCCGGATCTGCGGCGATCAGCTGATCGATGCACTAACTTATTTTTAAAATGAGGGTGGTCTTTGCAGAACATACTCTTTAAGAATGGTCACTGATGTCTGCTTCCTGCCTTTTTATTTTTAAAACCTTTACACCACACACCGCAAGAATTGCTAAAAGAGCTTTAAAATCAATGTATGGAAAAAGTTGTCTCAACTTGCCAACCCCTTGTTTGAAGCCGCACCCACGGCGATCCGCTTGGCGCACAGGCCAGGTCTGCTAGTGAGAGCCGCACTTAGTCTGATCTAGCTCATAGAATGGGGTGACCTCTCTCTGACTTCCATATGTTCTAATAGGGCAGGGGTCAGCAGCCTTCGACGCTTCAGCTATTTTTAAACTACAACTCCCAGCATTCCCTGACAGACAAAAACTGTATTATTGCAATCAAAGGCTGTCAGGGTATTATCAGAATTGTAGTTACACAACAGCTGGAGTGCCGCAGGTTGCTGACCCCCTGTAATAGGGCATTTTTTAAGGAGTTGTTTTGTCAATTGTCATTAGACAACCCCTTTTGTTAGAAGCTTCTTCCAATGGTAAAATTACCCGATGTCCCACTACTGAGACCAATATTGATCAACTAAAATCTGTGGGGGAACCCTAAAGCAAGTATTCAATTCTCCTGTAGCGCCACCACAGGGGAAATGATAAACATTTAAGTCATTTGTCTAACCTGAGTTTCAGTGACCTGTACAATTTTAATGTTATCGCATGTTTTTAGCAGCTTTTATATCTTTATTCTGATCTACCGAATAGCTTTATGCATTTACAGTGACGTGTTGTACTTTTTTCAGCTAGTTGCAGGTAGTGTCGTGATGGCCTTTGAAGAGGTTTGTCCGGACAGAATTGACCTTATTCACAAAAATTATCGTAAGCTATGTAACCTGCTGGTTGATGTGGAGGAATGGGGACAAGTGGTGATAATTCACATGCTGACGCGATATGCTCGTACTCAGTTTGTCAGTCCGTGGACCGAGGTAAGTGTTGACAGATTTATGAATATAGAAGAATATAACTTTGAATCCAGATCCTTTTAACTGTGAGATTCATATAACATAACATATAATGAACCAGTCATATGATTAAAGGTTCACAAATTGTGTTAATTATACACGGAAAAATTAAAATTTCAGTGTTTTGCATACACTGGAGATGAATTCAGAAACGGCAGCAACAATAAAAAAAAAATAAAAAAAAAAAAAAAAAAAATATATATATATATATATATATATATATATATATATATATATATATATATTTTGTAGATAGAGATTTTTTTTTTTTTATACCATAGATGACACCTTACAAACTGAAGTGCCGTTAATGTGGCCGCGTGCTACCACTTGGCTCTTGATTTAGCATAGAGAGTGCACTTTCTAGCACTACTCTAAAGAGGAGTTTGTTTCTGCTGGTCAATATGGCTGCACCTCCTGTGCTACTTTTACACAAAAAAAAATCTACTTCGAGATGCCAATAAATAGATTAACAAGCTCTGCCTATTGCTCTAAGATCATATTAACTTGTACATAGCCAATTTTACGTTGTTAGTGGAAATTTCCTCTGTCGTTTCCCTTTCAGTAAGTCAGCTGTAGTCCACCGTTTCAGGGCAGTCTATAATGTGCGAATGAGATGCAGGATATAGTTTGTCACAAAACTGATTGTGACTGCATTACTACTGTATAATAAGAATTAGCCTGTATAATGCTAGATTATCTTACCAATGGTGGGGGAAATGGATATTCTCCACCTGTCCACTATGAAAGGCGTTCTACTTGGTATTCGAGGAGTTACTTGGTTAAAGAGGTACCCTTATCGTCAACATTTATGGCATTTCTACAGAATGTAAAATCACAGTAAAAGGCCATACTGATACAGTTTAAAATCAAGTTCCCAACAGGATGCAGACCAGCACAATGCTATATGAGGGAGGTCATATTGGTGCTAAATACTGATAAACAGCCGCTCACGCACCTTCATTGTGGCTGGTCTGCGTCCTGCTGGGAACTTGGGTTGTATCATTTAGTATGGCCTCTTAACTGGGATTTTACGTTTATTTAATGCCATTTTCTATGATTTTAGATCCACAGAATATGCCATAAATGCCTGATAGGTGTGGGTCCCCTGGGGACCCTCACCTGGTGGGAGAATGTGGGCCGTGTGACAGCATTTGCCTCTTTCCATCACTCCCATAGACTTGATTGGAGCGGGCCATGCGCAAATGCGGTCTCAACTCCCTTGACAGCATCCCATTTGAATGGACGAATTTAGTCCCATAGGGTCCTGTGGCTATCCCATAAATGTTGAAGACGGGAATACCCTATTAATATTATGCCATGGACACACTTGGTGCTTTTTCTAGAGGGGAAAAAAGCCAATCCAAGAGAAAATCCCTTTTTAATATATTTGTTCTTTTTTCAGTCATTGGTGGAGATCAGTATTGGTGTGGTTTATTTTTTTTATTCCTCCCTCTTATTGTCTTCCTGTAACAAGATTTCCTACGATTCCCAAGAGGTTTTTAATTTAGTTGATTTGTATCATTATGGATCAGAATTTAGGTAGTTTATATGTAAATGTAAGATTTAAGGAACAATTAAGTGTTGACAAAGCAGATTGCAGCCTTAGCAATTGCGTTGCATTCTCCATAATATTTCTAACTGACATATTTCATGATAAATAGCGGATGCCAAGTCAAAGCAGATTATACAGTGCACTAGCAATTCATAGCGCTGTCAGGGAGAAGACCGATTGACTTTACATTTACATATTAATGAGAAGATTTGTTAAGAGGGTGCTTGACTATGGAAAATAACAGCGTATTTATAGGGCACAACATTTCATAAATAGAGCTGATGCAGGGAAATGGAAATTAAACCTTTTTTAGGTTAATGAATTCTAGAGATTAGTTAAATGAACGTTAGCAGATTTAGTTGTATGAAAATCTACCTTGCACATGGCGCACTCTTCCTTTTGTGTCAAGTTTCACCACCGTCTCTCTGACTAATGACTTCCCATCCCATGTGATTTCTGTTTTCTCAGTGAATTGATATTGATGGTGTGTTGATTCCTGAATAACTTGGATGTGAGGGGGAAACAAAAGCACAATGCCACGCATATCAATGGAAAAGCTGGCAATTACAGGATGCCTTTGGCGCGCTGTTTAAAGTCTCCAATGGATGTGTGTTGTAGAATTATTCATCATTACATCCGCGTCAATGCGATCTGCTGAGCCGTGTTGTATTAGACCGGGGGGCTTGTAAGAGAGCCATAAATATGCCGCTGATTTGGCCAATACGAAGCATCAGTACGCTTATGCGGTGGATATTATATCCTTGGTTTGATGTATGTGATTTCTCAGGCTGTCATTGTTTTACTTGTAGGATATAGTGGTAATGGGCAGATCCATTTATACTGTAGATCAATTCTACTGAAAATAATGTCACAGGGCTCTGGTAGATCCTGCCAATCACTTGTTCTCTGGTGGTAAAGCGGATTGGCCATATTGGATCTTTGGACTCCCACCGAGCTGAGCAGCGACTGAAACAATAGCCTTACTAAATGTCCCCCCAAACACCAGTCTTTATCGAAAGAAAAGTTAGTTAGATGCACCTAATTTATTAAGAGGCGCACGGCGCTTAAACTAGGTGTATCTCCGGCCTGTTTTGCGCTATAATTTACATTTTACTTGCATACATTATATTAAATATATCGGGCTACGATGGCCCCTAATCCTCCTGCTAAGCCCTGCCCATTTTTTTTTTTTTTTTTTTTTAAAAGGTGGAAGTTGCAAATACATAGAAGTTGGTCAAGACAAACAAGCATGTACTGAGTGCTTTGGGGGATGACCCCCCCCCCCCCCCCAAATGTTCAACCTCTGTTAACACTTGCATTGTGCCTTCCATGTATAATGGAATCATCACCACTATTCTGGATCTGTTTTCAAACCGATACTGGTAAAACCCAACGCACCCCTATGAGTTATTGGGGGTCCCTTTTTCTTTTTTTTTCCTTTTGTTTCGTAGCAGTACGAATTATGCTTTAGACTGCAGTATTATTTCAATAGTACAATAAATGCAAACTGACCCCCCCGGTGACTACCCCGCCAAGTGCAGATGTGAGCAGAGCCTTATTGAATGTTCACAGCCATCGTAACATTAACCACCAAATTATTACTCCCTTCAATTCTCTTAAACATCTGTTCTAATTGATCCCTAGTTACTATGTTGGGATTAGAATTATCCTTTAATGAAAGTTCCATACCTCCAATAGTTAATTTGAGCAATTCTGTGAATAAAATATTAAGGTACTAAATTCTGCCAAGTAGGTTCAAAATGAGTGAGCAAGCAAATCAACGGGGAGAAATGTAATAATCCTTTTTCTCCCGTGCAGAGTGCCAGATCCATATGCAGGGCATGAATCTGGTGTAGCCTCAGAACTACACCAGTTATTTTGTAAGTAGTAGGGAAAATGTTTTCTGACCTATTTGTATGTGTCTGAAAAATTGGCGCAGGGGTCCCATAAATATTGTGTTAACACTATATTTTTTTATATATTTGTTAGAAAACTGGCATTTAAACTATTAAAAATCTGCCCAAATGTTTAATGACATTTGCAACCTGAAAAATCTCTAAATGAAAGTGAGCGGCAGGCGGCCGTCCTCCGTACAACGTTTAATTCTAGTAATTTGTGCTTTGGTTGCTTCGCTGTGGATCGTGTTCGGCTTGTTACTCATTTGTTGCGCTGTGAACCGGCGGAGACACAAGGAAGACATTATATGGCATTATACTCTGATAAATAAGAGATATCAATTATCGTTGTATCTTTCTGGGAGCATCTAAACTGTTAGAATAAGCTTGTGTTTTTTTTTTTTTTTCTTTATTATTAATGAAATACTTAATTTGCATACTGCCAATGAAGACAGCGGCTCGTGACCCATAGCGCTGACAGAGCGCAGTAAGCAAAAGCGTGATGTGTTTCATTAGAGTAATTGCATTACAAATCAACGCTGGTGGATTTTGTTAATGGAATTTTTCTACTGTTAAAATAAGGATCAGAGGAACAAATCGGCTCCGGCTGCGCTCTCGGTTATTTCCATCACCATGGTATTTACAGACATGGAAACTTTTAATGTTCATTTGCAGAAATTCCATAATCTCGGGGAAAATCTGGCTTAGTTACTGCATTGTGCAATCTGCACGACCCTGATGTCCGCATTTAGTACTTGGGAAAATTGCTGGCCTCTATATTCCCAACAGTTGCTTTGTTTTACTAAACCTGAAGGTAACCTTTTATTTCTTGATTAGCCGGATGGCCACCACCAGTAAGGCCACACTTAAAGCTTCGTCTTTAGTGTTCGCTCAGCTTTCCTAGGCTACGTTCAAATGCTGCAGTCATATTTGGGTTTTATTTTGTTCCAATGGTCAAAAGACTACGAAATGTGTGATCACAGACCTAGAATCACCAAAAATCAAACTCTTCTTGCTGTGACCATATCCAACCAATAGGGGAAGATATTCGTGTTGGTAAATCTAAGAAAACTAATTTTATGTTTTTATAGTTGAAATAAAAGTTTAGAGCTTCGTAAATCTACTCTTCTTGTACTCCTTTTGTGCTCTTTTTTTTTTTTTTGTTTTTTTTTCCACATTCAAACCCAAGGTGAAAGTAAAATTGTTGCTGGTTTCTTCTTGGAATCTGTATGTGTTTTATCTACACTGCAGACAGTTATGTGGCTTAAAGGGCATCTTTCACCATTCCACTCAGCCGAATGGGACATTCAATTAACATATACGGCACTATTAAGTCCCGCCCTGAATAGGAGCGGGTGCACTCCGGGTATGGGACCACTTTCTGGCTTGTTTTTCTGCTCCGTGCCTAAGGTAAAGGCATCTCTATTGGTTGGCTTATGGGGCCTCATCAAAACTGTCAGTCACAGGGGTCAGCAGCCTTTGGCACTCCAGCTGTTGTAAAACTACAACTCCCAGCAAGTCCTAACAGCCTTTAGCTGGGATACTTAAAGAATGTGACTGTCAGGGATGCTGGGAGTTCAAGTTTTAAAACTGCTGTAGGCTGCAAAGACTGCTGACCCCTGGTCTACAATCCATCTTTGTTGTGCATAGCAACCAATCCTAGTTCAGCTTTCATTTTCAAGAGCACTATAAGAAATGAAAGCTTCACTTTGGTTGCGATGAGCAACAAAAAACGTTTTTCTGTTAGACAGTTTGCATAAATCTTTCTCATTGGCGCAGATTTAGTATTCAAAATGTGTCCCAATTCTGGCGTACATGCTGTGCGCCACATGTATTATTTTAAACCCAACAAGGGACGGGGCTTAATTGGAAAAGGCCGTAAAAATTGTGTGCCAAAAATGCACCAAATTTTTGGCACAAAAGGTGGCGAAAACGAAACCACTTTGATAAATTTGGCGTGTTTTCTGTTTGCCTTTATAAGATTACGCTGTTTAAAGCTTATACGGTTGGAGCTCCGCTAAAGACAATATGGCAAATTTACTATTCCTGTAGAACTATAAACACATCTCCCACAATGCACAGCTCCGTGATAATCCAAGTCCAGCAGATTTCTGATTTTTAGCTTTCTGTCTGAACAGAGAATGAAAAAATTCTGCCAGCTTCATAGGAGTTAAAATAAGAAAACCGCCCATACTGACCTGTTGAATCTCTTCCAGGGGCCATGGTCCCTTAGGCTATGACGTGGAATTGGCCGAGAAACCGCAGCAGAAATCTGAGGCTGACCCTTCTGCCGCGCTTTTGCAGTAAATCTAGCCACATTTCTCCACGCATAAAGGCACAATTCAGTAGGGATTATCTGCGTGTGGCTACGCAATGCTGGTTTCGCATAACCGTGTCAAGAAGTGACATGGCACTACTTTTTTTTTTTTTTTTTTTTTTTCTTCCAGTGAACCGGTTTGAAATTACACCCACTTAAAATTATGCACCATATGAACATTGCGGACAACTGGAGGCTTTTTACAAGCATTTTATCACGGATTCCGACATAGAAAACACGTAGCAATCCACCTGAAAATTCCGCCGTGTGCACAGTGTTTTGGTCCTATAAAAGTCTGTTTACATTGCAGCAGCGATAATGTGCCGTAACAACCGCCATGGTCATCTGCCGTGTATACTGTAATCACTGCTGCAATGTAAATACAGACTTTTGGGGCACCACGGGATCATCAGCGCTGGAGCGGTGCGGTATTTAATGGGTGAATATGGGCAGTTTTGTTATATTAACACACGCATCTGACAGGACTTTTTTTTTTCTTTCTTTCTTTTAGGTTTGTAATATACTTTTACTTTTCAGGTTTTTTATATAATTAATGTCAAAATTGTATTGTCTTCTTAACAAAAAGCTTTGTGCATCTCTAGTCTATACCGACAAAATAGCAAGTCATACATTAAAAAGTGTAAGTGCTCCGTGTCCTTCATGACTTCCATCCTGCTGCTTGACTCCTGTTTCTCACTGACCAGACTTTACTGATGATCTTGTACAGGATGAAACTTCTGAAGATGCAGCTGCAAACAACTTTTATGAATCGGATGAAGAAAATGAGAAGCCGGCTGACCAGAAAAGGCCGTATTCTATGGATCCAGACCACCGGCTGCTATTAAGAAACACCAAACCTCTGCTGCAGAGCAGAAATGCCGCGGTACGATTGTGCACTTACCATCTAGTTATTTCTTACACAACTCCTTAGGGCTTGTCCACACACACCGGAATTGCTGCAGAAAATTACTGCAGCAATTCCGTTCAAAGTCCAAGGCTTTCCGCTGCGGCAAAAACACACAATTTTCTGTGGTTTTTAAGGCAAGAAATGGTGCGGAAATTGCTGCGTTTTTCCCAATGTTAGGAGATGGAGACCTCTGTGAAAACGCAGCAATTCTGCACACTTTCCGTAGCGTGAATTGACACGCTGCAGTCCGGAAAATACGCATCACACGTCCATTTCGGCTCGGAATTTTTACACCGCTTGTGGATAAGATTTATTAAATGTCATCCACTATGCTGCTACTGTATTCTGCTGCGTTTTTTCCGGCCGAAAAAACGCAACAATTCCGGAGCGTGTGGACTTATCATGTAAATATTTCTGGAGTTTCTCAGAACTGGAGATATGACTTCTTGTCAGCCATGCCTTAAAACAAACAGGCTGTGTTTTACCTAGTGCAGACCCTGAAGGGGTGTTCTTTGAGTTGTTCACCACCTCCCTCAGGCCCTACACAAGGCAGAACACAATGTACCAGTTTTTCCTGGAGTGAAATGCAGGACATTTGCCATTTCTTTAGTGGCTTATGTCACTCTCCAAATCCCAAGCGCCACTTTGAAAATGCCCAACGTTCGCTGAAAATGTGACGCGAACTTGTAAGAGAGGCGACACTATCTTATACTCTCGTGAATTGATGTTCTCCTCTCATACAGGCACTGTTAGATTTTCTGCAAACCAGTGATGGAGCAGTTATGGCTTCATGCAGAAATGGTGAGAGTCCTGAGGAAAAGACTGTCACCAATTTCGATATGGAGATAGACTAGGAATAAAAATCTATAATGTAGAATATAATTTACACAGGATAGAAATTGAATATTGACAATATCATTCAGATGTTATTAAAATATTTTTAATAGGTCGTAATGGCTGTAGTACAGCTCTACTGGCACTTGGCACCAAGATTTGAAACCATTATGATTGCCAAATCCCTGGTCCGTCTACTCCGCAGTCATAGGTATGCTGACATGTTGCTAACTTTTTTTTTCTTTATCTATGTGATTAAACATGCCTGCTCATGGAAGAAGGGCAGTGGCATAGCTACCTCCGTAGCGGCTGCTACAGAGCCCGAAGCATGAGGGTGCCCGTGCTGCCCGCTGGTACGGCCCACCCCATGACCGGAGGCTCCACTAGCAGCCGTTATAGCTGCTACAGCGCGACGCCACTGAAGGGGTTGTTCCTACAAAAAGACATGCATCCCATATCCACAGGATAGGGGATACATGTGGGATCGCTGGGACGCCCAGTGATAAGAACGGGGTACCGAAAGTCCCCCGAAGTTCTCGACCAACCACGGACTTCCGGGGTCTGTCGGCAGCTCTATAGAAATGAATTGTGCACCGGCCGCGCTTGTGCGCGTGCGTGACCAGTGCTCCTTTCATTTTTATTGAACTGCGCAGACCCCGGAAGTCCGAGGTTTCTCATGGAGAACTTCGGGGGACTTTCGGTACCCCGTTCTCCTTATCGCTGCCAGCTATTACACATGTATCCCCTATCCTGTGGGTAGGGGATACATCTCTTTTGTAGGACAAACTATAGGCCGTTTTTTTGGGGGGTGGTTGGGGGCTGTATGGCGTTACCTACAGGGGGGGTTTTGGGGCTGTATGGCGTTATCTACAGGGGGGCTGTATGGCACTATATACAGGGGGGGTTTGGGACTGTATGGCACTATATACAGGGGGGGTTTGGGACTGTATGGCATGATCTACAGGTGGGCTGTATGGCACTATATACAGAGGGGTTTGGGGCTGTATGGCGTTATCTACAGGGAGGGGGGTTTGGGGCTGTATGGCGCGATCTACAGGGGGGCAGTATGGTGCTAACTATAGGGGGCGATGTGTGGTGGAATCTACAGGGAGGCACTATCTACAAGTGGGGATGTGTGATACCCAGGGGAGGGGGGCCCGGTCAAAAGTTTGCTATGGGGCCCAGTCTTTTTCCTAGTTACGCCCCTGAATAAGGGAATACATTTTTGCCCCCTAGGACTGCTAACACTACAGGAAAAACTGCTGCACTGACTCTTCTGTCTTTGGTGTTTTTTTTGAGTCATGGCTCACGCACCAGGCATAACAGTGTATCCGTTTTTCCTGGAGTGTTCCTTTGAAAGTGCAGTATTGTGTCCATGTATGTTACTGTCATGACGTATGATAAGCTTGATCCCATTCTCTTCCTTTTTGTTGTTTTTCTTAGGGAGGTGCAATACATTGTGCTTCAGAATATTGCAACAATGTCCATCAAGAAGAAGGTAATGACGCTGGTGCAGGAGATGACACCTGAAATGAACGCCGACTATTAATGCAATGCTTTCATGTTTATTTTGTAGGGTTTGTTTGAGCCATTTTTAAAGAGCTTCTATGTTCGATCAACTGACCCGACTATGATCAAAACTCTAAAGGTAAGATCAAGCTATTTAGCAAAGTGTGCGAACAGGTAACATTTGAGCTCATGACAATCTTTCATGTTTGTGCCACCCACTTGTTTTGTATAAACAGACAGACTTCTATTGCGAACTCTCGTATAGACAGCCAGTCATCAGAACATTATTGGTTGGAAGTGGCTTATATCTGGCCACGTTGCAATCAGATATAAGCCATTGGTCTCTCTAGAGCACATGTTATGCAGTTGTCTTCATACCTGCATTGGAAATTGGGCAGTGATGTGAAAGTGCACATTGCTTGTTTTTCTGAGGACGTCTGATTGTTTACTTGACTACAAATCCTGACGCACCACTAGTAAAAAATAAATAAGTAGAAAAATCCTTTTCATATCCTCTGTTAATGTTTGGCAGTTAACCCCTATCCGCACCACAAAGTACTACTGCATCGTGGTGAGGGGGTGATGTACGATGTGATTGCGCTGTTCCTGGCCATTTAAACCCTTAGATGCTGCGATCAATCACGATCGCAGCATCTAAGATGTTAAAAAGAGGGGAGCGCCCCTCTCCGATAGCTCACCCCTCTGCAACGCGATTGGGGGTGCCGATGGCCGTCATGGTAGCCCAGATGCCTAATGAAGGCCCCCAGGGCTTCCTTTCTTCATCTCCTGTTAAGCCCTGTAAAAATAATAATAAACTGCAATACACTAGTATTGCAGTGTTATGTACCAGCGATGACTGGTTCAAGTCCCCTAATAAAATGTGTAAAAAAAATTGTAATCGTTTTTACTAGTGTAAAAAAAATATGTTTCCTCTAAAGTAGAGTAAAAAAATAAACAAAATTGGTATCGCCGCGTCCATAAATGTCAGAATTAGTACAATATACCATTATTTAACCCGCACAGTGAACGCTGTAAAAAATGTAACCGCTAGAATCGCTGTTTATTTAGTCACTTCACATCCTACAAAAAATGAATTAAAAGTGATCAAAAAGTCTCATGTAGCCCAAAATTATACCATTAGAAACTAGCTCGCCCCGCAAAAAAAAGCCCTCATACCGCTCAATCAGAGTTATGGCTTTCCGAATGTGGCGACAAAACACAAATTTTATTTTCAAGTTTCTTCCTTGTAAAAGTAGTAAAACATAAAAAAAACAATATAAATTTGTTATTGCCGTAATCTGACCGGTAGATTAAAGTTAACATGCCATTTTTACCATACAGTGACAGCCGTAAAGACTAAACCCCTCAAGTTTGAGGAATCAACTGTTTTTTTTTATTTTTTATGGTGCATTATATGGTACAAAAAATGGTTCAGTGAAAAACTACAACTCGGGACGCAAAAAACAAGAAAAAAATAAATTGAAAATCCCAAAAATGGCTGTGATGGGAAGGGGTTGAGGTTCTCTACTTTGGACAATCCCAACTTTTTTGAAGGGTCCCTTGACAATAAAATGACTACAAAGTTTGCCTCTGCTTGGACACCCAGAAATTTGCTTTAATCTGTGGGAAAACCTGCCACTGAAGGGGTTGTCCACTACCGGACAACTGATGACCTATCCACCCGATAGGTCATCAGTATATCATTGGTGCGGGTCCAACACCAGGAACCCGCACAGATCAGCCCCTCCGGTGGCCTGCGTGCATTTGATGTTTGGGTTTAGATGTTTGGAGCCGGAAGCAGTTGGCTTCGTACATAACATAGCTGCAGTACGGCAGCTCAGCTGTTATTCCGTGGCCGGAGGCAACTGCTTCCGGCATGTTACGTCAGATGCCCGGAGGCAGCTGGAATGGCTTAACTGCATGGTCTGGGTGTACTGATGACCTATCCGGTGGATCATGTACTGCTGATCTATCCGGTGGATAGGTCATCATTTGTCCGGTAGTGGACAACCCCTTTAAGTATTTAACTTACCTGCAGAGCCACCACAGGAGAAATGAAGCATTATATAGTGCCCATTCAAATCAATGAGTTGTCTGTGTAATGCAGGACAGGACAAGTCCTCCCGAGCAACAGACGCTCCTAGTAACCACTTCCTACTCTGGCCAAGACATGTGGGTCCTGAACAGAGGAACCCACCCCCCTCTATTAAAGAGTAACTGAACTTTCGCAGAACTTTTGGATTGTTGGAGGGTACTAAGCACTCTGCACCTTTTGGCTGTGATCGGCGTTCCTCGTTAGACGTCGAGACATTTATGACATATCCATGGAACTCGCAAGCTACGCTGTTTCCGTAATTCATGGTCGGGAATCACACGCGTCAGCCACAATGCAGAGCGGTAGAACAGGGTTTATGGGGCCCAGTTCTAGAGATAGGTGGGACCTTCATCTATCTGACATATTCTGTCGATATTACACAATTGCCTTTGATGGGAAAATCCCTTTAAGATGCGCACACATTGAACGTCCGATCAATGCCGAAGGTGCAGAGCTCTCGGCTTAGGTGCTTTGGCCCTTTTTTTTTCAGTAGTGGTGGGGGTTTCAGCACCTGGACCCCCACCGATCAAAACCTCTGATACGTCTCTCAAAACTTCTGACTCATCTTTCATATACTTTTTTAAAGTTCAGTTACTCTTTTACTCAGTTTTCGAACACCGTATATAAAAATTGATTTCCTAAACTAGACAACCCCTGCAATGAATAGAGAATTAACTTTACAGTTGGCATACCCATGCTTGCTCACCTACTTCATTAACCCCTTAAGGACACACCCAATTTTGGCCTCAGGACAGGACAATTAATTTACATTTCCCTCTTTGCATCCCGATGCTCATAACTCTTTTTTATTTTTTGTACGACGTAGTTGTATGAGACTTTGTTTTTTGCGGGACGAGTTGTACTTTATGTAGGTACCATTTTTTGGTACAAATACATTATCAATTAATTTCTATACATTTTTATTTTGGTGAAAATGCAGAAAAAAAGCAGTTTCGCAGCAGTTTTAATATTTTTTTTTACACCATACACCGTTCATCATAAATAATGTTATACATTTGTTGTACAGGTTGTTACGGTCGTGGCGATACCAAATATGTCTATTTCATGTTTTGGGACTTATATTTTAAAAAGTTTGTTTATTATAACAAAAATTTGTGTTTCTGTGTATTTTTTTTACTAATTTATTTATCATTAATTTTTTTTACATTCATTTAACTTTTTTTTTTTAATCCCATAAAGGGATTTATCATTTTGATTTTGTAACTGTAATGTTCTGGCATAGATCTATATGCCAGTACATTAGCCTGTGTAGTGATTGTACACAGGCAGTTGTTAGGACACACCTCAGTATGCCCTAACAGGAAATAAGTTCAGACAGCCCTGGGGTCCTTCACTGGACCCTGGGCTGTCTGCCCATACGAGTTGTGGGCTTTGATCGCGTCACAGTTTTCTGTGACGCGATCAATGTGCAGTCCCCCCTCCTTGAACGCCGCGATCAGCTTTCATCACGGCATTCAAGGGTTTAACAGCGGAGAGAAGATGTTTCTCTCCTCTCCGTTGTCAGAGCGGGGCCGTGGTTGTGTATTACAGCCGTTGCCCCACTCTCGATCTCGCGCACAGACTGCTGTCACACAGGACGAGTATGCTCGTCCTAATGCGCAAAGTGCTCGCCGCTCAGGACGAGCATACTCGTCCTGTGTCGGCAACCAGTTAAAGAAACACACCAGGCAAAACATACACGGTTATGAGGTGCCTGACCCAGGGATATGCACAACTTTTTTGTGCTCCTTAAATCCCTGTATCATTCAACGCCCCTTCAGTACCAGCACTAGGCCTGACCCAATGCCCTGCATGGTTCAATTAATATTCCTTTTATCTGACTCCAAAAGATCCTTGTGTTTTTGTCTAATAGATTGATAGGTGTAATTCCATACTCTGATACCTAGATCTTTATTTGCAGCTTGAAATACTGACAAATCTGGCAAATGAAGCGAACATCTCCACTCTTCTCCGTGAATTCCAGGTCTGTATGTATTTAAGCACATTACGGTTATATAATTATGGCTATTCAGGCTTTACAGATGCAGGAAATTGACTGACTGACTGACCACTATTAAGTGGAAACTTGTGTCACCAGGCAGACCTATTTGTATTAGGAAACCTATAAGTTTCCCGAATAGTTTTCGATCTCCTAATCTGTGTCTGGTGCAACTTTGTAATTACATTTTATTAAAAGTAATTTTAATTTTTGAGATACAGCTGCTTTATTTGCTGTATACAGAGCAGCTGTATCTAGCACTGAAACCTGTCTCTGACATGCAGGATCAAGCTGTTATCGATCACCTCTAAGTTCACTGAACCCGTCTGTCTCGCTCACCTGATCAGGTCTCCGCGCAATAGACAGCTGCTGTGCATCCAGGATACAAAGCAGCTGTATCTGAAAAAGTACAAATATTTTTTAATAACCGATTCATTACAAAGTTGCACCAAACACACTGATACACTGTTTAATAAAAAAAAAGAAAAGAAAAAAATTGTTTTCAAATGTGTACATAAATTTGAAGGTCTTATTACATGGCCGTGAAAAGTAGCGCCGATCAACGTATGCAGCTCGTTGATCGAAGCTCGTGAGCAATGATCATTAATGTATGGAGACGAGCGATCGTTACTACGATCGCTCGTCCCCATACGTTTTCATCATGTCTACAACACGTCCCCCTGTTTACACAGGAAGATGTGCTGCTGACCACAATAATATTTCTTGCTACGATCAGCTGATGAATGAGCGTTTGCTCGTATATCAGATGATCGTTGCCCTGTTTACACAGGGCAATGATTGGGGGCGAGCGTTCATATGAATGCTCGTTTGTCCGTTCATTGGTCCGTATTAAATGGCTCTTACCTGACCTGCTTACAGCCGCCGGCTTGGAGCTATTGAAGCAATTCGCAATTGGTTGGATGCCGATTTTGTTTTCTTCTTAGAGCTACTTCTATGGAAACCGAATTTTGGCACTGCTGTAAGTAAATGGGTTTCTTACAATCTGTTTACATGGTAAACCTATAGGGCATGTTGTGGTTTCTAAAATCTGCAGCATTCCTTAAAAATAGTGTGCTTTCTGAGAGAAACCCCAGCAAAAAAAACTTGATGCGGTCACAGCACGGTCTGCCCTGTCTTTTTAGAATAAGAAAAATGATTTTGTAAAGATGATTTTTGTTTTGTACGCTCTATTATCTACTTATAATACACAGATATTCTGTTCTATTACAGTGACATATCATTCACATCAAACAGATTTCAGTTGATCAATGGCTTTGGTACCATAGATGTAACAATTCTCTTTTGGTTGCACCTTGTGGAAAATCATTATGTCCCTATGGGGCAGTGACAAGGAAGGGAAGGACACTCTGGTCCTAAACATTGATGGCATAGCCTTAGGATGCCCCATTTAGCAAAGTACCCCTATAAAATCCAACGTGTCTGACCCTTGTCAGACGCCCAGGGACTGTTGCTAAGCCTTGTAGAAATTAGATTGTCATTGGATCCCGACAAAACGTACAAGATGCATATCACAAATCTCATGTCTGATGTTTTGCTTGTTGCAATAATACGTTTGGTTTGTGTACCTTAGAGAGTATCTGTCAGGTCAAGTAAATACTTGTATATCCCATCAAATAACAATGCTGAAGCAACTTGTCAATGGGGCATGTCCCTAATCAGTCTAAAGCCCCTATTACACCTATTTTGGCCGGTGCCGCGAGTGCCGATCAACGAGATATCGTTTGCTCCTGTCACAATGAGCTATGGATGGAGACGAGCGGTGGTTACCCCAATCGCTTGTCCCCATACATTATCATCATGTCGGCAGCGCGTCTCTGTTTACACAGGGAGATGTGCTGCCAACATCAATGATATTTTACCTTTTTTAAAACTATACGATCAGCAGATGATCGAGCGTTTGCTCGGTCAACCGCTGATCGCTGCCCTGTTTACACAGGGCAATTATCGACAATGAGTGTTTTATTAACACTTGTCTGCCCGATAATCGGCCAGTGTAAAACCCCCTTTATACTGTTTGACACGGTCAGCCCTGATTAGAGTGTGTAGGGACATGACCCATTGACAAAGGAAATTGTAAGATGCAGTTTTTAAGAAATTCATAAATTTCCTGGAAGAGCAACTGAGGAACTGCACAACACAGAGCTCTAAGAAAAAATTTGTTTTATTAAGAATGCAAGTATTTACTAAAACAGACTGTCCAGTCCCCTCTCCGGACATAACATACTATATTCATCTTCGAATTCCTTCCCTTTTTTATAATTTTAAAGCGGTTGTCCAGTTTAGAAAATCCATTTTTATATACCCTATTAGGTTATTATGAATTAGAGGGGAGGGTGGTTTCCTCTGACCAAGAGATGAGGATCCTGAACAGAGTGGAGAGCAGTTACAAAGAGTGTCTTGCGTTACACAGACAACTCATTGATTGGAATGGGCACTGTGTAATGCTTCGTTTCCCCTGTTGTCGCGCTGCAGGGAAATTAGACACTGCCAGGTGTCTCCACAGATTACAGCTGATTGCTTGGGGGGGGGGGTGGGGTCACTTTGTGATCTGCTTATTTTCACAGGACCCTTTTACAGGTAGGGATTGTCCATAGTGGAAATCCCCTTTTAATTTCTTCAGTATAAACAACCTGTTGGCTAGTCCCTGACTAGAACGCAATTGCCATAATGTCTTGGTCTGAGTAATAAGAGTACGCCGGGGCCTAGTAACGACATTAGTTATGCATAGGGCTTATTGGGATACAGGACTAATAGTAGTCTTTATTATGGGGTTTTATTCTCCAGCTGTGTCCTGTGGTCATTTGATTGGCAATGGACAGAATCCATTGTCTGTGTAAGGGGACACAAGTGAAATATAAAGACTTCATATTACCACGGGCACATTTAGTAAATGATACGTTGCCCCTCAGTGGACACCTCTCTCTTTATATATATTTTTCCTTGAAGACTCCTTTGAGAGCTGAAATAGGGTAGTAATAAAGTTACTTATTGGAATGTTTCACCAGTGTGTCCTTACATAGAGACAATGGCCTATTATGAGACCGGCAAGTAGTACCCAATAGTCACTGCACTATAAATAACTTTCTCAATGACATTTCATGTGTACGGTAAATTTTTGCCTTTCCTAAGCTCCGGTTATACGGAAGAATAAGTCTTGCTATAAAAAAAAAAAAAAACCCTGCTTTATCTGTTCTAAACTCTGACCACACACACAGGAATGTCATAGCAATTTTTATTTAGGTTCAAGCCCCGATGTTGGATGCCGGTAATGTTTAAAGGGCATCTGCCATTAGATCTGATATCGCTCACGTCTGACACCTATAAGATTGGCAAACAGAGATGAGCTGGTCATTGACATTCGAGCAACAACTGCTGTTTCCGTGCAGTGGTCTGCATTTGTATCGCTCCTCCGCCCTCTCATTCCTTATGTCCCATCAGGACAACCCCTGTCCATATGCCCTATTATTCTTTATGAGCTCTAGCAGACTCGGGCCATCCATGTTGTTCATGGATGGCCCCCATGTAATACTACAGGTGTTCTCCACGTCACCTGGCAGAATCAGTGGCACTCCCATATTAAAGAGGTGGTCTGTGATGCGACATCGCCTTTTTAAGGTAACTGCCCAAATAAATTGAGCGGCCCTAGTCAGCTGGGTTGAAACATTGCACATATGGGTGAATAAGGAAACCTTTATTTCACATTCTTTAAAATTTTAGGTAATAAATTTGTAACTAGCACATACAAAAAACAGTGCAGCATACAATACGCCCAAACAAAGTGTAAGCCATAGGAGCAAGAGCCCTGTCTAAGGAATCTTCCTATTTGTAAGCGCAAGTTCACACAGCATTTTTTTTTCAGGAAGAAGAAATGTGCCTCAATTCCTTTGCGTTTTTTGCCTGCAGTTTTTTTTTTTTAAGACGTTGAATCTAATGCGAAAACCACTTAAAAAAAACTCCACAAACGAGCGCCGCAGGTTTTCTTTGCCTTCAATGGGAGGCCAGAGGCGAAAACCACTCAAAAAAAGGGCATGCAGCATTTTTTTTCTGCGAGCGGCCGGAATCTGCCTGGGAAAAAAAGTCTCTGCCTCTCATTAAAACCTATGGGGGTAATTTGGGGCCTTTCTTGGCGCTGATTCCATCGCGGTTTCCCTGTCAGTCAGTGCCAAAAAACGCCATGTAAAATATACCTAAGGAGTGCGAGGTGGGAGAACGCTGGTAATCACCCATATGCTGGCAGGGAAGTCTCAGACCTACTGGCATAGAGGGGGCGTGAAGATGAACATTGCTGGGACATCTGTCCTTTCGTGACCGTTTCGCTTTTTCAGTACCTGTCGGAACCAGTGTGATCATTTAGTTTGGAGTCTTTAGAAAAAAATATATTTGTGGTAATCTTCATATTTTGTTTTTTCCTCTTTGGTTTTGTATTGTCCCTTAGCGATAGTGTCGTGAAAGTAAACGCTATTCATGTTTGGTTTAGTTATGTCCATGCCGGGGCCTCTGTATAGGACGCGAAAAGTAAATCCTTTCAGCAGCCAGGGGGTCCCCAGAGAGGAAAATGGGGCCGTGGATTCTCACACTCCAGCTCTGTCAAATGAAATTGTAGAAAAGGGAATGAATAGGGCAGATTGATACTTCATTACGATGTGAATTCACTTGTCACTGAGCTGCCCAAGTCTGTAATGCAATTTTAAAGTCCTCGTGTAACGGGCATAAATCTGTTTTATTTTTAGACCTATGTAAAAAGTCAGGACAAGCAGTTTGCCGCAGCCACAATTCAAGCAATAGGAAGATGTGCCACCAATATATCCGCTGTGACTGACACGTGTCTTAATGGCCTGGTGCACCTATTGTCAAACAGAGACGGTAAGATAATCCATCTTTTCGGTCATTTGACAACTTCCAATTGCTTTCTATACGTTTCAAAGTTTGCTTCACTTAGTGCCTGGTGTACGACGTGAGTGTCTTCTGCTTCTTACACTTTTTATATGTATTTTTATGTTTGTTTAAAAGGGTTTTCCTGGAGAGACCAACGCTGCGAAATACACGCTTTCTCTGCCTTTCATTGATGTCAATGGCAGGTCAGAGACGGAAACACCTGAAGGAAGAACATGTCGCTTTCTCCAGCGAGCGTTTTTTAAAATCAGTGGGAGGCGATTTTGGCCCTTTTTTGCCACAGTTTCCAACATGGTTTCTGCTGCAAAAACCGCTGCAAAAAACTGTGTGAACAGACCCTAAAGAGGACCAGTCCGCTCCTGAGGTGTCTGTGTTAGTAAATACTTGCATTTCTAATGAAATGTCAAGGAATTGCATATAGCCGAGTTCGACGGCGTTCGCACAACAGATTAACATGCACCAAAAACTACCCGTATGTCGCACCAAAACCAAGTCAGGAGAGCTCACAGGCCCGCTTTAAAAAAACAAAACAAAAAACAAGCACTTGTCTATGAATCCCCACACGTATCCTTATGACCACACTGCAACGAACAGAAAAGAGAACAGGAGAGATGTCATCAGGGATTCTCAGTTGTCAGTGTAGGTTTTTGGCCTAGACTTCAAGCGATCTTCTCCTGTTATTTATTTTTTTGTTTGCCTGGCATACAGAGAAATATACAAAGTAAGGCCTCATGCACACGACCGTAAAAACACCCGTTATTGCGGGTCATAATTACGACCCGCAATAACGGGCCCATAGACTTCTGTTAGTCACGGGTACCTTCCCGTTTTCTCACGGGAAGATGCCCGTGCCGTTAAAAAAAAAATAGAACATGTTCTATTTTTTAATTTTACGGGCCGTGCTGCTATGCTTTATAATGGGAGCACGGCTCGCAAAAGCGGCCGGCTGCCCGTGGCCGGCCGTGCCCGTAATTACGAGTCGTAATTACGAGCACGGTCGTGTGCATGAGGCCTAAGGCTCTATTCAAGTGACAGGGTCCGAGTCTCGGACGATAAAAAACGGCCGTTTTGGACCGTTTTTCCCGGCCGTTTTGCATCCGTTCCGGGCCAAGTTGCCGTTTTTAACGCCTGATTTTGACCCGTTTTGCATCCGTTTTTTTTCCCTGTCCGTTTTAAAATCGGATGAATTTCATTTTTTGACACACACTCTTCCCCCCCCCCCCCCCATAGGTGGTGGCGCGCAGCCCCCCCCGTAGGTGGTGGCGCGCAGCCCCCCCGTAGGTGGTGGCGCGCAGCCCCCCCCGTAGGTGGTGGCGCGCAGCCCCCCCGTAGGTGGTGGCGCGCAGCCCCCCCCGTAGGTGGTGGCGCGCAGCCCCCCCCGTAGGTGGTGGCGCGCAGCCCCCCCCGTAGGTGGTGGCACGCAGCCCCCCCCGTAGGTAGTGGCACGCAGCCCCCCCCCCACCCCCGTAGGTAGTGGCACGCAGCCCCCCCACCCCCGTAGGTAGTGGCACACAGCCCCCCCCCCACCCCCGTAGGTAGTGGCACACAGCCCCCCCACCCCCGTAGGTAGTGGCACACAGCCCCCCCACCCCCGTAGGTAGTGGCACACAGCCCCCCCACCCCCGTAGGTAGTGGCACACAGCCCCCCCACCCCCGTAGGTAGTGGCACACAGCCCCCCCACCCCCGTAGGTAGTGGCACACAGCCCCCCCACCGCCGTAGGTAGTGGCACACAGCCCCCCCACCCCCGTAGGTAGTGGCACACAGCCCCCCAACCCCCGTAGGTAGTGGCACACAGCCCCCCCACCCCCGTAGGTAGTGGCACACAGCCCCCCCCCCACCCCCGTAGGTAGTGGCACACAGCCCCCCCCCCACCCCCGTAGGTAGTGGCACACAGCCCCCCCCCCACCCCCGTAGGTAGTGGCACACAGCCCCCCCCCCACCCCCGTAGGTAGTGGCACACAGCCCCCCCACCCCCGTAGGTAGTGGCACACAGCCCCCCCACCCCCGTAGGTAGTGGCACACAGCCCCCCCACCCCCGTAGGTAGTGGCACACAGCCCCCCCACCCCCGTAGGTAGTGGCACACAGCCCCCCCCACCCCCGTAGGTAGTGGCACACAGCCCCCCCACCCCCGTAGGTAGGGGCACACAGCCCCCCCCCCGTAGGTAGGGACACACAACCCCCCCCCCCGTAGGTTGCGGCACACAGCACCCCCCCCCTACCTGTCTGTAGATAGCGCCACCGTTCCATGCACTTCGCACTGTGAGGAGAAGGAGAGAGAGCGAGCGATGGAAGACATGGCCGTCACTCGGGACACATTCCAGTGGTGGCGGTGTATTACCCGGCCCCATAGACTTCTATGTGGGCAGGGAGAACGGCCGAAAATAGGGCATGTCCCACTTTTTGACGGCCGGGTTTCCCGGGCCGTCAAAAAATCGGTCGTGTGAATATCTCCATTAGGGGTCTATTGTTCCTACTGCGGCCGTGTGATGGCCGTTTTATGAACGGCCGTCACACGGCCGGGAAACCCTGTCGTGTGAATAAGGTCTTAATGTGGAGTTCCTGTCACATCATGGCTCCAGTGTATTAATGGTGCCCACTAAAATAAGCTGTGTCTTGTAGGATTAAAGGCTATGTACACCTTTTGAAATGTTTTTTTTTGTGTGTTTGGTGCAACTTTCTAAATATTTTTTATTAAAGATTATTTTAACTTTTTGAGATACAGCTGCATTGTATCCTG